>NC_091457.1:5829404-6191904 GCF_027789765.1 Dendropsophus ebraccatus | reverse complement strand
TCATCAGCCAATGCATAACTACAACTCCCAGCATCCCTGATAGCAGCAGGCTCAGAGGCAAATGCATAACTACAACTCCCAGCATCCCTGATAGCTGCAGGCTCAGAGGCAAACGCATAACTACAACTCCCAGCATCCCTGATAGCTGTAGGCTCATCGGCCAATGCATAACTACAACTCCCAGCATCCCTGATAGCTGCAGGCTCATCAGCCAATGCATAACTACAACTCCCAGCATCCCTGATAGCAGCAGGCTCAGAGGCAAATGCATAACTACAACTCCCAGCATCCCTGATAGCAGCAGGCTCAGAGGCAAATGCATAACTACAACTCCCAGCATCCCTGATAGCTGCAGGCTCATTAGCCAATGCATAACTACAACTCCCAGCATCCCTGATAGCTGCAGGCTCAGAGGCAAATGCATAACTACAACTCCCAGCTTCCCTGATAGCCAAAGCAGGCTGGGTGTTGTAGTCTTGCAACAGCTGGGGAGCCGCAGGATGGGGAGTAGATAGGACCGGCAGTGTATACATCATATATACAATGTATAAGGCCGTTGTTTGCGCAAATATGGCCGTTGTTCTTACGACTGTGATTTTTACATAGTGTGAACCTGGCCTAACAGTAAAGAATATATGGGGCCGGCATGTGTATCATATATACAATGTATACGTAATGAGGGCTATATGGCGGTATATACATCATATATACAATGTATAACAGAGAGGACTATATGGCGGTATATACAATGTATAACACTGAAGACTATATGGCGGTATATACATTATATATACAATGTATAACAGTGAGGACTATATGGCGGTATATACATCATATATACAATGTATAACACTGAGGACTATATGGCCGTATATACATTATATTTACAATGTATAACACTGAGGACTATATGGCGGTATATACATCATATATACAATGTATAACAGAGAGGACTATATGGCGGTATATACAATGTATAACAGTGAGGACTATATGGCGTTATATACATCATATATACAATGTATAACACTGAGGACTATGTGGCGTTATATACATCATATATACAATGTATAACAGTGAGGACTATGTGGCGGTATATACATCATATATACAATGGGACCAGTGATCACAATATATATAATAATAAAACAATGGAGACGAGGAAAGTTCTGGTGAATTGTTCTGTTTTATTCGATGGAACCGATAATAATAATAATAATAATAATAACAAGTTACATCCAGAGCAGGAGGAATGTGAGGTATCCGATCCCGGCATACACAGATACACGATGCTTAGATACACAGATACATACACACATATATATATAATGCCCTTATAAAATCTGGTAAAAAAATAACTTTGGCTTTGGACAAAACAAACAGGAAATAACCATAAATATCCTAGAAAACATTGCACATAAGGTTCAAGTATAACGGTCCGGTCCGTCTCCAGAGAGTCCACAGAGCGGATAAGGTCCATCGGCAGTGAGAGGACTGGGGAAGGGAGACAGTCCTGGGGAAGGGGAGACAGTCCTGGGGAAGGGGAGACAGTCCTGGAGAGGGGAGACAGTCCTGGGGAAGGGGAGACAGTCCTGGAGAGGGGAGACAGTCCTGGGGAGGGGAGACAGTCCTGGGGAGGGGAGACAGTCCTGGGGAAGGGGAGACAGTCCTGGGGAGGGGAGACAGTCCTGGGGAAGGGGAGACAGTCCTGGGGAAGGGGAGACAGTCCTGGGGAGGGGAAGACAGTCCTGGGGAGGGGAAGACAGTCCTGGGGAAGGGGAGACAGTCCTGGGGAAGGGGAGACAGTCCTGGGGAGGGGAAGACAGTCCTGGGGAAGGGGAGAGAGATGAGGGGACTGCGCAGTCCTGGGGAGGGGAGACAGTCCTGGAAAGGGGAAGACAGTCCTGGGGAAGGGGAGAGAGATGAGGGGACTGCGCAGTCCTGGGGAGGGGAGACAGTCCTGGGGAGGGGAAGACAGTCCTGGGGAAGGGGAGACAGTCCTGGGGAGGGGAAGACAGTCCTGGGGAAGGGGAGACAGTCCTGGGGAGGGGAGACAGTCCTGGGGAAGGGGAGAGAGATGAGGGGACTGCGCAGTCCTGCGCTGAGGTCAGTTAATTCAGCTACTGAAGCCATCAGTAAAGTTCTGCAGCACCTCGACCAATGCAAACCCTGGCCAAGCAGCCGGTGCTCCTATTCCTTCTGTGCATCCGGTGCTCCCATATCTTTGTGCATCTGGAGCTCCCATTCCTTTGTGCATCTGGAGCTCCCGTTCCTTCCGTGCATCCGGAGCTCCCATTCCTTTGTGCATCCGGAGCTCCCGTTCCTTCCGTGCCCCCCGTGCTCAGTGCTCACATTCACAAGTGCAAAATGACGCAGACAAGTCCACGGTCTCCTCCACATCGACTAGTCGGAGAGTCCAAGCATGCGGAGACCACTCTCCGACCACCTGCTGCAATACTATCCCTGGTAGACGCCATCGGCTCCTCTATGTGCCCGCGTCTGGCCGGCACCTTCCCGAGGAATCCTGGGTCCTCCCGTCTCGGGGGACGTTCATCCTTCACCGTACGTTACACCGCTACGTCCACGCTTTAAGTCCGCAGAAGGGTTTGCCACATTTTGCCTTTGGTCTTGGTCAGCCGGCTGGGTGTCCCCCGGAGGAGGCTCAGGACCTGCCGGGCGGTCGGGCCGCTTCTGTCGCTTTTAACCCACTGTGGTCTGAATGTGCCGTCCACATAGGGCATGAGAAGCCGCCTGTCGGGCACAGACCTCCTCCGCCTGCGGCCATAGCCCTGGGAGCTGATCTTCCTGGCCGGGGCCGTCATGTCCTTGTCCTTGTCCGTGTATTGGTAGATCTGGTTGGCGAGGTTGTGCACTATGCAGGTGCCGAACTTGCAGCCTCGGGACATCTGGGGGTAGTTACCGAAGCTGTGCCTGTATCTCTTCACACGGATATGGGCACCATTGCTGCAAGGGAGAGAGAGAGAGAAGGGTCAGACACCTGCAAACTCCACTCTGCTATTCCGAGCTAATAAGAATAGAATAATAAGTATCTGCACACTACAGCCCACCCCCCACTCTGCTTATTCTAGGAAACGTTCACACCAAAAACCAACACAACCCTTGCACTGAGATTGAGAAACCCATTAAACACACACACGGCCCTATAGCCATCAATATACAGATGTAGCAGAGCTCACCGGGTTGTTCTGCATTTATGTAACAAGTGACACTCTCGACTCTGCTACATCCATTGCTATATAGAGATACATCTGTGATTTCAGACACGTAACACTCTCAGCTCTGCTAAATCCTGTGCTATAGGCAGATAGGTCTGTGCTATGAGACAGGTAACACTCTCGGCCCTGCTACATCCAATGCTATAAACAAGTACACATGTCTTATGAAACAAGTAACACTCTCGGCTCTGCTACATCCATATATAAGCAGATAGATCTGTGCTAGAAGACACGTAACCCTCTCGGCTCTGCTACATCCATATATAAGCAGATAGATCTGTGCTATGCGACACGTAACCCTCTCGGCTCTGCTACATCCATATATAAGCAGATAGATCTGTGCTATGCGACATGTAACCCTCTCGGCTCTGCTACATCCATATATAAGCAGATAGATCTGTGCTATGCGACATGTAACCCTCTCGGCTCTGCTACATCCAGACGGATCTGTGGGATGAATTACCTGCTGAGGGGCAGTCGGGGGTCCCTGGTATCCTCCGGCTTGATGTATGGGAATGCTGCGGATGCCTCCGGACTCTGCACAGGTGTCTGCAGGTCTCGCCGGACTCTCTGCACCTCCACAAGTCTCCATCTGTAACAGGTAAAGTGAGGGGTTAGGTGGGCAGTGATGGGTCAGGAGGGTAACAAGTCATGAGCCGTCCCTTTAGGCAAGCCCCAGTCCTCCACACTCCATAGAACTTACTTCTCTCCTTCTGGCCGGATTTCCATCCTTCCTGCGACGACGGATCCGAGGAAGCTGAGATACGAGATGTGGATGAAGACGACGTACGCCAAGTCCATGCTGGATGACGGAGTCCTGGAGGGGGGGAACGAAAACAAGGACTTAGAGGGGATGTGGGGAGACCACTATGTACATCCTATCAACCTGCTGCACAACTACAACTCCCAGCATGCACTCACATTCACAGCTGTAGTTCTGCATCCCAGGTTGGGATCAGTGTGCGGAACAAACACCTCTATGCTACATCTGCAGCAGCAAAACTTTCCAGACACCACTCAGGTGCATTGGCAGTCAGACATTGTGGCAGGTACAGTGATACATTGTGGCAGTCAGACATTGTGGCAGGTACAGTGATACATTGTGGCAGGTACAGTGATACATTGTGGCAGGTACAGTGATACATTGTGGCAGTGATACATTGTGGCAGGTACAGTGATACATTGTGGCAGGTACAGTGATACATTGTGGCAGTCAGACATTGTGGCAGGTACAGTGATACATTGTGGCTGTGATACATTGTGGCAGGTACAGTGATACATTGTGGCTGTGATACATTGTGGCAGTGATACATTGTGGCAGGTACAGTGATACATTGTTGCACGTTGTTGCAGTGATACATTGTTGCACATTGTTGCAGTGTAATGGAATGTATGAGAACCTACCTGTAGTCAGGCTGCTGCTTGTTCCTCAGAAGCTGTAATCCTCAGTAGCTGGGAGTGTTGTATGTGCTGCTGCTTGTTCCTCAGGAGCTGTAATCCTCAGTGGTTGGCAGTACTGTAGCTGCTGCTGCTTGTTCCTCAGGAGCTGTAATCCTCAGTGCTGTGGCTGCTGCTCCTCTCTGCCCTCTGCCTGTCCTGGGCTGCTCAGCTCTATATATAGGAGGCGGAGGGGGCGGGGCCAGACTCTTATTACTGTATACAGGACAATGGGGACTCACAGATTGCACATAACATTATTGGACAATGGGAGGTTTGTTACCTAATAAGGAAGGATCGGAGGAATGTGCTGCAGATAATAGGGGGGCTCCGGGGGTCCCATCATAACAAATAGCATTATTAGTATTATATATAGTGTGGGGTGTATGGGGGGTAATGTACAGGGGGGGGGGATACAGACAGAGAGGAGGATGATCCTGAGAAGAGGAAGAAGCACCAGAGACTTTCAGTGACTACAGACTGAGCTACTGAGGGGGGAGAGACAGGGGAACAGGTGGAAGAGAGAGATAATAGATAGATAGATAGATAGATAGATAGATAGATAGATAGATAGATAGATAGATAGATAGATAGGAGATAGATAGATAGATAGATAGATAGATAGATAGATAGATAGATAGGAGATAGATAGATAGATAGATAGATAGATAGATAGATAGGAGATAGATAGATAGGAGATAGATAGATAGGAGATAGATAGATAGATAGGAGATAGATAGGAGATAGATAGATAGATAGATAGGAGATAGATAGGAGATAGATAGATAGGAGATAGATAGATAGGAGATAGATAGATAGATAGGAGATAGATAGATAGATAGATAGATAGATAGATCGATAGATAGATAGGAGATAGATAGATAGATAGGAGATAGATAGATAGGAGATAGATAGATAGATAGGAGATAGATAGATAGATAGATAGATAGATAGATAGATAGATAGATAGATAGATAGATAGATAGGAGATAGATAGATAGGAGATAGATAGATAGATAGGAGATAGATAGATAGATAGGAGATAGATAGATAGATAGATAGATAGATAGATAGATAGATAGATAGGAGATAGATAGATAGATAGATAGATAGATAGATAGGAGATAGATAGATAGATAGATAGATAGGAGATAGATAGATAGATAGATAGGAGATAGATAGATAGGAGATAGATAGATAGATAGATAGGAGATAGATAGGAGATAGATAGATAGATAGATAGATAGATAGATCGATAGATAGATAGGAGATAGATAGATAGATAGATAGATAGATAGATAGGAGATAGATAGATAGATAGATAGATAGATAGGAGATAGATAGGAGATAGATAGATAGATAGATAGATAGATAGATAGATAGATAGGAGATAGAT
Source organism: Dendropsophus ebraccatus (assembly GCF_027789765.1). Taxonomy (NCBI): domain Eukaryota; kingdom Metazoa; phylum Chordata; class Amphibia; order Anura; family Hylidae; genus Dendropsophus; species Dendropsophus ebraccatus. Next base: position 6,185,835 of record NC_091457.1, on the reverse strand, counting down.
AGATAGATAGATAGATAGATAGATAGATAGATAGATAGATAGGAGATAGATAGATAGGAGATAGATAGATAGATAGATAGATAGGAGATAGATAGATAGATAGATAGGAGATAGATAGATAGATAGATAGATAGATAGATAGATAGATAGATAGATAGATAGGAGATAGATAGATAGGAGATAGATAGATAGGAGATAGATAGATAGATAAATAGATAGATAGATAGGAGATAGATAGATAGGAGATAGATAGATAGATAGATAGATAGATAGATAGATAGATAGGAGATAGATAGATAGATAGATAGATAGATAGATAGATAGATAGGAGATAGATAGAAGATAGATAGGAGATAGATAGATAGATAGATAGGAGATAGATAGGAGATAGATAGATAGATAGGAGATAGATAGGAGATAGATAGATAGATAGGAGATAGATAGGAGATAGATAGATAGATAGATAGATAGATAGATAGATAGGAGATAGATAGATAGATAGATAGATAGATAGATAGATAGGAGATAGATAGATAGGAGATAGATAGGAGATAGAAAGGAGATAGATAGATAGATAGATAGATAGATAGATAGGAGATAGGTAGATAGATAGATAGATAGATAGATAGGAGATAGATAGATAGATAGATAGATAGATAGATAGATAGATAGGAGATAGATAGATAGGAGATAGATAGATAGATAGGAGATAGATAGGAGATAGATAGATAGGAGATAGATAGGAGATAGATAGGAGATAGATAGATAGATAGATAGAAGATAGATAGATAGATAGATAGATAGATAGATAGATAGATAGATAGGAGATAGATAGATAGATAGATAGATAGATAGATGATAGATAGATAGATAGATAGATAGATAGATAGATAGATAGATAGGAGATAGATAGATAGATAAGAGATAGATAGATAGATAGATAGATAGATAGGAGATAGATAGATAGATAGATAGATAGATAGATAGATAGGAGATAGATAGATAGATAGGAGATAGATAGATAGATAGATAGATAGATAGATAGGAGATAGATAGATAGATAAGAGATAGATAGATATATAAGAGATAGATAGATAGATAGGAGATAGATAGATAGATAGATAGATAGATAGATAGATAGATAGATAGGAGATAGATAGATAGATAGATAGATAGGAGATAGATAGATAGATAGGAAGATAGATAGATAGGAGATAGATAGATAGATATGTAAAGTATTCCACCAGAACTCCAGATTAGGTGGAAAAAAAACCCACTTTGATTTATTCAGTGAGTATACAGCACAGCCTGAGAAAGGCTCATATTGATTGAGCTGAAACGTTGCTAATGCAACTTGTGGAAGAAATAAACCTCACCGTTTGAACACCAGCTACTTTGGAGTTCCGCAGTGATTTTTTGTTATTCTATCTATCTATCTATCTATCTATCTATCTATCTATCTATCTATCTATTTCCTATCTATCTATCTATCTATCTATCTATCTATCTATTTCCTATCTATCTATCTATCTATCTATCTATCTATCTATCTATTTCCTATCTATCTATCTATCTATCTATCTATCTATCTATCTATCTCCTATCTATCTATCTATCTATCTATCTATCTATCTCCTATCTATCTATCTATCTCCTATCTATCTATCTATCTATCTATCTATCTATCTATCTATCTATCTCCTATCTATCTATCTCCTATCTATCTTCTATCTATCTATCTATCTATCTATCTATCTATCTCCTATCTATCTATCTATCTCCTATCTATCTATCTATCTATCTCCTATCTATCTATCTCCTATCTATCTCCTATCTATCTATCTATCTATCTATCTATCTATCTCCTATCTATCTATCTATCTATCTATCTATCTATCTATCTATCTCCTATCTATCTATCTCCTATCTATCTATCTCCTATCTATCTATCTATCTCCTATCTATCTATCTATCTATCTATCTATCTATCTATCTATCTATCTATCTCCTATCTATCTATCTATCTATCTATCTATCTATCTATCTATCTATCTCCTATCTCCTATCTATCTATCTCCTATCTATCTATCTATCTCCTATCTATCTATCTATCTATCTCCTATCTATCTATCTATCTATCTATCTATCTATCTATCTCCTATCTATCTCCTATCTCCTATCTATCTATCTATCTATCTATCTATCTATCTATCTCCTATCTATCTCCTATCTATCTATCTATCTATCTATCTATCTATCTATCTATCTATCTCCTATCTATCTCCTATCTATCTATCTCCTATCTATCTATCTATCTATCTATCTATCTATCTATCTCCTATCTATCTCCTATCTATCTATCTATCTATCTATCTATCTATCTATCTCCTATCTATCTATCTATCTATCTATCTATCTATCTCCTATCTATCTATCTCCTATCTATCTATCTATCTATCTATCTATCTATCTATCTATCTATCTCCTATCTATCTATCTATCTATCTATCTATCTCCTATCTATCTATTATCTATCTATCTATCTATCTATCTATCTATCTATCTCCTATCTATCTATCTATCTATCTATCTATCTATCTATCTATCTCCTATCTATCTATCTATCTATCTATCTATCTATCTCCTATCTATCTATCTATCTCCTATCTATCTATCTCCTATCTATCTATCTATCTATCTATCTATCTCCTATCTATCTATCTATCTATCTATCTATCTATCTATCTATCTATCTCCTATCTATCTATCTATCTCCTATCTATCTATCTATCTATCTATCTCCTATCTATCTATCTATCTACCTATCTATCTATCTCCTATCTATCTATCTATCTATCTATCTATCTATCTATCTATCTATCTCCTATCTATCTATCTATCTATCTATCTATCTATCTATCTCCTATCTATCTATCTATCTATCTATCTATCTATCTATCTATCTATCTCCTATCTATCTATCTATCTATCTATCTATCTATCTATCTCCTATCTATCTATCTATCTATCTATCTCCTATCTATCTCCTATCTATCTATCTATCTATCTATCTATCTATCTATCTATCTCCTATCTATCTATCTCCTATCTATCTATCTATCTATCTATCTATCTATCTATCTATCTATCTATCTATCTATCTCCTATCTATCTATCTACCTATCTATCTATCTATCTCCTATCTATCTATCTATCTCCTATCTCCTATCTATCTATCTATCTATCTATCTATCTATCTATCTATCTATCTATCTATCTCCTATCTATCTATCTATCTATCTATCTATCTATCTATCTCCTATCTATCTCCTATCCATCCATCTCTCCCCACTTCTGCTGCCATCCATAGTAGAGGAGGTGGGGATGGTTGGGATGGTAGATGCCAGGCTGCTGAGTCACTGGGCACAGCTTCTACCCCTGGGGGCACAGATTGACATACAAAGAAATGGGGCAAAGGCTGAGGGTGAGAATGAGGGGAGATCCCTGTCTTACATTCCTGGAATCAGAGTCAGTGGAATGAGAGGGACATGAGGAATGTTCTATGCTACACAGATATGATATAATATAGCGGGGGGGGGGGGGCTATTACCACATATAACCCCCCCTCCCCGCCTCTGACTCCGCTTGTTCTGCATACCCCCCCTACCATTTCTATATGAAGTCATTAAATGAAATACATCCCATTGTAAGATAGACCCCAATGTGTATTCTGCCCCATTGTCCCTTACTACCCCTCCCCCTCTGTCCCCCCCCCCGGGCCCTGTATGCCCCCCTCTGCCCCTTTCTTCCCTTGCTGCCTCGCTCCCCTGCCATCCCCCTGGGTCTCATCCATCTGGCCGAGGTTGGGCGCTGTCCGCTGGGGCGGTGCTGATCGCTGTAAGTGGTCGCTACAGGTTACGATCACTAAGACGACAATCGATCAGTAAGTATTTAATCGATTTTTCGACCGATATCACTTAGCAACGAATGATGCGATGGTAGAATTTCATCAGATACTTCTTACCCACCATGGGCAGAGCCCCCCTATATCTAGAGACCCTCATATTCCTATTGGGTAACCTTGGGAGAAGTCTTTTATCTCATCTGTACGTCTTTGCCTGACTTGCCCATCTACCCTGTATTTCTGCCGGTGATACCTGCTCCAGGTGGGGGGCCGGGGCTCTGGGTGGTACCTGCTCCAGGTGGGGGGCCGGGGCTCTGGGTGGTACCTGCTCCAGGTGGGGGTCAGGGGCTCTGGGTGGTACCTGCTCCAGGTGGGGGGCAGGGGCTCTGGGTGGTACCTGCTCCAGGTGGGGGTCAGGGGCTCTGGGTGGTACCTGCTCCAGGTGGGGGTCAGGGGCTCTGGGTGGTACCTGCTCCAGGTGGGGGGCAGGTGCTCTAGGTGGTACCTGCTCTAGGTGGGGGTCAGGGGCTCTGGGTGGTACCTGCTCCAGGTGGGGGGCAGGTGCTCTAGGTGGTACCTGCTCCAGGTGGGGGGCAGAGACTCTGGGTGGTACCTGCTCCAGGTGGGGGGCAGGTGCTCTAGGTGGTACCTGCTCCAGGTGGGGGGGCAGGGGCTCTGGGTGGTACCTGCTCCAGGTGGGGGGCAGGGGCTCTGGGTGGTACCTGCTCCAGGTGGGGGGCAGGTGCTCTAGGTGGTACCTGCTCCAGGTGGGGGGCAGGGGCTCTGGGTGGTACCTGCTCCAGGTGGGGGGCAGGTGCTCTAGGTGGTACCTGCTCCAGGTGGGGGGGCAGGGGCTCTGGGTGGTACCTGCTCCAGGTGGGGGGCAGGGGCTCTGGGTGGTACCTGCTCCACTTGGGGGGCATTAGCTCTGGGTGGTACCTGCTCCAGGTGGGGGGCAGGGGCTCTGGGTGGTACCTGCTCCAGGTGGGGGGCAGGGGCTCTGGGTGGTACCTGCTCCACTTTGGGGGGCATTAGCTCTGGGTGGTACCTGCTCCAGGTGGGGGGCAGGGGCTCTGGGTGGTACCTTCTCCACTTGGGGGGCATTAGCTCTGGGTGGTACCTGCTCCAGGTGGGGGGCAGGGGCTCTGGGTGGTACCTGCTCCAGGTGGGGGGCAGGGGCTCTGGGTGGTACCTGCTCCAGGTGGGGGTCAGGGGCTCTGGGTGGTACCTGCTCCAGGTGGGGGGCAGGGGCTCTGGGTGGTACCTGCTCCAGGTGGGGGGGCAGGGGCTCTGGGTGGTACCTGCTCCAGGTGGGGGGACAGGTGCTCTAGGTGGTACCTGCTCCAGGTGGGGGTCAGGGGCTCTGGGTGGTACCTGCTCCAGGTGGGGGGCAGGGGCTCTGGGTGGTACCTGCTCCAGGTGGGGGGGCAGGGGCTCTGGGTGGTACCTGCTCCTGGTGGGGGGGCAGGTGCTCTAGGTGGTACCTGCTCCAGGTGGGGGGGCAGGGGCTCTGGGTGGTACCTGCTCCAGGTGGGGGGCAGGGGCTCTAGGTGGTACCTGCTCCAGGTGGGGGCAGGGGCTCTGGGTGGTACCTGCTCCAGGTGGGGGGCAGGTGCTCTATGTGGTACCTACTGCACGTGGGGGCATTAGCTCTAGGTGGTACCTGCTGCAGGTGGGGACATTAGCTCTGGGTGATACCTGCTCCAGGTGGGGGGGCAGGGGCTCTGGGTGGTACCTGCTCCTGGTGGGGGGGCAGGTGCTCTAGGTGGTACCTGCTCCAGGTGGGGGGCAGGGGCTCTGGGTGGTACCTGCTCCAGGTGGGGGGCAGAGACTCTGGATGGTATCTTCTCCGGGTGGGGGGCAGGGGCTCTGGGTGGTACCTGCTCCAGGTGGGGGGCAGAGACTCTGGATGGTATCTTCTCCGGGTGGGGGGCAGGGGCTCTGGGTGGTACCTGCTCCAGGTGGGGGGCAGAGACTCTGGGTGGTACCTGCTCCAGGTGGGGGGCAGGTGCTCTAGGTGGTACCTGCTCCAGGTGGGGGGGCAGGGGCTCTGGGTGGTACCTGCTCCAGGTGGGGGGCAGGGGCTCTGGGTGGTACCTGCTCCAGGTGGGGGGCAGGTGCTCTAGGTGGTACCTGCTCCAGGTGGGGGGCAGGGGCTCTGGGTGGTACCTGCTCCAGGTGGGGGGCAGGTGCTCTAGGTGGTACCTGCTCCAGGTGGGGGGGCAGGGGCTCTGGGTGGTACCTGCTCCAGGTGGGGGGCAGGGGCTCTGGGTGGTACCTGCTCCACTTGGGGGGCATTAGCTCTGGGTGGTACCTGCTCCAGGTGGGGGGCAGGGGCTCTGGGTGGTACCTGCTCCAGGTGGGGGGGCAGGGGCTCTGGGTGGTACCTGCTCCAGGTGGGGGTCAGGGGCTCTGGGTGGTACCTGCTCCAGGTGGGGGGCAGGGGCTCTGGGTGGTACCTGCTCCAGGTGGGGGGGCAGGGGCTCTGGGTGGTACCTGCTCCAGGTGGGGGGACAGGTGCTCTAGGTGGTACCTGCTCCAGGTGGGGGTCAGGGGCTCTGGGTGGTACCTGCTCCAGGTGGGGGGCCGGGGCTCTGGGTGGTACCTGCTCCTGGTGGGGGGGCAGGGGCTCTGGGTGGTACCTGCTCCAGGTGGGGGGCAGGTGCTCTAGGTGGTACCTGCTCCAGGTGGGGGGGCAGGGGCTCTGGGTGGTACCTGCTCCAGGTGGGGGGCAGGGGCTCTAGGTGGTACCTGCTCCAGGTGGGGGGGGCAGGGGTTCTGGGTGGTACCTGCTCCAGGTGGGGGGCAGGTGCTCTAGGTGGTACCTGCTCCAGGTGGGGGCAGGGGCTCTGGGTGGTACCTGCTCCAGGTGGGGGGCAGGTGCTCTATGTGGTACCTACTGCACGTGGGGGCATTAGCTCTAGGTGGTACCTGCTGCAGGTGGGGACATTAGCTCTGGGTGGTACCTGCTCCAGGTGGGGGGGCAGGGGCTCTGGGTGGTACCTGCTCCAGGTGGGGGGGCAGGTGCTCTAGGTGGTACCTGCTCCAGGTGGGGGGCAGGGGCTCTGGGTGGTACCTGCTCCAGGTGGGGGGCAGAGACTCTGGATGGTATCTTCTCCGGGTGGGGGGCAGGTGCTCTAGGTGGTACCTGCTCCAGGTTAGCTGAATGGGTTTTGGCTGCAAGGTGATACTGGGCGCACCCCTGAATAGCAGCCATTCCTGGAGGGTGACGGGGTAGTGCAGGGGTGCAGGGGGCACGGTGCACTGGGCTGTGACCCCACACACCATGTTGCTGGGTTACACTCATGTCTCCTGTAGTTATAGAGTCATCTGTGCCATGCAGGGTGATGCCCAGCATCCCTGCACCCCCCCCCCTCCCTTCCCCCCAGACTAGGGCTGCTGGAGTAGTCAGGGCTGGGTGGCTGTGGGAAGAACACAGGTAGAGTTAGCTGAAGGTTGGGCATCACTGGAGCAGTGCCAGCTGTAATTGCTAGGAATTACCAGCTCACATGAGAAGAGGAGGGTGGGGGCCCCATGTCTCATACAGCTCTGCCTGCAGCTCTCCAGTGAAGTGCCCTGTATACTGGTGGCACAGGAATGGGGGAGGGGGTACAGCCACAAATCTATTGTGGGGTATAGCAGTATAACTGGTGAAATGGGGGGTGATGATATGCATAGGAGTGGTGCTGTGCCATTGCAGTCGGGGAGCAGTATATAATGCAGTCGGGGAGCAGTATATATTGCAGTCGGGGAGCAGTATATATTGCAGTCGGGGAGCAGTATATATTGCAGTCGGGGAGCAGTATATATTGCAGTCGGGGAGCAGTATATATTGCAGTCAGTGTATTTTTATATGCATTCCTCCTGAGGGTCAGGCCGGGGAGCAGCACATATCTGAGGTTTCTGTGGGTAGGGATGGTGGGGTTGTGCTGGGGGTGTGCAGGAGACAGCTCATCTGCCAGGTACTCAGGTACTGCTGCTGCCTCCTCTCCTCTTTGCGCCTTATTTGGCGCTTTCTCCCAGTAATTAGGATTCTCATTCATTAACATTCATGCAGTAAACAGGAAATGCCGCACAGGCGACTCAGCCCGGGATCAGTCATCAGCTGCGTCCTCTCCATATAAGGTTTCTGTGACAGTCAACAGCTACAGAGCCGCATCCATCACGTCCAGCACGTCTAACACAGACACCTGAGCAGGTGAATGAGGTCACCCCCTGCTGCATCACCAGCTGCTCCTCCTCACCCACCCACAGGTGCACCCAGAGGATATACGGCCCGTCCTCCTATACATCTCACCTGTTCCCTCCATACATCTCACCTGTTCCCTCCATTATACATCTCACCTGTCCCCTCCATTATACATCTCACCTGTCTCCTCCATACATCTCACCTATCTCCTATATACATCTCACCTGTCCCCTCCATTATACATCTCACCTGTCTCCTCCATACATCTCACCTATCTCCTCCATACATCTCACCTGTCTCCTCCATTATACATCTCACCTGTCCCCTCCATACATCTCACCTGTCCCCTCCATACATCTCACCTGTCCCCTCCATACATCTCACCTGTCCCCTCCATTATACATCTCACCTGTCTCCTCCATACATCTCACCTGTCCCCTCCATACATCTCACCTGTCTCCTCCATTATACATCTCACCTGTCTCCTCCATACATCTCACCTGTCTCCTCCATTATACATCTCACCTGTCCCCTCCATACATCTCACCTGTCCCCTCCATTATACATCTCACCTGTCTCCTCCATACATCTCACCTGTCTCCTCCATACATCTCACCTGTCTCCTCCATTATACATCTCACCTGTCTCCTCCATACATCTCACCTGTCTCCTCCATACATCTCACCTGTCTCCTCCATACATCTCACCTGTCTCCTCCATACATCTCACCTGTCTCCTCCATTATACATCTCACCTGTCTCCTCCATACATCTCACCTGTCTCCTCCATACATCTCACCTGTCTCCTCCATACATCTCACCTGTCTCCTCCATACATCTCACCTGTCCCCTCCATTATACATCTCACCTGTCTCCTCCATTATACATCTCACCTGTCTCCTCCATTATACATCTCACCTGTCCCCTCCATACATCTCACCTGTCTCCTCCATTATACATCTCATCTGTCTCCTCCATTATACATCTCACCTGTCTCCTCCATTATACATCTCACCTGTCCCCTCCATTATACATCTCACCTGTCTCCTCCATACATCTCACCTGTCTCCTCCATTATACATCTCACCTGTCCCCTCCATTATACATCTCACCTGTCTCCTCCATACATCTCACCTGTCTCCTCCATACATCTCACCTGTCCCCTCCATTATACATCTCACCTGTCTCCTCCATACATCTCACCTGTCCCCTCCATACATCTCACCTGTCCCCTCCATACATCTCACCTGTCTGCTCCATACATCTCACCTGTCCCCTCCATACATCAAACCTGTCCCCTCCATTATACATCTCACCTGTCTCCTCCATTATACATCTCACCTGTCCCCTCCATTATACATCTCACCTGTCCCCTCCATTATACATCTTACCTGTCTCCTCCATACATCTCACCTGTCCCCTCCATACATCTCACCTGTCCCCTCCATACATCTCACCTGTCTCCTCCATACATCTCACCTGTCCCCTCCATACATCTCACCTGTCTCCTCCATACATCTCACCTGTCTCCTCCATACATCTCACCTGTCCCCTCCATACATCTCACCTGTCCCCTCCATACATCTCACCTGTCCCCTCCATACATCTCACCTGTCCCCTCCATTATACATCTCACCTGTCTCCTCCATTATACATCTCACCTGTCTCCTCCATACATCTCACCTGTCCCCTCCATTATACATCTCACCTGTCTCCTCCATACATCTCACCTGTCTCCTCCATACATCTCACCTGTCCCCTCCATTATACATCTCACCTGTCTCCTCCATTATACATCTCACCTGTCTCCTCCATACATCTCACCTGTCTCCTCCATACATCTCACCTGTCTCCTCCATACATCTCACCTGTCTCCTCCATACATCTCACCTGTCTCCTCCATACATCTCACCTGTCTCCTCCATACATCTCACCTGTCCCCTCCATTATACATCTCACCTGTCTCCTCCATTATACATCTCACCTGTCTCCTCCATTATACATCTCACCTGTCCCCTCCATACATCTCACCTGTCTCCTCCATTATACATCTCATCTGTCTCCTCCATTATACATCTCACCTGTCTCCTCCATTATACATCTCACCTGTCCCCTCCATTATACATCTCACCTGTCTCCTCCATACATCTCACCTGTCTCCTCCATTATACATCTCACCTGTCCCCTCCATTATACATCTCACCTGTCTCCTCCATACATCTCACCTGTCTCCTCCATACATCTCACCTGTCCCCTCCATTATACATCTCACCTGTCTCCTCCATACATCTCACCTGTCCCCTCCATTATACATCTCACCTGTCTCCTCCATACATCTCACCTGTCCCCTCCATTATACATCTCACCTGTCCCCTCCATTATACATCTCACCTGTCTCCTCCATTATACATCTCACCTGTCCCCTCCATTATACATCTCACCTGTCCCCTCCATTATACATCTTACCTGTCTCCTCCATACATCTCACCTGTCCCCTCCATACATCTCACCTGTCCCCTCCATTATACATCTCACCTGTCTCCTCCATACATCTCACCTGTCCCCTCCATACATCTCACCTGTCCCCTCCATACATCTCACCTGTCTGCTCCATACATCTCACCTGTCCCCTCCATACATCTCACCTGTCCCCTCCATTATACATCTCACCTGTCTCCTCCATTATACATCTCACCTGTCCCCTCCATTATACATCTCACCTGTCCCCTCCATTATACATCTTACCTGTCTCCTCCATACATCTCACCTGTCCCCTCCATACATCTCACCTGTCCCCTCCATACATCTCACCTGTCTCCTCCATACATCTCACCTGTCCCCTCCATACATCTCACCTGTCTCCTCCATACATCTCACCTGTCTCCTCCATACATCTCACCTGTCCCCTCCATACATCTCACCTGTCCCCTCCATACATCTCACCTGTCCCCTCCATACATCTCACCTGTCCCCTCCATACATCTCACCTGTCTCCTCCATACATCTCACCTGTCTCCTCCATACATCTCACCTGTCTCCTCCATACATCTCACCTGTCCCCTCCATACATCTCACCTGTCCCCTCCATACATCTGACCTGTCTCCTCCATACATCTCACCTGTCCCCTCCATACATCTCACCTGTCCCCTCCATACATCTCACCTGTCTCCTCCATACATCTCACCTGTCCCCTCCATACATCTCACCTGTCTCCTCCATACATCTCACCTGTCTCCTCCATACATCTCACCTGTCCCCTCCATACATCTCACCTGTCCCCTCCATTATACATCTCACCTGTCCCCTCCATACATCTCACCTGTCCCCTCCATACATCTCACCTGTCCCCTCCATACATCTCATCTGTCTCCTCCATACATCTGACCTGTCTCCTCCATACATCTCACCTGTCCCCTCCATACATCTCACCTGTCCCCTCCATACATCTCACCTGTCTCCTCCATACATCTCACCTGTCCCCTCCATACATCTCACCTGTCTCCTCCATACATCTCACCTGTCTCCTCCATACATCTCACCTGTCCCCTCCATACATCTCACCTGTCCCCTCCATTATACATCTCACCTGTCCCCTCCATACATCTCACCTGTCCCCTCCATACATCTCACCTGTCCCCTCCATTCTGCTCTTGCTCTGGATCCACGTTTTGTTTTTTACCTCTCTTAGGATATAGCTGGGGATTTTAGGTTTACGCTCGTCCTGTTATGTAGAGTTTGTACAGACTCCTGTTATATTGTGTTTGTATCTAAGGACAACAAACAAATGACATAATAGATAATAGGAGTGAATCCCGTGCAGGTGAGTCAGGCAGGTGAGACACCCTCGGAGGGGAATGTGGAGTATTGGCCTGGGGCTCTGGGTGAGGATTGGTGACATCAGCAGAAGGAGGTGGATGACATCATCGTGATGGGGAGAATGACTTACTTTACTCTAGTAAATGGGAGGAGCCTGGATAAGCAGTGTAATGTGGCCACTAGGGGCGCTGCTCCTATGTAATGTATTCTAGGGCTATCCAGGATAGGATATACATGGCAGCTTTCTCCCAGATGCAGCGCCACTCTTGTGCTCAGGTTGTGTGCGGTATTGCAGCTCACTTCCATTGAAGTGAATTGATCTGAGATGTAATACCGCACACAACCTGCGGAAAGGTGTGGTGCTGTTTTTGGAAGTAAGCAGCTACATTTTCTCACCTATCCATGTTAGCCCCTCTGACTCTCCACATCTGCCTCAGTGTTGTCTTTTTAAAAAAAAGTCTGTGCAGTAAAAGCAGGGACTTAAAGGGGTACTCCAACATCATGGGCAGACACACGTTGCATTTCTTACCTGTCTACCCAAGCTAAAATTACAAAAAAACATCAGTCCTCCAACCCTCTGCGACTACTTCCTGGTTGAGAAGCTGCTTAATACTACAATTCCCAGAATGCATTGCTTTCCCTTAGCTTTCTATCATAAGCCCCCACAGTTTCCTCTCAGAGCTGTTGCAGAACATGTCAGTACACAGCAGACTATTGCTCTGCTGTATTCATTCCCTGCCTGCTCCTCTGCCTGTGGCATTGCTCAGCACAAGGGCAGCATGCTGTCATCACACCTCATAATAAAGGTGTATATTTATCTGTGTATATGACAGGGAGATAGTGATGTAGGCTTAAGGTGATTACATCACATAGGGGGTGGGGCTTCAACTTAGAGACAAGATCCAGCCACGCCTCCAGAGACAGCAGAGGATGATAGGTGACTTCAGGAGAGAGGGAGGAGCTGGAGACAACACCACACTGACAATGAGAGGACTACACAACCTCCTGAATCCAGAACTATAACTAAGGACCCTACACTAGTAACTTATATGTGTCGGGGTGATCGCTTTATGTAAATACAATTTTCTGACACCAGAGTACCCCTTTAAAGGGGTTAATCAGGGAAACTCTTTTTCTTTCAAATAAAATGGTTTCAGAAAGTTATATAGATTTCTAATTGACTTGTTTAAAAATCTCCAGTCTTCCAGTACTTATCAGCTACTGTATGTCCTGCAGGAAGTGGTGTATTCTCTCCAGTCTGACACAGTGCTCTCTGCTGCCACCTCTGTCCATGTCAGGAACTGTCCAGAGCAGGAGAGGTTTTCTATAGGGATTTGCTGCTGCTCTGGACAGTTCCTGACATGGACAGAGGTGGCAGCAGAGAGCACTTTCTGCAGGACATACAGCAGATGATAAGTACTGGAAGACTGGAGAGAATACACCACTTCCTGTAGAACATAAAGCAGCTGATAAGTACTGGAAGACTGGAGATTTTAAAATAGAAGTAAATTACAAATCTATATAACTTTTTGACACCAGTTGATTTGAAAGAAAAATATTTTCACTGTACAACCCCTTTAAGTCACGTATAGACCAGACCTAAGCTTGGGGCGTCCATCTTGATGATTTGGAGTTGTCCCTGTTATATTGGCCATAAAATTTCAAGGGAATCTGAGCATAAATAGAGCAACTTAAAGGGGAATTCCCATCCCATCAATTAATGATTGGAGAAGATGTGGGACCCCCACCAGGGGAGGGTCTGCAGTCTCTTATTAGGACAGGGGTACACCATGACTTTATGGGGTGGGATACCCCTTTAACTCCTTCCCATTGTCGGGTGAGGCTATCCAGGAGATAACACTGCGCACGTGTACGACCAAACGAAAGTGAAGCTACGCGGGTGTGAGGCGAAGTTACTATGTAAATAATAACAGATGAGAGTGTGAGCAGCAACCGGGAAGTGTGCAAAGAGCGTGTCCCCAGGCTACAACACAGGAGGAGATCTGTGCGAAGGGCATCAGACCGTCCCCACACTGCGGGACATGGCGTACGAAGGAAAGAGCCCATGGTATACAGCCCCATAGTATACAGCCCCATAGTATACAGCCCCATAGTATACAGCCCCATAGTATACAGCCCCATAGTATACAGCCCCATAGTATACAGCCCCATAGTATACAGCCATTATATACAGCCCCATAGTATACAGCCCATAGTATACAGCCCCATAGTATACAGCCCCATAGTATACAGCCCCATAGTATACAGCCCATAGTATACAGCCCCATAGTATACAGCCCCATAGTATACAGCCATTATATACAGCCCCATAGTATACAGCCCCATAGTATACAGCCCCATAGTATACAGCCCCATAGTATACAACCCCATACTATACAGCCCCATAGTATACAGCCATTATATACAGCCCCATAGTATACAGCCATTATATACAGCCCCATAGTATACAGCCCCATAGTATACAGCCCCATAGTATACAGCCCCATAGTATACAGCCATTATATACAGCCCCATAGTATACAGCCCCATAGTATACAGCCCCATAGTATACAGCCCATAGTATACAGCCCCATAGTATACAGCCATTATATACAGCCCCATAGTATACAGCCCATAGTATACAGCCCCATAGTATACAGGCCCATAGTATACAGCCCCATAGTATACAGCCCCATAGTATACAGCCCCATAGTATACAGCCATTATATACAGCCCCATAGTATACAGCCCCATAGTATACAGCCCCATAGTATACAGCCCCATAGTATACAGCCATTATATACAGCCCCATAGTATACAGCCATTATATACAGCCCCATAGTATACAGCCATTATATACAGCCCCATAGTATACAGGCCCATAGTATACAGCCCCATAGTATACAGGCCCATAGTATACAGCCCCATAGTATACAGCCCCATAGTATACAGCCATTATATACAACCCCATAGTATACAGCCCCATAGTATACAGCCATTATATACAGCCCCATAGTATACAGCCCCATACTATACAGCCCCATAGTATACAGCCATTATATACAGCCCCATAGTATACAGCCCCATAGTATACAGCCATTATATACAGCCCATAGTATACAGCCCCATAGTATACAGCCCCATAGTATACAGCCATTATATACAGCCCCATAGTATACAGCCATTATATACAGCCCCATAGTATACAGCCATTATATACAACCCCATAGTATACAGGCCCATAGTATACAGCCCCATAGTATACAGGCCCATAGTATACAGCCCCATAGTATACAGCCCCATAGTATACAGCCATTATATACAGCCCATAGTATACAGCCCCATAGTATACAGCCATTATATACAGCCCCATAGTATACAGCCCCATACTATACAGCCCCATAGTATACAGCCATTATATACAGCCCCATAGTATACAGCCCCATAGTATACAGCCATTATATACAGCCCATAGTATACAGCCCCATAGTATACAGCCCCATAGTATACAGCCATTATATACAGCCCCATAGTATACAGCCATTATATACAGCCCCATAGTATACAGCCATTATATACAGCCCCATAGTATACAGCCCCATAGTATACAGCCCCATAGTATACAGGCCCATAGTATACAGCCCCATAGTATACAGCCCCATAGTATACAGCCATTATATACAGCCCCATAGTATACAGCCCCATAGTATACAGCCATTATATACAGCCCCTTGGTATACAGCCCCATAGTATACAGCCCCATAGTATACAGCCATTATATACAGCCCCATAGTATACAGCCCCATAGTATACAGCCATTATATACAGCCCATAGTATACAGCCCCATAGTATACAGCCCCATAGTATACAGCCATTATATACAGCCCCATAGTATACAGCCCCATAGTATACAGCCATTATATACAGCCCATAGTATACAGCCCCATAGTATACAGCCCCATAGTATACAGCCATTATATACAGCCCATAGTATACAGCCCCATAGTATACAGCCCCATAGTATACAGCCCCATAGTATACAGCCATTATATACAGCCCCATAGTATACAGCCCCATAGTATACAGCCCCATAGTATACAGCCATTATATACAGGCCCATAGTATACAGCCCCATAGTATACAGCCCCATAGTATACAGCCCCATAGTATACAGCCCCATAGTATACAGCCCCATAGTATACAGCCATTATATACAGCCCCATAGTATACAGCCCCATAGTATACAGCTATTATATACAGCCCCATAGTATACAGCCATTATATACAGCCCCATAGTATACAGGCATTATATACAGCCCATAGTATACAGGCATTATATACAGCCCCATAGTATACAGCCCCATAGTATACAGCCCCATAGTATACAGCCCATAGTATACAGCCATTATATACAGCCCCATAGTATACAGGCATTATATACAGCCCCATATTATACAGCCATTATATACAGCCCCATAGTATACAGGCATTATATACAGCCCATAGTATACAGGCATTATATACAGCCCCATAGTATACAGGCATTATATACAGACCCATAGTATACAGCCCCATAGTATACAGGCATTATATACAGCCCATAGTATACAGGCATTATATACAGCCCCATAGTATACAGTCATTATATACAGCCCATAGTATACAGCCATTATATACAGCCCATAGTATACAGCCATTATATACAGCCCCATAGTATACAGCCATTATATACAGCCCCATAGTATACAACCCCATAGTATACAGCCCCATAGTATACAGCCCCATAGTATACAGCCATTATATACAGCCCCATAGTATACAGGCAATGAGATAGGGTGGCACCATATGGTGGCACACACTGTGCAAAGTGCCGTATATATAGCTATATACATATCATACACAGTGCAGTATATACAGCTATATACATATCATACACAGTGCAGTATATACAGCTATATACATATCATACACAGTGTAGTATATACAGCTATATACATATACACAGTGCAGTATATACAGCTATATACATATACACAGTGCAGTATATACAGCTATATACATATCATACACAGTGCAGTATATACAGCTATATACATATCATACACAGTGCAGTATATACAGCTATATACATATCATACACAGTGCAGTATATACAGCTATATACATATACACAGTGCAGTATATACAGCTATATACATATACACAGTGCAGTATATACAGCTATATACATATACACAGTGCAGTATATACAGCTATATACATATACACAGTGCAGTATATACAGCTATATACATATCATACACAGTGCAGTATATACAGCTATATACATATACACAGTGCAGTATATACAGCTATATACATATACACAGTGCAGTATATACAGCTATATACATATAATACACAGTGCAGTATATACAGCTATATACATATACACAGTGCAGTATATACAGCTATATACATATACACAGTGCAGTATATACAGCTATATACATATACACAGTGCAGTATATACAGCTATATACATATACACAGTGCAGTATATACAGCTATATACATATACACAGTGCAGTATATACAGCTATATACATATACACAGTGCAGTATATACAGCTATATACATATCATACACAGTGCAGTATATACAGCTATATACATATACACAGTGCAGTATATACAGCTATATACATATCATACACAGTGCAGTATATACAGCTATATACATATCATACACAGTGCAGTATATACAGCTATATACATATACACAGTGCAGTATATACAGCTATATACATATACA
Organism: Dendropsophus ebraccatus; assembly: GCF_027789765.1. Classification (NCBI taxonomy): domain Eukaryota; kingdom Metazoa; phylum Chordata; class Amphibia; order Anura; family Hylidae; genus Dendropsophus; species Dendropsophus ebraccatus. Next base: position 6,168,131 of record NC_091457.1, on the reverse strand, counting down.
CAGGGCAGTATATACAGCTATATACATATACACAGTGCAGTATATACAGCTATATACATATCATACACAGTGTAGTATATACAGCTATATACATATACACAGTGCAGTATATACAGCTATATACATATCATACACAGTGCAGTATATACAGCTATATACATATACACAGTGCAGTATATACAGCTATATACATATACACAGTGCAGTATATACAGCTATATACATATCATACACAGTGCAGTATATACAGCTATATACATATACACAGTGCAGTATACGGCCATTCACTGTCACTGTTCAGCAGGCCCCGCCCACCCAGTGGGTCTCCCCCCGCGCATGCTCAGTAGGCCTGAGCTGTCCACGCCTGCGCAGTGTTTAGTAGGGTTCTGTGCCCCTCAAACATGGCCGGGCTGCTGCGGCCAAGATGCTGAGATTTTCCGTGGGAAGGGAGGAGTGCGGGCGGCCATGGCGAGGCTGGCGGACTACTTCATAGTGGTGGGATACGACCATGAGAAGACAGGTGGGTGGCGAGCTTTCTGCGCTGTGAGGTGATGGGGATGCTGCTGCTGTCCGGGTACCCCCCTCCCCAATATATTTGGGCTCGTCCCCCCGGGTATCTTGCAGCGGTTGGCACATACTATGTGATTGGGGGGGGGGGGGGGGGAGGGTTCTGCTGTTGTTACCCCTGGTCCAGCCACTACCCCAGTGTTTTGTAAATTGGGAATGTCTCCCTCCCCTCATGTCACATCCTGAGTGACGCAGAGGGATGTCCTCCTCTTCCTTCTCCCAGCACAGCGGCTGTCAGCTGGCATCCATAACTTCATAGGGCTGGCCAGAGGTCCCCCCCCTCAGTGCAGGGTCCTAGTAGTGCCTACCCCCCCCCCCCTCAGTGCAGGGTCCTAGTAGTGCCAACCCCCCCCCCCCCCCCAGTGCAGGGTCCTAGTAGTGCCAACCCCCCCCCCCCCCCCCCAGTGCAGGGTCCTAGTAGTGCCTACCCCCCACCCCCCCTCAGTGCAGGGTCCTAGAGGTGCCTACCCCCCCCCCCCCCCAGTGCGGGGTCCTAGTAGTGCCTACCCCCCCCCCCCCTCAGTGCAGGGTCCTAGAGGTGCCCCCCCCTCAGTGCAGGGTCCTAGAGGTGCCCCCCCCTCAGTGCAGGGTCCTAGTAGTGCCTACCCCCCCCCCCCCTCAGTGCAGGGTCCTAGTAGTGCCTACCCCCCCCCCCCCCTCAGTGCAGGGTCCTAGTAGTGCCTACCCCCCCCCCCCCCTCAGTGCAGGGTCCTAGTAGTGCCTACCCCCCCCCCCTCAGTGCAGGGTCCTAGTAGTGCCTACCCCCCCCCTCAGTGCAGGGTCCTAGTAGTGCCTACTTCCCCCCCTCAGTGCAGGGTCCTAGAGGTGCCCCCCCCCTCAGTGCAGGGTCCTAGAGGTGCCCCCCCCCCTCAGTGCAGGGTCCTAGAGGTGCCCCCCCCCCCTCAGTGCAGGGTCCTAGAGGTGCCCCCCCCCCTCAGTGCAGGGTCCTAGAGGTGCCCCCCCCCCTCAGTGCAGGGTCCTAGAGGTGCCCCCCCCCCTCAGTGCAGGGTCCTAGAGGTGCCCCCCCCCCCTCAGTGCAGGGTCCTAGAGGTGCCCCCCCCCTCAGTGCAGGGTCCTAGAGGTGCCCCCCCCCTCAGTGCAGGGTCCTAGAGGTGCCCCCCCCCCTCAGTGCAGGGTCCTAGTAGTGCCTACCCCCCCCCCCCCCCTCAGTGCAGGGTCCTAGAGGTGCCTACCCCCCTCCTCCCAGTGCAGGGTCCTAGAGAAGCGCCCCCCCCCCCCTCAGTGCAGGGTCCTAGAGGTGCCTACCCCCCTCCTCCCAGTGCAGGGTCCTAGAGAAGCGCCCCCCCCCCTCAGTGCAGGGTCCTAGAGAAGCGCCCCCTCCTCCCAGTGCAGGGTCCTATAGAAGCGCCCCCCCCCTCAGTGCAGGGTCCTAGAGAAGCGCCCCCCCCCTCAGTGCAGGGTCCTAGAGGTGCCCCCCCCCCCCAGTGCAGGGTCCTAGAGGTGCCCCCCCCCCCCAGTGCAGGGTCCTAGAGGTGCCTACCCCCCCCCCCCCCAGTGCAGGGTCCTAGAGGTGCCTACCCCCCCCAGTGCAGGGTCCTAGAGGTGCCTACCCCCCTCCTCCCAGTGCAGGGTCCTAGAGAAGCGCCCCCCCCCCCCCTCAGTGCAGGGTCCTAGAGAAGCGCCCCCTCCTCCCAGTGCAGGGTCCTATAGAAGCGCCCCCCCCCCTCAGTGCAGGGTCCTAGAGAAGCGCCCCCCCCCCCTCAGTGCAGGGTCCTAGAGGTGCCCCCCCCCTCAGTGCAGGGTCCTAGAGGTGCCCCCCCCCCTCAGTGCAGGGTCCTAGAGGTGCCTACCCCCCCCCCCCCCCCCAGTGCAGGGTCCTAGAGGTGCCTACCCCCCCCAGTGCAGGGTCCTAGAGAAGCGCCCCCCCCCCCCCTCAGTGCAGGGTCCTAGAGGTGCCCCCCCCCCTCAGTGCAGGGTCCTAGAGGTGCCTACCCCCCTCCTCCCAGTGCAGGGTCCTAGAGAAGCGCCCCCCCCCCCTCAGTGCAGGGTCCTAGAGGTGCCTACCCCCCTCCTCCCAGTGCAGGGTCCTAGAGGTGCCCCCCCCCCCCTCAGTGCAGGGTCCTAGAGGTGCCTACCCCCCCAGTGCAGGGTCCTAGAGAAGCGCCCCCTCCTCCCAGTGCAGGGTCCTAGTTTGGTTCCCCCCATGCGTGCATGATGGTAGAGGTGTGCCCAGTTACCCCCCTTGTGCCCAGGCAGCAGATTCCCCCCCCCCCTGTACTCTCTGGGATTTTCCTATGAAGCGTCGCCATCACGCTGTGTGTGATGCCCCTGGCACAGGATGGGCCCTGGTTCTGTGCCCGGATACCGCTGCTTCTGTGGGAACTTTTTCTGTGTCCTTATTAATCTGTGTTGTGTTCTCCAACCTGTGACTCTCACACTACAACTCCCAGCATGCCCGGCAGCCAATGGCCGCTTCACGGAGGATGTAACCCCTGTATCTCCTGTGTACTGTCAGGATCTTCTCCTTCGCCTTGGACAATAAGCTGTCAGATTTACGACCTCTCGACCTCCGTCATCCTAAACGTGTCAGATCTGTCACCTAAAGCCAAACACCCCATAAATCTCAGAGAATGTGAGCGTGGGCCGTGTCATCTCCCCTGCTGCTCTACATACTGAGAGACCCGCCGGGATGGATATCACAGGGAGCTCACCCGCCTTTCTCATACCCCTGATCGGCGTACAGATCACTCCTCCAGACCTCCGGAAAGGATGGACTATGAGACGTGACGGCGGCCATATTGGTTGCATCCTTAGATCTATTGCATCAACTATCAAGGCAGGAACGAGGTTGCAGAACATCAACTATTAAGGCAGCTGTTGCAAAACTACAACTCCCAGCATGTCCAGACAGCCAATGGCTGTCTGGGCATGCTGGGAGTTGTAGTTTTGCAATAAACTAATGAATGCGATTGGTTTAAACCAGAGATGGGGGAACCACCTACCCTCCAGGTTTGGCAAGACCACAATTCCCATCCCATTGTAGTTTTGCAACAGACTGATACACTGTAACAGACTGTCAGGTCACTCGGTTGTAGTTCACACATGTTGCGATTTCATTATAATACTGAGAAGAAACGTCAGCGTGTGAACAAATCCTCATGGTTGTCACCGTGTCTAGAGAAAGCCTGGACAGTCCCTTTAAGTCGAACTTACCCAACCCTTCACCTTTTCGCCTAGTTTTAGAAAATCTCTGTTTTTCTCTGATCTTCCTTTGACCTGTAAGTGAGAAATCTCATGATGCAACTAAAAAGCAGAAGCGTCAATGAATCTCTGAACTCAGAGAAGGTTCCTGTTATGAACCTGAAAAGGCGCTATAATCTTCGCGATCACTTATGGACTGCTCCTTTTAAAGGGGGATCTCTGGAGAATGCGTCAGAAAGTTATATACATTTGTAATTTTTTTAAAGTTTTCCAGTACTTATCAGCTGCTGTATGTCCTGCAGGAAGTGGTGTATTCTCTCCAGTCTGACAAAGTGCTCTCTGCTGCCACCTCTGTCCATGTCAGGAACTGTCCAGAGCAGGAGAGGTTTTCTATGGGGATTTTCTGCTGCTCTGGACAGTTTCTGACATGGACAGAGATGGCAGCAGAGAGCACTTTGTCAGACTGGAGAGAATACACCGCTTCCTGCAGGACATACAGCAGCTGATAGGTACTGGAAGACAGGAGATTTTTAACATTTTTAACCTTCTGACACCAGTTGATTAAAAAGCACTTTATATTCTGCATAATCTCTATGGCACACCAGTTGTGCTGGTTATGGTATCGCTGTCAGTGAGGAGGTGTCTCTGGGTTACGTATAGTTACTCTGGTGGTCCGGGATGTTTGAGGGGGCGGGGGGTCCGCTGGGATCCAGGCACTTTGTCCATTTCCTGTGTGCTGTGCATCATGGGACGCAGATGGCCGCCCGCCACAGATGTTTGCATGCAGCACATCAGGACATGGGAACCTTAGCTGTTACATACCTAATATAGTCTTCAAACCAGGAGGGAGAACCAGTTGCGCCCCCTATAGGAGGTGGTTACCCTACAAGTTAGTGTCTCTCAATGTGTTTCCCTCCGGTTGTTGCAAACTACAAATCCCATCATGCACTTCTGACTGTCGTCAGTGTTTTGCAATGGTCATAGAACTATGGTGCAGGATTGCCCAACTAGTTCTAAAACCATAACTCCCATCATGCCGCAGGTTGGGGTACCCTCTTATAAACCAATGGATGCAATGTAACCAGTGTTCTGTCTATATTGTCTATATAGGACCCCATTGTAACAGACCTGCAGCTGTGATAAGAATAAGGGCTGTACTGTACAGGATTGTGGCCTGTACGGCAGCGTCGATCCTCCGATCTGTATCTATAGGTCCCCCCCCCCCGGGCCGAGTGACATTAACCCTGGACTGAACAAAAGCCGCTCAGTGTCGCCTCCCACCCGCCACATTCTCTGCAGCTGCCGCCATCGGATTCCAGCGTCATTGCTTTGTCTGCACTGAATAGCTGACTTGCTTTTATGGCATGCTGGGTGTTGTAGTGCGGCGGCTGTATAGCTGTAGCAGCTCCATACAGGATTTCCTGGAGGAGAAGAAAACATTTCCGCTGCAGTTCAGGAGAAAACGCCATGAAAGAGAGAGCAGCTGGAAAACCATAGGGATTCTGCGTGTCCTCCGCTCCCAGTGTCCGGCCACTCGGGGGTCATCCATATCTGGTTAGGGGGAGAGAAGAGAGCCCCCCCCATACTTCCATGTCTTCCCTCCTTGCAGACTTGTTCATCCTGAGCTTCCTGGTTCATGAATAAATTGCCAGAATATAAGTCAAGACACAAAGTTATATCATGATTGCATGCCCCTTAAAGGGGTTTTACAGGATTAAAAAAAAAAGCAGAGCTACTTTCTTGCAAAAACAGCACCACCCCTGTCTTTGGGTTGTATGTAATATTACAATTGACTTCAATAGAACTGAGCTGCAATACAGCACCCAAACTGAGCACACGAGAGGCGCTGTTTCTAGAGAAAAGTGACCATGTTTTTTTTAAGCCTGGATAACCCCTTTAAGGCCAGGCGGGACATGCTGGGAGTTTTACAACAGGTGAAGTCCCCCAGCTTCCCCAGGTCTCCTTCGGCAGCCATATTTTCACTCTATTCTCCCACATACAGAATCGAAGGCGTCTCCTGCTCTTTAGAAGGAAACCACCAGTAAGTAGGCCCATTCATAACATGTGCGTCCTCTCCACTTGTCCGTTGCATCCGGTTTCTTCTTCCCCCCCCCCCCCCCCCCCCCCCCGGAGCCGACCCCTGGACGTTGTCCCGATCCCACATCCTTCGGGTCCCCGGGGGTCTCATCACACCCAGACCTCTCTCTCTCTTTTTCCATCTTATATTTTCCATTCTCTGGTTTCGATTCCCTATCAGGATTTAGGTGCAACTTTATTTTTCCCATAACGTCCACATCGCGGGTCACACTTGTCGCATCAGACAACGCAACGCTGTAAAACTTTCCACTGTATTAAGTCTTAGGTTTATCCACTTCTGGCAGTAGTGATACGTGAGGACGTGCAAGTGTCTGGGAAAGCTGGGTGGTTTATATTCCCTATGTCTTTATGTCTGGTAACTGGAAACCAACAGAATTCTAAGTTTAGCTCCTGTAAGAGCAGTAAAGCGCAGGTTTAATCATGTGATGTGCTGTAAATGTGGATTGGCAGAAGGTGACGGTGTCCTGGTGTAAGGCCCCGTTCACACACAGATCCCTGTGTTTTCTGTGTACCCATTTACACATCAGCAAGATGGTTGTGGTAGATGGTGTATGCCGGGGCTTGTGGCTGTAGACTGGGGGGATGCCGGGGCTTGGAGCTGTAGACTGGGGGGATGCCGGGGCTTGTGGCTGTAGACTGGGGGGATGCTGGGGCTTGGAGCTGTAGACTGGGGGGATGCTGGGGCTTGGGGCTGTAGACTGGGGGGATGCCGGGGCTTGTGGCTGTAGACTGGGGGGATGCCGGGGCTTGGAGCTGTAGACTGGGGGGATGCTGGGGCTTGTGGCTGTAGACTGGGGGGATGCTGGGGCTTGTGGCTGTAGACTGGGGGGATGCTGGGGCTTGTGGCTGTAGACTGGGGGGATGCCGGGGCTTGTGGCTGTAGACTGGGGGGATGCCGGGGCTTGGAGCTGTAGACTGGGGGGATGCTGGGGCTTGGAGCTGTAGACTGGGGGGATGCTGGGGCTTGGAGCTGTAGACTGGGGGGATGCTGGGGCTTGGAGCTGTAGACTGGGGGGATGCCGGGGCTTGGAGCTGTAGACTGGGGGGATGCCGGGGCTTGGAGCTGTAGACTGGGGGGGATGCTGGGGCTTGGAGCTGTAGACTGGGGGGATGCCGGGGCTTGGAGCTGTAGACTGGGGGATGCCGGGGCTTGGAGCTGTAGACTGGGGGGATGCCGGGGCTTGGAGCTGTAGACTGGGGGATGCCGGGGCTTGGAGCTGTAGACTGGGGGGATGCCGGGGCTTGGAGCTGTAGACTGGGGGGATGCTGGGGCTTGGAGCTGTAGACTGGGAGGATGCCGGGGCTTGGAGCTGTAGACTGGGGGGATGCCGGGGCTTGGAGCTGTAGACTGGGGGGATGCCGGGGCTTGGAGCTGTAGACTGGGGGGATGCCGGGGCTTGGAGCTGTAGACTGGGAGGATGCCGGGGCTTGGAGCTGTAGACTGGCTGATGCTGGGAGTAGTAGGTGCAGGTTGAGGCATAGTGGGGGATATAGTTGATGTTACAGGCCACAATGTCCCCTGTGGTGACCCTTCCCCTCCCGTTGAGGCCGTGCTCTGTGCATTGATGCCGCACTCTGATATCTGGATATTACAGCTGCCGGGCTCAGACAGGAAAAATATTGTTGTTTTCAGGTTATAGAGGAAATGGAGCGGGCGGAGGCGACAGGTGCTTGTATCCCCCCGGGGCAACAAACCCCCCTCCACCTGTGAGCAGGACCGGAGCGCAGCGCACGCTTCTGATCCTATCTCCACCACAGCCGTCAGTCTGCAACAACAAATCACAGGAAGAAGATCTGTGTACACTACATGGCGGCACATTATCACTCCCATCTGTGTACACTACATGGCGGCCCACTATCACTCCAATCTGCGTACACTATATGGCGGCACAGTCACTCACTCCTATAATCATAGAAATCTATCCATAGAAGCTTCTGTATGTGTGATGGTTCTGTCAGTTCTCTTTCCTCTCTCCTTCTCCTCTTCCTCCTCCTTCAGCAATGTCCTCTCCTCCTGCAGCATCTCTTGGCCCTCTCCTTTTCACCTCTGCAGCATCTCTCGGCCCTCTCTTCCTCCTCCTTCAGCATTTCTCGCCTTTCCTCTCCTCCTCTGGCAGCATCTCTTTGCCCCCTCCTCATCCTGCAGCATCTCTCGCCCCTTTTCTGCAGCATCCCTTGCTCCCCCCTCTCCTCCTGCAGCATCTCTTGGCCCCCCTCTAATCCTCCTCCTCCTCTGCAGCATCTCTTGGCCTCCCTCTAATCCTCCTCCTCCTCCTCCTCCTCCTCCTGCAGCATCTCTTGGCCCCCCTCTCCTCCTCTGCAGCATGTTTTCCCCCCCCTCTCCTCCTGCAGCATCTCACCCCTCATCCTCCTGCAGCATCTCTCGGCACTCTCCTTCTCCTCCTCCTCCTCCTGCAGCATCTCTCGGCCCTCTCCTTCTCCTCCTCCTGCAGCATCTCTCGGCCCTCTCCTCCTCCTCTTCCTGTAGCATCTCTCGGCCCTCTCCTCCTCCTCTTCCTGCAGCATCTCTCGGCCCTCTCCTTCTCCTCCTCCTGCAACATCTCTCGGCCCTCTCCTTCTCCTCCTCGTGCAGCATCTCTGGGCCCTCTCCTTCTCCTCCTCCTCCTGCAGCATCTCTCGGCCCTCTCCTTCTTCTCCTCCTCCTCCTCCTGCAGCATCTCTCTGCCCTCTCCTCCTCCTCTTCCTGCAGCATCTCTCTGCCCTCTCCTCCTCCTTTTCCTGCAGCATCTCTCGGCACTCTCCTTCTCCTCCTCCTCCTCCTGCAGCATCTCTCAACCCTCTCCTTCTCCTCCTCCTGCAGCCTCTCTCCGCCGCCCCCCCCCCCCCCCCCCCCAAATCTTACTCCTCCAGCATCTCTTGGCTCCTCTCCTCCTCTGCAGCACTTCTTGGCCCCCTTTTCCTCCTCCCCCTCTTCCGCAGCATCTCTTGGCCCTCTCCTCCTCCTCTCCTGCAGACTCTCTCGGCCCTCTCCTCCTCCTCTCCTGCAGACTCTCTCGGCCCTCTCCTCCTCCTCTCCTGCAGACTCTCTCGGCCCTCTCCTCCTCCTCCTCCTCCTGCAGCATCTCTCGGCCCTCTCCTCCTCCTCTCCTGCAGACTCTCTCGGCCCTCTCCTCCTCCTCTCCTGCAGACTCTCTCGGCCCTCTCCTCCTCCTCTCCTGCAGACTCTCTCGGCCCTCTCCTCCTCCACTCCTGCAGACTCTCTCGGCCCTCTCCTCCTCCTCTCCTGCAGACTCTCTCGGCCCTCTCCTCCTCCTCCTGCAGCATCTCTCGGCCCTCTCCTCCTCCTCTCCTGCAGACTCTCTCGGCCCTCTCCTCCTCCTCTCCTGCAGACTCTCTCGGCCCTCTCCTCCTCTCCTGCAGACTCTCTCGGCCCTCTCCTCCTTCTCTCCTGCAGACTCTCTCGGCCCTCTCCTCCTTCTCTCCTGCAGACTCTCTCGGCCCTCTCCTCCTCCTCTCCTGCAGACTCTCTCGGCCCTCTCCTCCTCCTCTTCTGCAGACTCTCTCGGCCCTCTCTTCCCGCCCATTTGGCCTGATTCGGCCGATTATCGCTCGGTGAAATAGAGAGATCAATCAGCTGATGATCGTGTCATCGGCTGATCGTTCATTTAGGGCCAGATCTAAAATCATCGTTCCCCCACCATGCATTGCTACAGTTGAATAGCGGTGCACGGCAGGCGACCGACGATTTGAGAAGCAGCAGCAGCATACATTACCTTTCAGGTCTTCTGCTCCGCTCTGTCTTCCTCCCAGGATCCCAGAATGGCCTGTCAGCTGACGGAGAGCTCAGCCAATCACAGGCCGGGACCCCCACAGGCCATTCTGAAGCTAGAGTGCGCCAGACTCTGGGAGGAAAACTGAGCGGAGCAGAAGACCTGACAGGTAATGTATGCTGCAAGGACATCGGTAACGGTGTCCCTGCAGCCCTCGCTCAATGATCATCGGGCCGTGGAATAGGCCCAGTGAATGAGCGGCGATCTAGCAGATCGGCGCTCGTTTACACCGTTGATCGGGCCCTCTTCGGCCCGTGAAATAGTACCCTAAGATAAAAGTGAATATAAGGGCTGTTGTGACTACATTAGTAATAGTAGGAGTATATAGCTGTGTGTATACCCGTGATTCTTGGCTCTCAGTGATCCCATCTCTTTGTGGTTTTGTTTCTATATTAGGTAACTGGTCAGACGGGCTGTACCTTACTGCGGGGAGCATTAATCCCCATGTAATACATGCCTGTGTTCTCGTAAATCTTAATAAGATTCCCATGTATTAGTTTCCCGTCCTCTGGGTTTACTTGTTGTTCTGCTAATTTAGGACAAACAACGTCCAGATGTCCTGCAGCGTGTGAGAACCGCCGCCCGATGCCTGCCGCCCGCCTGCCGTACCTGCCGCATCAGGCCCGGCTTCTGGAGAACACTACAGGGGGCTCCTTATTGTGACCCGGAGCCGGTCGGGTTGGTTCCGCTATTGTTCGTGTCTGAAAGGATCAACGGCTTCTAATGTCGGGAACAACAACAAGCGACAGAGGGGAAGCTTCCTCCTCTTACATAACCCGAGCTGAGCCGCCATCCTGACCCCTCGCGTGGACCCTCAACCAGACATTCCTAATAAACTAGTTAATATTTCCGAGGGGGGGGGGAGAGGGACCCCATTATGTCCCCAGAGTCCCAGACCACAATCTTACTAACCCTCTACATACACCTTACATAGAGGGTGCTTCTGGACGGTTCTACCCCCTGTGGGCTCCCTCCTCCTCCTCCTCCTTAGGACTACTTTGCCACATTTTGAACTCTGCCCCTCCTGCCTCTGAACTCTTCTGCCGCCCCTACTTCTGCACCTCTGGATTTCTCTGCCTCCCCACCCTGTGGATTCTTCGATCCCCCTATATTTGGACTCCTCTATCTCTTCCTCTCCTCTGGACTCTCCTGTACCCCCCCTTCCATCCATGTTCTGTCCGGCCCCTCCCTTCCATCCATGCCCCCCCTTCCATCCATCTTCTGCCCTCCCCCCTTTTATCCTCCTTTGCCCTCCCTCTGGACTCTTCTGCCTCTCCTCCCTCTGGACGACTCCTCTTCTCTGCATCTTTTGTGGTATCAAAGGATCAGGCCTGTTCTTCCTCCCCAGTTTCTGTGATTGGGGTGGGACTGGGCACTGCTTGTACACAAACGATCAGCCAATCCCAAAAGCCAACTTTCCTCTAAATTATATATACTCTCTGCTGCCACATCTGTCCATGTCAGGAACTGTCCAGAGCAGGAGAGGTTTTCTATGGGGATTTGCTGCTGCTCTGGACAGTTCCTGACATGGACAGAGGTGGCAGCAGAGAGCACTGTGCAGGACTGAAAAGACTACACCCCTTCCTGCAGGACATACAACAGCTGATAAGTACTGGAAGACTAGAGATTTTGTAAAAGAAGTAAATTACAAATCTATAGAACTTTCTGTCAGTTTTTGCTGGAGTACTTCTTTAAGGTTTTGTTCCCATGCAGAGGATTAGTTGGTGAAGTACAGTAGAGCTCCGTACATACACTCAGGAGTGATCTGTGGATTGTCACGTCTCCGATCACCGTTTTGGGACAGATTTTCCCCCCTTCTGCTCTTCGTTAGGTTTAATTCTTATGGTAAATACAGAGATGTTATAAAGCATTGCTCCGCTGCTCGGCCATTCCCATCAGCCCCCTGTGCTCTGTGTTGGGACAGTCACCGGCAGCTTGTTGATGGTTTCCTGGACTGAAGCTGTCGGCAGCGTCTTACTGACCGTTCTTGCATAGCAGAATGGAGCTGTTGGATTATATAGGTGGAGTGTCCCTTTAAGTTGTTGCTCTTGCAGTGGAAATGTACAGAATTTATCAGCACAGGATCCTGTATAATGGTCATTATAATAATAGTCATCTGTCTTATTACGGTATCAATGGCGTCTCTGTCTGTCATCAGTATCATCCATAGCAAAGACGTTCCAGGAGGCGGCGGGCGGCTCCTGGGCTCCTGTCATTACTATAATAAGGCTCCACATGTGATCATTACCGGAGCCCCAGTGACGTATGCCGCACCGCCATACTGGTGTCTGATACCCTAGGTGTGTCCTGATACTGTCATCTTATACCCTAGATGACCCGGCATGTGTCGCATTGTGTTTGGGTCGGTGCAGTGACTGCGTACAGGTGACTGTCTTGTCAGTCTCTCTGCAATACCAGACGTGGCCTGTGAACCAGAGGGGCGCTGTTTCTGGTTGCATAATATATATATATAAATTTGTTAGCTGTGAGCCGTGTTACCTGCCCAAGCGATAAATCTCCAGCAAAATTCCAGGAAAATTCTTAGCGGCTTCAATGTATAAGCTGTGGCGGTCATGCGGCCAATCCGTGACTGATGGAGCGTGTCCGTGTTTTCTATGCACATTGTATCAGTGGGGTTTATACAATGTCACACCTGTCTACTAAAGCCGAGCAGGTGCATGGACATCTTTAGAGCATGGGTAGGGAACCTCGCCTCTCCAGCTGTTGCAAAACTACAACTCCCATCATGCCTGGACAGCCAAAGCTTTAGCTTGAAAGATTTAAATATGAAGAAATTGTGCATGCTGGAGCAATAGCCTCCATGGTAACAGACTACAAACAAACCCAGTGTAGTCTGATCCAGCATTCATGTTCCTCTCTTCCATCACCACCTATTCTACTGTCTCTAGCATTGTTCCCCAATCTGTGACTGTCTCTCCCTGACCCCGTGGCATGATGGGACTTTTAGTTTTGGGGCAGCTTGAGAGCACCATGTTGGATCTGACTGCACAGGGTTTGTTTGTAGTCTGTAACCATGGATACACATAGGGGGAGAATTTTTTCAATGTAGCATGCAAGTTTACGAATGTTTTGTAGTTGTACACACTGCGAGGCGTCGTGTCTAGGGCCCTTTAAGTGTATTACATAACATGGATGATGATCCAGAGTGGTGATCCCGAGCTGATAATGTTCTGTGATAGCGTCTTATAATTATATAAGGTACAGTCACCTGAATATAATGTTCCGGCTGACCCTGCTGCTGATGACCGCACACGTCTCCTGCTATCTGACCTGCCGGGACCACACAGGCTGTAGAGCCCATCCGCCATGTTACCTGCCCCCACGACTCGGAGGGGGGAGGGCGGCCAGCTGAGTCATTTCACGATTTCCTATTTTCACACTTCTGCTTTCTAAAACTTTTTCCTATTCTGGGAATCGGCTGATAAATCCTGTTCTATTCCTGTATCAAGTGAGCGTTACCCGAACGAGCTGCTAAGAGGGCAGATTATCCCCTGCAGAGCAGTCGCTTAAAGGGGATATCCTGCAACTTCCTCTAACCCTCTCTAGATACACTCTGATACATTGTATCTATCTGGAGTTAGAGGGTACTTGCTCTGATACATTGTATCTATTTTGGAGTCACATGTTACCTGCACCGATACATTGTATCACTCTGCAGTTACCTGGTGTCTGCACTGACACATTGTATCTATTTAGAGTTATGGTCCTTTTACACGGAACGATTTATCGTTCGAATTTGCACGATAACGATCAAATTCGAACGATAATCATCCGTGTAAACGCAGCAAACGATCAAACGACAAGTGAGAAATCGTTCATTTTGATCTTTCAATATGTTCACAAATCATCGTTGATCGTTCGCAAAAAATTCGCAGATCGTTCAGTGTAAACAGTCTTTCAACGATTTCACCTATGTGTGAGAGAGGCTTAAACGATCGCATAGCGAATTTTCCGTACGATATATTGTTCCGTCTAAACGCTGATCGTTATAAAAAAAACATTGTTCATTCAAAATCGTTAATCGTGCGATAGGGCGAATTATCGCTCTGTGTAAAAGTACTCTTTGGGCCCTATTCCACGGGACGATTATCGTTCGCATAATGGTTAACAATAAACTATCTCAATTGACCGCTATTGCGAACGACCTGAAATTGTTCACCCATTAATACGGAACAATGATCGTTACTTATGATCGTTCTTCATCGCTACTGTGAACGACATCTTTTGTGAACGAGCAACGATAAAAATAGGTCCAGGTCTCATTAAGCGATCAATGATTTCTTGTTCATCGTTTTAGTTGTTAACTGCTATTCAACCGAATGATTATCACTTTGTTCCGAAGATTTAATGATTATCCAAACGATAATTGTCCCGTGGAATAGGGCCCTTACAGTGTATCCGTCTGGAGTTACATGGTGCTTGCCCCCGATACATTGTACCTGCCCCTGATACATTGTATCTGTCTGGAGTTACATGGTGCTTGCCCCCGATACATTGTACCTGCCCCTGATACATTGTATCCGTCTGGAGTTACATGGTGCTTGCCCCCGATACATTGTACCTGCCCCTGATACATTGTATCCGTCTGGAGTTACATGGCACCTGCACCGACACATTGTATCAATCTGTAGTCTGGGTGTTTTAGCTCCCAGAGGATTGTCTAAACTGACTGTCACTGTAACAAACCCTCAGCTGTGACAAGAAGAATGTTCCCATTCGCTGACAGCGTGCAGCAGATACGCAACAAATACGCAGCAGATCTGATGGTTTAGATTTGATGCTGTGTTCAGTTTTTTAGATCTAATCTGCTGCGTATCGCAGCAATAAATACGCTGCGTATACGGTGTGTGGGTTTATACCCTTAAACTCTGTTCCATTAAAGTAAATGGCGCTTAATTGCAAATCACACCTGACCTGGAGACAAGAGTAGGGCAAAAGTGGCCATGTTTCTGTAGCGCTGGATAACCTCTTTAAGCCTTGCCCCCAGAAATGGGCACCCGTGGATAGCCTTTATATAAACCCTACCCCAGGCCGATTCTGGGGTCTCTGCCGCCTGAGCAAACCTCAGGCGGCCGCCCCGAGTGATGGCCCCCCCCCCCCCCCCCCCCCCCGCCAGCCGCTCACCTGTCCCACGCCGCAGCCGGCCTGCACTCTCCGCTGTCTCCACATCCCGTCAGGTCCCGCGACGTCACCCTGCAGCTGTCACGGACCTCCAGGCTGTGGTGAGTGAGTGGGGTGATTGGGTCGCACGGGGCGGCCCCGCGCAACCCGATCACCCCAGCGCGTCCCCCACCGACCCCGGGCACTCACCACAGCCTGGAGGTCCGTGACAGCTGCAGGGTGACGTCGCGGGACCTGACGGGATGTGGAGAGCGCGGGCGACGGGACAGGTGAGCGGCCGCTGTCATTTTTGTTAAGTGTTACTTAACAAAAAATGACAGCAGGGGGGACATAATGCCGCCCCCCTGCCGGACCGCAAAATCTGCCGCCTGAGGCGGAAGGCTCATTCCGCCTCATGGCAGAAGCGGGCCTGACCCTACCCCTTTTTCACCCAGTCCACAATAGTTTCCGGTTCCATAAGTTCATTGACCACGCCCCTCCAGGTAACTCCACCCACTTCTCCAAAACTCTAATCTGCGTTAATATACTTCTGTTCAACTTTTTATGTCAGAAAACTGGCGCCAAGCAAGTGATGAATTTCCCCCAAAGTTGTCACGTTATTGTCATCTTACATAGAGAGACCCCAACCTGTTGCAAAACTACCCAGACTGTCCAGGAATTCTGGGAGATGTAGTTCTTAGCTCATAGTATTAAAGGTGAAAGGTGCCCATGTAGAGGTTTGAGGCGCCTCCCGACCCCGATGGCCATGTGCCCCCCATGTGGCTGCAGGTGTCGGGACCATGTGACACCTCCAGGACAGAGAGGCCAGGAGTCGCCGTACTCATCCGGTATCCAGCTCTCCGCGTCACCCTTTGCCTCCCGTTACGTAGACTTCCCGTCGGGCCGCACGTTTGGTGACCCCGCTCCAACTCCTCCGGTTGTATAATCTCATTTGTGGATTTATTCTGGGATGAATTTATTCTAAATAAAATGTTGGCGTGTTAGCGAGCTTTATATAATCGCTCGGAAATATTTCCCTGAGAATCCTGCGCTCTATTATTATTCTCACTCCCCAATGAAATCCGTCTGCCAGGGAGACGAGATTGTGTTATTTATTCCCCCATCATTACCCCCAGATCTTTATTAAAACCAGCCACGCCAGACGGTGGGCCGAGATTCTGCTTCAGGGGGCCAACTTTATCTCTCATGTAAGGAGTGCGGGGGGGACGCAGATCTGCACACCTGCCCTGTACTGTAGCTCTGTATTCTGTTCATAAACCAGAAGGATCAGGATTAGAAGGGTCCGGACGGGGCAGAGCAGGAGGAGCTGGGCCAGTATGGAGAGGAGCGGGGCCCGGACGGGGCACAGCAGGAGGAGCGGGGCCCAGATGGGGCAGATCGGGAGGAGCCGGGCCCGGACGGGGCAGAGCGGGAGGAGCCAGACCTGTAGGGGCCACGAGCCTGGCCGGACCAGGCCAGAATGGGAGGAGCAGGGCCCAAACGGGGCAGAGTGGAGATGTGCCGGGAGGAGCAGGGACGTGCAGTTACTGGTGTTACTTAGGCCCCTGCTGTGATCGGTAGAGGTCCCATCTGTTACGGCCCGGTTGAGGCTTTTCCTAGAGATAATTGCTTAGTACAGAGGTATAAATAGATGAGCCGCTCCCAGTTGTTATACGTCTGGGTTCACCTTGTGATGGTTCTGTCATCACCGTCCTCACTGCTCCCTGCGGGCAGATTACCGGGAGCTTTACTGTAATGTTCTCTAAAAGCTTTTATTACGACGCAGAGTGTTAGCCATGATTTATAGTCACTGACATGTTCCACATGTGCCACAAGTTCAGCTATTAGTTAGGGCTGGACATTGTTCTCAACAGCTGGAGCACCACAGGTTGGGGAACACTGATCTAGGTATTGCATGGGCTCTAGGTGCATCTATAGACACTGTATTCTACGATGGAGATATTGTATTGGTTCTCGTGTTCTCTAATGGGTTCTAGGTGCATGCGTTGTCATCATAGGTTCTAGGTGCATGCGTTGTGTCATCATAGGTTCTTTAGCCGTATGATAGGTTACCATTAGAGATAAGTGAACCACGAGCATGCTAGAGTCCATCTGAACCCGATCGTTCGGCTGCTGAAGTTGGATAAAGCTCTTAAGTTGTCTGGAAAACATGGATACAGCCAATGACTATTTCCACGTAGCCTTAGGGCTTTATCCAACTTCAGCAGCCCCAGCTAATAAAATGCCAAACGATCGGGTTGGCTCATCTCTAGTTACCATCTATAGACGCAATATTCTACGTTGGTTCTGGGTGTTCTCTGATGGGTTCTAGCATCGGCCCATTTGTTGTGTTATCTGGTTCTTGGTCCAGATTCATTGCTCCTGAACGTGTAACTATGTTACATGGATCGTGGCTGTGGTTTACCCAACATTTTCTCTCCTTGCTGAATCTCGTCAGGTGGCCCCGGCAGCGCACGCCCTGCGGTTTCCGTGGTTGGGGTTTCCGACATGTGGGGAGTGTAAGAAACAAAACCCTCAAACCTCCGCTGTTGTGGAATCTGTGAAAACCACACGGGCTTCCTGTTCATGTCGCCTGCAGAACGTGTTACAGAGCGACTCCTGATGGTGCCCGGGTCGCCCGCTGTTGTGACATTTCCTGGCTCACGGCCTCACCTGACCATGAACGATGCTTCAGAATTCTGACTTTTCGCTAAATTCCGTGAAATGACAGCGAGAAGATGATATAAGGAGCAAGGGGTCATGTTATGCCCAATACTGCCGCATTGTGATACCGCGCCAATGTCTTCTTATCCTGGAACTGATATAAAGATTGGATCTTGTACCAGTCTGGTCCTGGTGGTTCTATACTACGGGGAGGAGAAATTCTTGGAAATTCCTTCTCTGTAGATGATGAGACTGGTGAGATTGATGTGAGGAGCCGCTCGTACTTCATCCAATCTGTCGCCCCTCCATAACCTGCGTCATCCGCTTAAGAATCTGACTAACCATGGCCGGTATGTAACCTCGATGCCATGCCGGAGATCTGGTTATTGCTTCAGAACCGTAAGACGTGTTAGTTGGGAATAGTGTTTTTGAATGACGTAGGAAGAAGAATTCAAAGACTTGGCACCTGGCTTCTATATATCTGTCTGAGGATCCCGAGAGACTGAGGCTTATAGATTGCAGAGACGCTCGATTACGGCTAATACGAGACTGAAAGGTCTGCTGACCTCCTGTACTGGGGGAGAGGGTCCACTGCTCTTGGGGGTTCAAGACGATTGAGACCCTTAAAGAAGTTCCTTGACCAAATCCTTGGTCTCATCTTGGATGATCATTGGTGAAGAGGATGAGGACAGGAGTCATGATGTCAGTCACTCTGGGGCAGAGGTGACCCTTAGGGCAAACAATGACTGATGTCTGGATGGGGGTCTCCTCTGATCACAATTAAAGGAGGGATCTCAAGCTAGATAGATGGGGTGGCCAGAAAATTGTAAGGGGGCCTAGCATACCAGTAGGGATGGTATGAACCCGAACGCTCGGCAGCAGATTCCCGCTGTCTGCCCGCTCTGTGGAGCGGGCGGATCCAGCGGGAGTAACGCCTGGAAAACTGGGATACAGCCTATGGCTATGGCTGTATCCCAGTTTTCAAGGTGGTCCTCCCGCTGGATCCGCCCGCTTCACGGAGCAGGCAGACAGCAGGAATCATTACCGAGGGTTCGGGTTTCGTACGAACCCGAACCGAACTCTGTTTGGACCATCCCTACATACCAGTGATCCTGATCCTCCTGGGTCCTCCACTGATGTCTCCATAAGATAGGCGTCTCTCTATGTGTGGTTGACTGATACCAGGGTCTGCTTGGCGCTCTGTGGGGCTGCCGTGTCGTTGGCGCTCTGTGGGGCTGCCGTGTCGTTGGCGCTCTGTGGGGCTGCCGTGTCGTTGGCGCTCTGTGGGGCTCCGGGTGCCGTTGGTGCTTTGTGGGGCTGCAGTGCAGCTGGCACTGTGTATGGCTCTGGTGCCTTTGGTGCTCGGGGGGGCTCCGGTGTTGTTGGCGCTCTGTGGGCATCTGTACTGCTGGTGTTCTGTGGGGCTCTGGGGCCTTTGGCACTCCGGTGTCATTGGTGCTCTGTGGGACTCCGGCGCCGCTGCCACTCTGTGGGGCCCCAGCGCCGCTGGTGCTTTATGCGGTTTCGGCGTCTTCGGCGCTCTGGGGGGGCTCTGGTGTCGTTGGCACTCTGCGGGCCCTGGTGCCATTTTTTTGACCACACTCTCTTCATCCTCCCCAGAGTAACATCACTCCCATTGTTGACACTTTATTGCCGACCATCAGGCGCTCTCCATGGTCAGCAGCGGCACGAGGCGTTAAATCTCCGGATCAAAGGATGATCAGTCACCGCTCTCCATTACTGCGGCTGTAAATCCCCATCCATCATGGAGGAGACCCCCCTAATCCCACACCTGCCCACCACATACCTACGCTCTATCCCCAGTCATGTCTCACCATATTATTCACCATCACATCAGAGGAGGTGGCGGTAGTATCTGTGTCCGAGGGTCACATAACCCAGGGGGCGACACTGAGCACAAAGCTCGATAGGGTGATGGAGTTTGGGGCTGATCTCCCTGCTCCCTCTGTGTAACATTCACATCTGGCTTGCGTCACCTTCTCGCTTTAGTCATCAGAGTCTCCGACTCTCGTCCTCTGCCAGCAGCGCCGGGGTCTGCCGGGAGATCTGGCGGCCGCCCTCTATTTACACCCCCCCCCCCCTAGTTGTAGTAACTTCTGTGGGAAGTAAAAATAAGTGACCCCTGGATAGCGGAACAGCCCCCCCTCCCCGATTACCGGCGGTACATTGTGTAAGCGGACGGTATGTGATGCACACAACCAAAAACATGTTGTGTACGGAATATTCTGAGGTTCTTCTCACGGATGGGAAAATTCCTGGAGATCTGGAGATTGTTACATTGTATGATGGTGCGTCTATATACAGTCTGTATACAGGGTAACAGTATATAGCCTCCCTGGAGATTGTTACATTGTATCATTGTGCGTCTATATACAGTCTGTATACAGGGTAACAGTATATAGCCCCCCCCCAGTGTTCAGCCTTATATATCTGGGCAGACTAAGGGCCCTCTTCCACCGGACGATTATCATTCGCATAATCGTTAACGATCTCAAACGACCACTATTGCGAAAGACCTGAAAACGTTCACTCATTTCCATGGAACGATAATCGTTACTTATGATCGTAATCGCTATTTCTTTGCTATTGCGTTCTTATCTATTGCGAACGACTTAACGATGTCTTATTCAATGCGAACGTTTTGCGAGCGAGCAACGATAAAAATAGGTCCAGGTCTTAAGGCCCTATTCCACTGAACGAATGTCGTTCGTATTCGGCCGATATCGGCCGCTACGAACGATAATCGTCCCGTGGAATAGAGTGCAACGATCAGCCGACATTGTTCATGTCGGCTGATGGTTGCAGTCGCTTGTTTTTCAACATGTTGAAAAACAAGCGACTGATACAGCAACGATCTGCTGCCGTCGCTCCGTTGAATAGGAGCATCGGCAGCAGACGACCGGTGGAATAGGGGCATCAGGGCCCTATTCCACCGGACGATTATCGTTCAGATTATCGTTAAATCGTTCGAATCTAAACGATAATCGTTCGGCTGTAATGCAGTTAACGATTAACGACCGAACGAGAAATCGTTGATCGCTTTATAAGACCTGGAACTATTTTTATCATTGCTCGTTCGCAAAACGTTTGCATCGAATAAGACGTCGTTCGGTCGCTCGCAATAGATACGAACGCAGTAGTGAAGAAATAGCGAAGAAAAAACTATCGCAATTACGATCATAAGTAACGATTATTGTTCCATGGAAATGAGTGAACGTTTTCAGGTCTTTCACAATAGCGGTCGTTTCAGATCGTTAATCGTTAACCATTATGCAAACGATAATTGTCCGGTGGAATAGGGCCCTTATAAAGCGATCAACGATTTCTCGTTCGGTCGTTAATCGCTAACTGCATTTCAACCGAACGATTATCGTTTAGATTCGAACAATTTAACGATAATCTGAACGTTAATCGTCCGGTGGAATAGGGCCCTTAGAAATCTTGGCCCATCAGGGCATGCTGGGAGTTGTAGTTTCAACAGCTGACTTGATGTTCAGGAGTCTGTAGGTTGTCACCCCAATATTCCAGGCAGTATATCTCTTGCCTATCTTGCTTATACATGAAAGTGGGAGTGCTGTGCTAATCGGAAATCAGCTGTTGAGTGATGGTGTTCATGCTCATCAGAAATCTACTGTAGAGTGATGGTGGGCATGCTCATCAGAAATCCGATATAGAGGATTTCTGCCTATCAGAAATCCTCTTAATAGAAATAGTGGGCATGCTCATTAGAAATCCACTGTAAACTGATAGCGGTCATGCTCATCAGAAATCCTCTGTTTAGAAATAGTGGTCATGCTCATCAGAAATCCACTGTATGGTGATAGCAGTCATGCTCATCTGCAATCCTCTGTATAAATATAATGGGCATGCTCATCAGAAATCCACTGTATACTGATAGCGGTCATGCTCATCAGAAATCCACTGTGTACTGATGGCGATCATGCTCATCAGAAATCCGCTGTATGGTGATAGCGGTCATGCTCATCAGAAACACGCTGTATGGTGATAGCGGTCATGCTCATCAGAAATCCACTGTATACTGATAGCTGTCATGCTCATCAGAAACCCGCTGTATGGTGATAGCGGTCATGCTCATCAGAAACACGCTGTATGGTGATAGCGGTCATGCTCATCAGAAATCCACTGTATACTGATAGCGGTCATGCTCATCAGAAACCCGCTGTATGGTGATAGCGGTCATGCTCATCAGAAATCCACTGTATACTGATAGCGGTCATGCTCATCAGAAATCCACTGTATACTGATAGCGGTCAGATATAGGGCATTCTCTTGACCTGTATATACTATGGGTCTTATAGATGAGACAGATGGGTGTCGGGTCACTCTGAGGATTGTTTTTAGTCTAGGCCCCTACGCCTTTAAGTGTCATCCCGGTACGGCGTCCTGCGCTGCCGTCAGCTGGTGACAGGCACCTGATTCTGTTCTATTCCTGAGCGCATCACATGAGCCCCCGCGTCTATACCGTAATTATACATTAAGCACCGGATTACAGCGCCTAGTAAATGTCAGCGCCCTGACAGCATCGTGACAGCTGCGCAAATGTGACAGCGGCTCCATGCGGTGAGTCCTGCGGCTGTCATTCTGTCTGCTGTCCGTGTCCGTCTTATCAGTGTATGTAGGACACTGCTCATCCAGAGCCGCCTGCTGCAGCCAGGACCCTGAAAGCCATAACGTTTTAGAACTTTTCATGATACGATGATGAAGCGATGCATGGATGATGATGAGGAGGAGGATGAGAAAGATAAAGCTTTGGATGGATGGATGGTGAGGAGGAAGATTAAGCTATCTATGTTTGTATAGATGAGAAGGATGATGATTAGGAGGAGGATCAAGCTTAGTATGTGTGATGATGAGGAGGATGAAGCTTAGTATTTGTGATGAGGAGGAGGATGAAGCTTAGTATGTGTGATGATGAGGAGGATGAAGCTTAGTATTTGTGATGAGGAGGAGGATGAAGCTTAGTATGTGTGATGAGGAGGAGGATGAAGCTTAGTATGTGTGATGAGGAGGATGAAGCTTAGTATGTGTGATGAGGAGGATGAAGCTTAGTATGTGTGATGAGGAGGATGAAGCTTAGTATGTGTGATGAGGAGGAGGATGAAGCTTAGTATGTGTGATGATGAGGAGGATGAAGCTTAGTATGTGTGATGAGGAGGATGAAGCTTAGTATGTGTCATGAGGAGGAGGAGGATGAAGCTTAGTATGTGTGATGAGGAGGATGAAGCTTAGTATGTGTGATGAGGAGGATGAAGCTTAGTATGTGATGAGAAGGAGGATGAAGCTTTGTATGTGTGATGAGGAGGAGGATCAAGCTTAGTATGTGTGATGATGAGGAGGATGAAGCTTAGTATTTGTGATGAGGAGGAGGATGAAGCTTAGTATGTGTGATGATGAGGAGGATGAAGCTTAGTATTTGTGATGAGGAGGAGGATGAAGCTTAGTATGTGTGATGAGGAGGAGGATGAAGCTTAGTATGTGTGATGAGGAGGATGAAGCTTAGTATGTGTGATGAGGAGGATGAAGCTTAGTATGTGTGATGAGGAGGAGGATGAAGCTTAGTATGTGTGATGATGAGGAGGATGAAGCTTAGTATGTGTGATGAGGAGGATGAAGCTTAGTATGTGTCATGAGGAGGAGGAGGATGAAGCTTAGTATGTGTGATGAGGAGGATGAAGCTTAGTATGTGTGATGAGGAGGATGAAGCTTAGTATGTGATGAGAAGGAGGATGAAGCTTTGTATGTGTGATGAGGAGGAGGATCAAGCTTAGTATGTGTGATGATGAGGAGGATGAAGCTTAGTATTTGTGATGAGGAGGAGGATGAAGCTTAGTATGTGTGATGATGAGGAGGATGAAGCTTAGTATTTGTGATGAGGAGGAGGATGAAGCTTAGTATGTGTGATGAGGAGGAGGATGAAGCTTAGTATGTGTGATGAGGAGGATGAAGCTTAGTATGTGTGATGAGGAGGATGAAGCTTAGTATGTGTGATGAGGAGGATGAAGCTTAGTATGTGTGATGAGGAGGAGGATGAAGCTTAGTATGTGTGATGATGAGGAGGATGAAGCTTAGTATGTGTGATGATGAGGATGAAGCTTAGTATGTGTGATGAGGAGGATGAAGCTTAGTATGTGTCATGAGGAGGAGGAGGATGAAGCTTAGTATGTGTGATGATGAGGAGGATGAAGCTTAGTATGTGTGATGAGGAGGATGAAGCTTAGTATGTGATGAGAAGGAGGATGAAGCTTTGTATGTGTGATGAGGAGGATGAAGCTTAGTATGTGTGATGAGGAGGAGGATGAAGCTTAGTATGTGTGATGAGGAGGAGGATGAAGCTTAGTATGTGTGATGAGGAGGATGAAGCTTAGTATGTGTGATGAGGAGGAGGATGAAGCTTAGTATGTGTGATGAGGAGGATGAAGCTTAGTATGTGTGATGAGGAGGAGGATGAAGCTTAGTATGTGTGATGAGAAGGAGGATGAAGCTAAGGGCCCTATTCCACCGGACGATTATCGTTAGCATAATCGTTAACGATTAACGATCTCAAACGACCGCTATTGCGAAAGACCTGAAAACGTTCACTCATTTCCATGGAACGATAATCGTTACTTATGATCGTAATTGCGATCGTTTCTTCTTCCGTATTTCTTCGCTATTGCGTTCGTATCTATTGCGAATGACCGAACGATGTCTTATTCAATGCGAACGATTTGCGAACGAGCAACGATAGAAATAGGTCCAGGTCTTATAAAGCGATCAACGATTTCTCGTTCGGTCGTTAATCGTTAACTGCATTTCAACCGAATGATTATCGTTTAGATTCGAACGATTTAACGATAATCTGAACGATAATCGTCCGGTGGAATAGGGCCCTTAGTATGTGTGATGAGGAGGAGGATGAAGCTTTGTATGTGTGATGAGGAGGAGGATGAAGCTTTGTATGTGTGATAAGGAGGAGGATGAAGCTTTGTATGTGTGATGAGGAGGAGGATGAAGCTTTGTATGTGTTATGAGGAGGAGGATGAAGCTTTGTATGTGTGAGACCTGATGTGTTACTGATCTGAGGTCTCTTCTCTGCCCATCACTACTTTATTGACAGACTGGTTGCTATGGACACGCTGCCTGGCAACACCATAGAACATTCTGTAGCTGTTCTGTATCCATAGCAACCATCAGATGGCTCAGCTGGCATCATTACTGGGGATGATAAATATATTAGAAGAGGAGGTGGGTGGTGTGGGGGATCCGGGGCAGAGGGCCAGATTTGTGTATAAAGTGTATGGGGCGGGCACAGTGGTGTATGGGGCGGGCACAGGGGCATCTACGGTGTATGGGGTGGGCACAGGGGCATATAGAGCGTATGGGGTGGGCACAGGGTCATCTACAGTGTGTGGAGTGGGCACAGGGGTGTATGGGGTGGGCACAGGGGCATATAGAGCGTATGGAGCGGGCACAGGGGTGTATGGGGTGGGCACCAGGTCATCTACAGTATATGGAGGGGGCACAGGGGTGTATGGGGTGGGCACCGGGTCATCTACAGTGTATGGAGCGGGCACAGGGGTGTATGGGGTGGGCACCGGGTCATCTACAGTGTATGGAGCGGGCACAGGGGTGTATGGGGTGGGCACCGGGTCATCTACAGTGTATGGAGCGGGCACAGGGGTGTATGGGGTGGGCACCGGGTCATCTACAGTATATGGAGCGGGCACAGGGGTGTATGGGGTGGGCACCGGGTCATCTACAGTGTATGGAGCGGGCACGGGTGTGTGGGGTGGGCACAGGGTCATCTACAGTATATGGAGTGGGCACAGGGGTGTATGGGGCGGGCACAGGGGTGTATGGGGTGGCCTCTGACTCATGTCATTCCTTCTGCTCCACCTGCACCAGTCACATGATGATGTCATACCTTCTGCTCCACCAGCACCAGTCACATGATGATGATGTCATTCCTTCTGCTCCACCTGCACCAGTCACATGATGATGATGTCATACCTTCTGCTCCACCAGCACCAGTCACATGATGATGTCATACCTTCTGCTCCACCTGCACCAGTCACATGATGATGATGTCATACCTTCTGCTCCACCAGCACCAGTCACATGATGATGTAACGGGGTCTGTGATTTAGTGGGGTCTCATCATGGCCGCCTCCTGGGACGGCTGTAGAGTTTTCGGTAGTATCCCACTCGCTGTGATGACTTTTTACACTTCTTGTCTCTTACTCTGGATATTTTTGGCCGTATTCGGAGCCCTTTGCTGAGGTTTGGGGGTGACCGCAGGCTTTGGTCTGGTGTATAAATAGTCCTGGTGTTTATTTTGGGGTTGGTGATTGCTTTCGGAGCTGCTGTCATTGCTTTTCCTTTCCTTTTTTTGCCCTTTGGACCTTACATTGTACAGTTGGTTACTTTGTGTATGTTTTGTACAGTTATATAATGTGTTATACTCCAGTTACATCCAGAGCTGCAGCCACAATATTACAGCTGCCCTGAACCAACATGGGGGTGGTTATGTGGAAGCTCCGAGTATATTGGGTTAAATTCAGCAGGATCGGGCGACCATCTAATGTGTTGTCTGGAGGGGAGAAGAGGAACCTAAATACAGGTGCCCGAAGAGTCTAGAGGTGGCAGAAAAGCCTGGATATGGGTGTCTGAAGGGGGATAAGCCAGGATATGGGTGCTTGAGGAGTCCGGAAGGGGGGGGGGAGGAGCCTGGATATGGGTGCTTGAGGAGTCCGGAAGGGGGGGGGGCAGAAGAGGAGCCTGGATATGGGTGCTTGAGGAGTCTGGGGGGGTGGGGGCGGGAGAGAGGACTGGATTTGGTTTCTTAAAGGGGTCCGGAGGGGGCAGAGGAGCCTGGATATGGGTGCTTGAGGAGTCCGGAGGGGGGGGGGCAGAAGAGGAGCCTGGATATGGGTGCTTGAGGAGTCTGGGGGGGTGGGGGCGGGAGAGAGGACTGGATATGGTTTCTTAAAGGGGTCCGGAGGGGGGAAGAGGAGACTGGATATTGGTGGTTTCAGGAGTCTGGAGGCGGAAGAAAAACCTGGCCTGTGCACAAGAAGTCTGGAGAAGGCCTCATGTGGTGTGAAGGGGATGAAAGGAGTCCAGTGGGGGGGGGGGGGGTTGTTGAAAAACAAACGACTGCAACGATCAGCCGATGTGATCGATGTCGGCTAATCGTTGCTGTCAATTCCACGGGACGATTATCGGCCGTGACGGCCGATAATCTTTCCGTGGAATAGGCCCTTAAGGATTTGGATAGTGAGTTCTGTAAGTTGAATGAACAGTCGACTATCTGAAATGTGTGGATGGCTTCAGAAGGAAGCAGAACTGTGAGTGCAGCTCTGGGTGTGACTGGAGTATAGCCTGCGGGATCCCGATGTCCTGTGTAGCTCTGCCCCGCGGCCTAACATCCGGCCTCCATATGTCTGTTTGCTCCCCGTTCACACTAAGCCCTTGATCCCGGGGACAGTGTGTCCCATTGTATCATCCACCATTAATCTCGGGTCCGTTGTCAGTCCGTGTATAATCCGCGCTTCGCCCTCTTGATTTTTGGATTTCTCTGTGATTCGGCTGCGGTGCCGGCTGCTATTTATATCCCTCCATTACTCATCCTGGATGTTCTCAGTCCTGTCAGTCTCTGCAGGTTTCTAGTATCGGGAAATTCTTCCTCTGGGATCACAGATTTTACACATGTCCGGGGGTTTGGCAGATCCTCTTCTGTTTACGGTCTCTGCTTTATTAAAGGGGTTCTCCACCTGTTCTGTGGGCAATAGGTGTCAATAATAACCTGCAGCGCCCCCATAGGGGAAATAGGCTATTGCACAATTCTTAGTTGGGCCATGTAATCCCTCTTCATATTGTAATGGTTTTGTGTCTGTCAGCATTGTGTTGACAGTTTCCATTAGTGAGTAGCAGAATTATGAGTGCAGCTCTGAATGTCATGTCTGTAACCAGCTTTGACTTTCACCTCCAGCTAATCCTGGGCGATCATCAGTAAAGGTTATGCTGCGGCCTCCCACAGAGCATTGGCTTCAGTGTGGCCTCTCTGGTATTCGGTGCAGTAATCCTCGCTGGTCACATGACCCTGTTGGTTATGCCAAGTCATGACTCTGGGGTATAATGGCTTATGGGTTGTGGTGTATACGTGCAGCTGTCTGCTGTATATAGCATGTAACCCTTCATCGTACGGAGACCGGCACAGCTTCTCCACTGCTGTATGGGGCCACTAAACCAACTTTGCATTCGGTTCTGTAATGGGTCCGTCATGGTTGAGTCAGTGGCTCCTTGGAGGGGTCGTTGTTGTATCGTTGTGGCATCAGTTGCATTTAGCTGAGGCACAAAAACTGGTCTGGATGCAAACCTACGTGAGCAAGCAACCTTACCGAAGGCTCTGCAGGATGCCGTAAGGCTTTGCAGGGTTCCTTCAGAACCTTATAGAACCTTATAGTACCTCGCAGGACCTTATAAAAGTGAATAGAACCTTTATAGTACTTTGTAAGACCTTATAAATCCCTATATTACCCTGCAGGACCTTATGGAACCTTATAGCAACTTGCAGTACCTTACAGGACCTTTATAGAACCCTGTAGTACTTTGCAGGACCTTAGAGAATCCTGTAGTACCTTGCAGGACCTTATAGAACCCTATAGTACCTTGCAGGACCTTATAGAACCCTATAGTACCTTGCAGGACCTTATAGAACCCTATAGTACCTTGCAGGACCTTATAGAACCCTATAGTACCTTGCAGGACCTTATAGAACCCTATAGTACCTTGCAGGACCTTATAGAACCCTATAGTACCTTGCAGGACCTTATAGAACCCTATAGTACCTTGCAGGACCTTATAGAACCCTATAGTACCTTGCAGGACCTTATAGAACCCTATAGTACCTTGCAGGACCTTATAGAACCCTATAGTACCTTGCAGGACCTTATAGAACCCTATAGTACCTTGCAGGACCTTATAGAACCCTATAGTACCTTGCAGGACCTTATAGAACCCTATAGTACCTTGCAGGACCTTATAGAACCCTATAGTACCTTGCAGGACCTTATAGAACCCTATAGTACCTTGCAGGACCTTATAGAACCCTATAGTACCTTGCAGGACCTTATAGAACCCTATAGTACCTTGCAGGACCTTATAGAACCCTATAGTACCTTGCAGGACCTTATAGAACCCTATAGTACCTTACAGGACCTTATAGAACCCTATAATACCTTGCAAGACCTTATAGAACCCTATAGTACCTTGCAGGACCTCATAGAACCCTATAGTATCCTGCAGGACCTCATAGAACCCTATAGTACTTCACAGAACCTTATAGTAACTTGCAGGACCTTATGGAACCCTATAGTACCTAGCAGGACCTCATAGAACCCTATAGTACCTTGCAGAACCTTATAGAACCCTATAGTACCTTGCAGGACCTTATAGAACCCTATAGTACCTTGCAGGACCTTATAGAACCCTATAGTACCTTGCAGGACCTTATAGAACCCTATAG
Organism: Dendropsophus ebraccatus; assembly: GCF_027789765.1. Classification (NCBI taxonomy): domain Eukaryota; kingdom Metazoa; phylum Chordata; class Amphibia; order Anura; family Hylidae; genus Dendropsophus; species Dendropsophus ebraccatus. Next base: position 6,139,181 of record NC_091457.1, on the reverse strand, counting down.
TACCTTGCAGGACCTTATAGAACCCTATAGTACCTTGCAGGACCTTATAGAACCCTATAGTACCTTACAGGACCTTATAGAACCCTATAATACCTTGCAAGACCTTATAGAACCCTATAGTACCTTGCAGGACCTTATAGAACCCTATAGTACCTTGCAGGACCTTATAGAACCCTATAGTACCTTACAGGACCTTATAGAACCCTATAATACCTTGCAAGACCTTATAGAACCCTATAGTACCTTGCAGGACCTCATAGAACCCTATAGTATCCTGCAGGACCTCATAGAACCCTATAGTACTTCACAGAACCTTATAGTAACTTGCAGGACCTTATGGAACCCTATAGTACCTAGCAGGACCTCATAGAACCCTATAATACCTTGCAGAACCTTAGAGTAAGTTGCAGGACCTTATGGAACCTTATAGGACCTTTATAGAAGTGTATAGAACCTTTATAGTACCTTGCAGGACCTTATGGAACCCTATAGTACCTTGCAGGACCTTATAGTACCTTGCAGGACCTTATGGAACCCTATAGTACCTTGCAGGACCTTTATAGTACCTTGCAGGACCTTATGAAACCTTATAGTGTATTGCAGAACTTTCTAGTGCATTGCAGCAGCTTATAGTACTGTAAGGTTCTCCAGGCTTCTGTAACATTTTACAAGTTTCTCTAAGGTCCTACAAGATACTAAGTGTCTAACAAGTTGTGAAGGTTCCATAAGGTTGTGTATATAGAACCCTGACAGTGCTGTACATGGAGAGGCCGGGCGGCTGTATTCCCATAGGTGTGGTGGTGCGGTGACTTTGGCTGCTCCTCTCCGTGTTACCAGGCTGCCGTGTCGTCTACTATTACATTCTATCTCCTCCATATCCCATTAATCTGGAGAACACGATGCAACAATGTTATCCAGGAATGAGAGAGTGAAGCGTCTCACCGGTGACTCAGTCCTTCTACGTGCTGGAGATGCTGCCGCCTGACTCCTGACACTGTCCTACGGACCTGTCACTCATCCAGGCGTGTGACCAACCACCTGCCGCGTGTCCTGGAGGAGCCTTAAGTCTCATAGATGGAGCGCCCCCTACCTTTCATCATACACATAGAGCAGGGACATGTGTCATTGTTATGGAGGGGGGGGGGGAGATTCTGGGGACAGAATATCTGGGGGGGGGGGTTGTTGAGAGGGGCTCGCTCCACCACTCTGGGGGGGGGGGGGTTGAGAGGGGCTCGCTCCACAACCTCGGGGGGGGGGGGGGGGGGGGTTGTTGAGGGGCTCGCTCCACCACTCTGGTTGGGAAAGGGGGGGGGGAGGCAGGTTTGAGAGGGGCTCACTCCACCACTCTGGTTGGGGGGGGGGGGGGGTAGGGAGGGAGGTTTGAGAGAGGCTCGCTCCACCACTCTGGTTGGGGGGGGAGGGAGGGAGTTTGAGAGGGGCTTGCTCCACCACTTAGAAGGGGGGATTGAGAGGAGCTCTTTAAATCTCTTTTGGGGGGTTTAGAGGGGTCCGCTCCACCACTCTGGAGGGGTGCACTCACTCCCCCACTCTTAAGGGCCCACCACTCACTTCACCACTCTTGGTGTGTGGGGGGGGTGCTCACTCTGGGCTTCTCTCAATCCTGCACCCTGGGGGGCGGGGGGGGGGGGGGGGGTTGGGCAGTTGCCCACCACTCTGGGGTTAGGCTTGCTCGCTCCACCACTCTGGGACGGTCACATGCCCCCTCACCCATGCCTTATAGGTAGTAGGGCGACATGGTGCTAATGTTTCCTGGAGTTGTGGTGGGTGCTGCACACACTCTCCCGGCTCTCGCCCTATACGGGTGTATACGTTGCACGCCCCGCTCTGCTTTATACGAGGCCTGAGAATTGGGCCCCGCTCCATCCTGAGCTTCACACGCCCGGAGCCCTGATCCAGGTCTAATAAAGGCCGCATTCCGGGCACGCCATGACATCATCTCACCGCCGCTTACACCTCGTTTGGAGCAGAACATCACGCTGCGGTGCCGTAAATTTATTACTCGCCCGCGTTCTCCACAACCAATGGCAGATCTCCAGCCAGTGCGGCCGCTTCGTGTAAATCTGGATTTAATCTGGAACGTAATCCTTTTATTATATACGATCCTCTCCGTGTGATATAGGGATCGTCTCAGAATGGTACGGAGGGAAACGCGCACGCCAAGGGCCGAGATGCCGGCAGTGTCAGCTATATTGGGTTACATCTATCTATACAGAAAGCTAACAGCAGCAACCTGCAATTAAACATCTCATTTAGGATTTCCTGCGGCCGTCACATTGCAGGGCTGGGGGGGATATTGGCTGTGACACAGGATCGGCTTATCCCACTGCTGGGACTGTCACATTGCAGCTTAGAAAGTTAAATAGGGCTGTGACCCCCGAGCCAACGTCTAGGAATCCTGCAATTGTTGGGTTGAGGTCAATGTGAGGCCGTTCATCTCTCTGAGCTGCAGTGCAGCAGGACTCCTGCAGGGTACATGAAGCAGGGGGGGGGGGGGGGATGTTGCAGTATGATTCCTGCAGGGTACATGACCACTAGATCCAGAACTCTATCTGTATAATGTATATTACACCCCCATTCTGGGCACAGGCCCAGGATGATGTCAGCGCCTCCTGCCATCGCATCGCATCGGCATTCCTGCCCATGTGTCAGCCATCCATCTGCCCTGTGCCCTATTTATTATACAGGTCAGGATCCCGACTAATAAATAAGTAGAATTCCGGGTGTCACCTGCGCTCCCCACCTCCTCACATCCTCCCCATATTCTCTTCAGTCTTTTCTCATCCCATAGACGTAGAAGGAGCTCCTGCTGCACTGTATTCTGGAAGATGTAGTGTTCTCTTGGCAATAAGCAGAGCCCCCCCCCCCTTTTAATCTCATGCCCACTTATTATAGCTGCCCCCCCCTTATCAACCTGTAGAACTACAATTCCCATCATGCCAAAAAAAGACAAAGAGCTAAGTAAAGAAAAAAGAGAAAACAATTAAATCTTTTATTATGGGAAAAGATAAAAATAAAATAAAATATATTTCCCGGCATAGTTAGTGCGGCCACATCCTGTACTATAAGATGCCATTTATCCAGCCAAAAAAAAAAACTATAAAAAGTCATCACAAAGTAGTGTAATAAGTCATGTGATGGCGACCGATGCAACAACGCAAGGAGAAAAGTCAGTGTTCTCAACCCCGAATCTAGACCGCAACTTTAAAGGGATTATTCAGGATTAAAGGGGAAGCTCAACTGCTGTCAGAAAGTTCCATAGATTTGTAATTTACATCTATGTAAAAATCTCCAGTCGTCCAGTACTTATCAGCTGCTGTATGTCCTGCAGGAGGTGGTGTATTCTCTCCAGTCTGACACAGCGCTCTCTGCTGCCACCTCTGTCCGTGTCAGGAACTGTCCAGAGCAGGAGAGGTTTCTATGGGGATTTGCTGCTGCTCTGGACAGTTCCTGACATGGACAGAGGTGGCAGCAGAGAGCACTGTGTCAGACTGGAGAGAATACATCACTTCCTGCAGGATATACAGCAGCTGGTAAGTACTGGAAGACTGAAGATTTTTAGTAGAAGTAAATTACAGATCTGATACCAGTTAATTTAAAAGAAAAAAAAAAGGTGAGTGAACTATCCCTTTAAAAAGAAAAGAAAACATGGCTGCTTTTTTCCAAAAACAGCACCACCCCTGTCCTCAGGTTGTGTGTGGTATTGCACCCGGGCTCCATTTACTTGTAATACCATGCCTAAAGTGGGATGAGGTGGGCGCTGTTTCTGGAAGAAAGCAGATGATTATCTAATCCTGAATCACCCCTTCAAGGGATTACATAACCCACTGACTGTATACACCGGAGTGCCCAATAACCATGCACCGCATGAGCGCCCCCAACCCGGGTAATGAAGCGACCGTTCTCAGGACTGATGGGGTGTTAAAGGGACGGCGTCCAGTCTTATGTAATTCCATCATGGCTGCCATTCTCTTAGAGTGTTTCCTCCTCCACCAGTGTCAGGATCTCTGCTTGCTGTCAGGGAATGTTCTGGTTTACACCTCACCTTTATTAGTTTTTTTTATCTTCTTCTCTTTCGTTTCCTGTGCTGCAGCGTCGCACTGTTTTTCACGTCCCCCTTATAATCTCTTTTCAGTGGTTTTGTCTCCTTGACACTGAATGTGACCTTTCATGACGGAGTTAAACATTAGCCCGAACACCGAGCGACAAGAGGTCAATTATTTAACCCGGTCCTGGCCCGTCCTGTGGATTCTAGGACTGGAGCTATAGCTGGAGAGTTATATAGATATATGATATATGTATAGATATATGGATATATAATATATATATATTATTGTTTCCCATCTGCTGCAAACTACAATCTCCATCATTCCAGCACAATGAGGATCCTAGCTGTGCAGCAGCCAGAGAATAGGAATAGTAATAACTGAGCTAAACCTGTGTGCTGTATACAGAGACTATAGGCACGGGAATGGCCCTGTGCCCGCTCCCTGGTAGCTTCTGTGTGCTATATACAGAGACTATAATGGGTCCTTGCCAGTTCCCTTGTCATATATACAGAGAGCAGAGGCACTGCAATGGGCCCTGTGCCCGCTCACTGACAGCTTCTGTGTGCTATATTCAGAAACTAGAGGCTTGGCAATTGGTTCTGTGCCCGCTCTTGTGTTCTATATACAGAGGCTAGAGGCACGGCAATGGGCTCTGTGCACATTCCCTGCCCGCTCCTGTGTGCTATATACAGAGACTATAATGGGTTTTTGCCACTTCCCTTGTGCTTTATACAGAGACTAGAGGCACAGCAATGGGCTCTGCGCCTGCTCCCCACCAGCTCCCATGTGCTATATACAGAGACTAGAGGCACAGCAATGGGCTCTGCGCCTGCTCCCCACCAGCTCCCATGTGCTATATACAGAGACTAGGGGCACAGTAATGGGCTGTGTGCCAGCTCCTATGTGCTATATATAGAGACTAGGGGCACAGTAATGGGCTGTGTGCCTGCTCTCCCCGCCAGCTCCTGTGTGCGATATACAGAGACTAGAGGCACAGTAATGGGCTCTGTGCCAGCTCCTATGTGCTATATATAGAGACTAGGGGCACAGTAATGGGCTCTGTGCCCGCTCCTGTTTTCTATATACAGAGACTAGAGGCACGGTAATGGGCTCTGTGCCAGCTCTTGTGTGCTATATACAGAGACTAGAGGCACGGTAATGGGCTTTGTGCCCGCTCCCATGTGCTATATACAGAGACTAGAGGCACGGTAATGGGCTTTGTGCCCGCTCCCATGTGCTATATACAGAGACTAGAGGCACGCTAATGGGTCTCTGCCTGTTCCCGTGTACTATATACACAGACTAGAGGCACGGTAATGGGTCTCTGCCTGTTCCCGTGTACTATATACAGAGACTAGAGGCACGGTAATGGGCTCTGTGCCCGCTCCCCGCCAGCTCCTGTGTGATGCCAGCAGTCTCATGTGCCCTCCCCGTGTTTGGCTCACGTAGACACCGCGACCCTCCCTTCTCTCATACATACAGGCCATTAAAACGCTGAGACAAGATTAAAGGGATGCGGTCACGTTGCTCTCGCTATCTGATCTGCCGGCGGCGTCGTATAGAGCAGGAGCAGCTGAGCACAGGGATTCTAGGAAAAGCTTCAGGAGAACATGGAATGTATTCCTTTCAAAACTCTGATCAGTCCAGTGGGCGGTGCTAATGAGTGATTGACAGCCCTGCCTGTAAGATATAACTGATGGCCACTAATTAGGACCACCCACTGGACTCCTAATCCTAAATGAGAATTTCTGCAGACTCTTAGGAGTCCAGTGAATCTTAGCCACTAAATAGGACTGCCCACTGGACTCTTAAGCCTGTCAGTAATCTCATACAGGTGGGGCTGCAAGGCCCTTATTAGCACCGCCCACTGGACTCTTAATTGTAAGGAATTAACAACATTCTGCAGAACCTTAGGCTCAGGAGTCCAGTGGCAGTCCTAATTAGTGGCTGTCACTTCTGTGGCTGTCACCCATACAGGTAGGTACGTTGGTCTAATATTAGCACCACCCACTGGACAGCGCCAGATATATAGATTGTATTTGGGGGCAATGGGGGGGACCTGAGGCTGCGAATGGAATCTTCAGACTATATACCCTATGTATTATATACTATAACAACGCTGTGATGTCACTTGTGATCCGCCATGTGTTGTGCCCTCCACCCCATGGTGGTGCTGCTGCCCCTGGTGCGGCATCTCTCTTTGTGGCGCTCCGGGTGTTGCCCTTGTTCACGTTACTGTGATGTCCCAGAATAGTAGCCAGCTGCAGTACATGTGGGCGAGCCGCTGGCGGTGTGGCGCTGAGACGGTGGACAGGACTCTGTGTATCGGCTGCGGTGCGGCCGGCCTGTCGCTCCTGACTCATGCTGGAAGGATGCTCTGCGGCCGCTACATATGCTCCTCATTATTACACAACACCAAATGTCTTGTTTCATTCTTTAGGACATGAGATTTTCTTCATGATTTGGCTCCGTCTTCTCCTTGATGTGATTGTTGAGTATTGGAATCTGTGCGGACAGCTGCGACTAGCGGCATCCATAGTGATGGGACTGTATAATCACCGCGGACGTTATAGGAACTCTGTGTACCACTGACATAGTGTTCCTCTGAAATACTCTGTGCTGCTGGGGTCCCTGCGCCTACAATGTCAGGATACTCCTCTCCTAAAATACTCTGTGCTGCTGGGGTCCCTGCGCCTACAATGTCCGTGCACTCCTCTCCTAAAATACTCTGTGCTGCTGGGGACCCTGCTCCTACAATGTCAGGATACTCATCTCCTAAAATACTCTGTGCTGCTGGGGACCCTGCTCCTACAATATCAGGATACTCCTCTCCTGAAATACTCTGTGCTGCTGGGGTCCCTGTGCCTACAATGTCAGCGCACTCCTCTCCTGAAATACTCTGTGCTGCTGGGGTCCCTGTGCCTACAATGTCAGGATACTCCTCTCCTGAAATACTCTGTGCTGCTGGGGTCCTTGTGCCTACAATGTCAGCGCACTCCTCTCCTGAAATACTCTGTGCTGCTGGGGACCCTGCTCCTACAATGTCAGCACACTACTCTCCTGAAATACTCTGCGCTGCTGGGCTCCCCATAGGGCCGTAGACTGTGGGCTCTGGGTGTGTAGCGTGCGCTCGTATTATTACACTGTGACGCTCCCGACGTGTTTAGTTTTTCTGACTCTCTTCTTCTTCTTGTATTTCTACAGGATCTGGTGAAGGTTTTGGCAAAATCATCCAGCGCTTCCCGCTGACGGACTGGAGCGAAACGCCGTTCCCACAGGGAATAGAGCTGGTAGGTGACAGGACATTGTTACTCCTCCCCCCCCCCCCCCCAACCTGAGTATATGTGACCTCTCCATCCTGAGAGCCTTTGAGGTCGCTGGTCTGTGAGATGATGCGCTGAATCTTCCTCTAATCCGTCAAACCTTTTGTGTCGGACTGCGTGCATGAAGCCGCGTATCCCCCCTCCCCCTTGAAATCAGCTGAATGTGCAGCAGCCGGGGCCGCATCCCTCCTGTGTATCCCCGGCGGCGCACTGTTCATCCAGAGCCTCCTGGTTCCTGTAGGATGATACAGCTGTGTGTGATGGATGAGCCTGTCACCTGCGCTCGTTATGTAAATCAGCTGTAATTACCCTGACGATTAATCACCTCAATGATGATTGAATGATCCATGTGATCTGCCGCCATCTAGGAACATTGAGATCTGGGCGCAGCCGGCCCGCCAGGGTCACCGGGTATAGACGTTCTTCTGTACCTGGGAAAGCTGAGTGCTTTAGAATAGTAAAGCTTAGCTTTCCCTCAATGGCCACCCATATATATATATACTGTCCATTTATGACAAGGCAGACTTGCCATTCAGAAGTCTGGGAAAGCTGGGTGACAATCCTTATAGGAGCTGGGGTCACCAGGCAGATGTATATGTGAGAAGTAAAGAGAAGCCTTCTACCCAGCTTTCCCAATACCCTGCATGGTGATCTGTTGTAGTTTTGCAGTTCTGCGCCCTATAAAGGGTCTCCACGAATAGTTCTCATCCTCAGCGGCGTCCGTTCACAGGCGACGGCCGCAGCAGCTGTAGGAAGTGAGGCCCCCGGGGGCCGCCGTGCCTGACTGTAACGGAAGCGTTGCTGTCTCTGAGGGTCGTCTCCCCTGGGGGGGTCAGCGCTGGTCACAGAGTAATGTCCGGGATGAGAGACCATCCAGTCACCTGATGAGGACCCCAGCGTCATGGAGTATAGGCGTGCACGGCCCTTAAAGGGCAACTCTGCGCTATTCAGTCTTCTGTAAAAAAACAAAACACATAATACATAATAAGAGTGCAGCTCTGGGTGTGAATAGTGCGTAAGAGATAGACAGACTGATACATTGTACCAAACCCTCAGGGCTGCTGCTGGGTTTCCATGGATTGTGAGTGCAGCTCTGGATATGACTAAACGCACTTTGCCCTTCACCTGTTAAAAAACTAAAATTCCCATCATGCCCTGATAACCAAAGGCTAATGAGTATTGTAGTTTTGCCACAGCTTTAAGTGCAGCTCTGGATTCCGGCTGAATGGTGAGCGCAGCTCTGGATTCCGGCTGAATGGTGAGCGCAGCTCTGGATTCCGGCTGGATGGTGAGCGCAGCTCTGGATTCCGGCTGGATGGTGAGCGCAGCTCTGGATTCCGGCTGAATGGTGAGCGCAGCTCTGGATTCCGGCTGAATGGTGAGCGCAGCTCTGGATTCCGGCTGAATGGTGAGCGCAGCTCTGGATTCCGGCTGGATGGTGAGCGCAGCTCTGGATTCCGGCTGGATGGTGAGCGCAGCTCTGGATTCCGGCTGGATGGTGAGCGCAGCTCTGGATCCCGGCTGGATGGTGAGCGCAGCTCTGGATCCCGGCTGGATGGTGAGCGCAGCTCTGGATTCCGGCTGGATGGTGAGCGCAGCTCTGGATTCCGGCTGGATGGTGAGCGCAGCTCTGGATTCCGGCTGGATGGTGAGCGCAGCTCTGGATTCCGGCTGGATGGTGAGCGCAGCTCTGGATTCCGGCTGGATGGTGAGTGCAGCTCTGGAGGTAACTGGTGCAGAACACACGATGTTCCCATCGAGTTCACACAATGGAAAAATCCATCTAGTCAGAGTATGAAGCGCACCGGATGTGGAAGGGGACAGTGCGTTCCCAGAATTCTCTGGGATTAACCCCGGTTTTGCTGAGTCAATCCCTCAGCCTTCAGCTGCTTGTTTTGGTAGCTGCATTTTATTACCCTTAGAATCTTCTCATTACCCCTGGGAGCCCCTCCCCCCCATGGACCCCCCATTGTCATAGAACACATTGTCCTGTATAACCTCGCAGCCCTTCTATGTTCATCCTGAGCCTCCTGGTTCATGCACAGAATCCCAGAGCTGCAGTGCAGGCTGACACCTGCAGGGGGGGCAGTGTATAGCAGTGGTCAGGGGTGGTGTATCTGGGGGGGCTCTGGCACCCGGCTCAGGGGATTTTGGCCTCCTCGCTGATGGTTTCCTGATCTGCTGGGTTTCCCCCTTGTTTATGGTGTTTTTTTTGGAGGTGCGAGGCTTCAGCTTCCTGTTTGTGACCCCTGAGAAAGCCCCCGGATAACACTCAGCCGCTTACTGAAAGTCCTGACCTCCCTGGGGGACCGTTATAATGTGATGACATCCGGCCAGGGGCCCCACAGGCTCCTCACGTCCCAGACCCCGGGACACCACACTGGGGTCTTCTATAAACATGGATGATAGGGGAGCTGGTGTGAATGTGATGGCCCCCAATACATCAGGGTCTGCGGAAAGCTGGGTGACTGCCATGACTTGATGATACACTATGTGTGATTGGAGATTAGAGTGTGAGCTCCTGTAGTCAGGGAGGATGATAGGAGTGATACATAGGGAGCCTGGACCAGAAGTCCTGCAGGGGGCGATATTGCTGAGAAGGGGGGGTTTCACCTGAAGTGCTCTGGACCATGTATAGTGAGGACCCCCGCTGAGCCCATTGTGTTGTATAATGGCCGCCGTCCAGACATTCAGTGACTCTCATGGTATCTTGCTCTGTAGCCAGCGGGTGGGATTCTGGAGAAGGCCCGGTCCCCCGTATCATAGCCAGCGGGTGGGATTCTGGAGAAGGCCCGGTCCCCCGTATCATAGCCTGCGGGTGGGATTCTGGAGAAGGCCCGATCTCCCATCATGCAGTGTTACCATTCTAGTGACATATAAATATTCCTGGCCCCCCCATAGCCTGCGGGTGGGATTCTGATGAAGGCCCAGCCCCCCGTACATAGCCTGCAGGTGGGATTCTGATGAAGGCCCGGCCCCCTCCCATAGCCTGCGGGTGGGATTCTGGTGAAGGCCCGGCCCCCCGTATCATAGCCTGCGGGTGGGATTCTGGTGAAGGCCCGGCCCCCTCCCATAGCCTGCGGGTGGGATTCTGGTGAAGGCCCGGCCCCCCGTATCATAGCCTGCGGGTGGGATTCTGGTGAAGGCCCGGCCCCCGTATCATAGCCTGTGGGTGGGATTCTGATGAAGGCCCAGCCCCCCGTATTATAGCCTGCGGGTGGGATTCTGGTGAAGGCCCAGCCCCCCGTATTATAGCCTGCGGGTGGGATTCTGGTGAAGGCCCGGCCCCCTCCCATAGCCTGCAGGTGGGATTCTGGTGAAGGCCCGGCCCCCTCCCATAGCCTGCAGGTGGGATTCTGGTGAAGGCCCGGCCCCCCCGTATCATAGCCTGCAGGTGGGATTCTAGTGAAGGCCCGGCCCCCCCGTATCATAGCCTGCGGGTGGGATTCTGGTGAAGGCCCGGCCCCCCGTATCATAGCCTGCGGGTGGGATTCTGATGAAGGCCCGCCCCCCCTATGGTAGACTGCGGGTGGGATTCTGGTGAAGGCCCGGCCCCCCGTATCATAGCCTGCGGGTGGGATTCTGATGAAGGCCCGCCCCCCCCTATGGTAGACTGCGGGTGGGATTCTAGTGAAGGCCCGGCCCCCCGTATCATAGCCTGCGGGTGGGATTCTGGTGAAGGCCCAGCCCCCCGTATCATAGCCTGCGGGTGGGATTCTGATGAAGGCCCGGCCCCCCGTATCATAGCCGGCAGGTGGGATTCTGGTGAAGGCCCGGCCCCCCCGTATCATAGCCTGCAGGTGGGACTCTGGTGAAGGCCCGGCCCCCTCCCATAGCCTGCAGGTGGGATTCTGGTGAAGGCGCGGCCCCCCCGTATCATAGCCTGCGGGTGGGATTCTAGTGAAGGCCCAGCCCCCCGTATCATAGCCTGCAGGTGGGATTCTAGTGAAGGCCCAGCCCCCCGTATCATAGCCTGCGGGTGGGATTCTGGTGAAGGCCCGGCCCCCCGTATCATAGCCTGCGGGTGGGATTCTGATGAAGGCCCGCCCCCCCTATGGTAGACTGCGGGTGGGATTCTAGTGAAGGCGCGGCCCCCCCGTATCATAGCCTGCGGGTGGGATTCTGGTGAAGGCCCGGCCCCCCCGTATCATAGCCTGCAGGTGGGATTCTAGTGAAGGCCCGGCCCCCCCGTATCATAGCCTGCAGGTGGGATTCTAGTGAAGGCCCGGCCCCCCCGTATCATAGCCTGCGGGTGGGATTCTGGTGAAGGCCCAGCCCCCCGTATTATAGCCTGCGGGTGGGATTCTGGTGAAGGCCCGGCCCCCTCCCATAGCCTGCAGGTGGGATTCTGGTGAAGGCCCGGCCCCCTCCCATAGCCTGCAGGTGGGATTCTGGTGAAGGCCCGGCCCCCCCGTATCATAGCCTGCAGGTGGGATTCTAGTGAAGGCCCGGCCCCCCCGTATCATAGCCTGCAGGTGGGATTCTGGTGAAGGCCCGGCCCCCCGTATCATAGCCTGCGGGTGGGATTCTGATGAAGGCCCGCCCCCCCTATGGTAGACTGCGGGTGGGATTCTGGTGAAGGCCCGGCCCCCCGTATCATAGCCTGCGGGTGGGATTCTGACGAAGGCCCGCCCCCCCTATGGTAGACTGCGGGTGGGATTCTAGTGAAGGCCCGGCCCCCCGTATCATAGCCTGCGGGTGGGATTCTGGTGAAGGCCCAGCCCCCCGTATCATAGCCTGCGGGTGGGATTCTGATGAAGGCCCGGCCCCCCGTATCATAGCCGGCAGGTGGGATTCTGGTGAAGGCCCGGCCCCCCCGTATCATAGCCTGCAGGTGGGACTCTGGTGAAGGCCCGGCCCCCTCCCATAGCCTGCAGGTGGGATTCTGGTGAAGGCGCGGCCCCCCCGTATCATAGCCTGCAGGTGGGATTCTAGTGAAGGCCCAGCCCCCCGTATCATAGCCTGCGGGTGGGATTCTGGTGAAGGCCCGGCCCCCCGTATCATAGCCTGCGGGTGGGATTCTGATGAAGGCCCGCCCCCCCTATGGTAGACTGCGGGTGGGATTCTAGTGAAGGCGCGGCCCCCCCGTATCATAGCCTGCGGGTGGGATTCTGGTGAAGGCCCGGCCCCCCCGTATCATAGCCTGCAGGTGGGATTCTAGTGAAGGCCCGGCCCCCCGTATCATAGCCTGCGGGTGGGATTCTGGTGAAGGCCCGACCCCTATCATGCAGCATTGACATATAAATATTCCCGGCCCCCCTATTCTAGCCTGCGGGTGGGATCTTGGGAAAGACTCCACCCCCCCAAAATCACACAGCATTGACAGATATAAAGTGAGCCGACCACTCAATTTTGCACAAAATATCGGTCTTTCATGAGGGTGGTCTTGTCAATGAACAAAGTATATAAAATGCAAGTATTTAAGTGTCTAATTGAAGCAGGAACATGTACAGCACACCTACACATATATAATCATGGGAGAGCACCGATGGGAGACGACTGTATGAGGAATGTCTTTTTGTACATCCCTAAATATGGGAAGTATGGCCCCAGCCCTAAAGCTATTCTTGGAACTGAATACAGTTTAATAAGTACAGTATCAGCTGTATACACCATTCTACACCGCCGTCTCCTTCCTCCTCCCAGCTTAGCCACACCTTCTCCTCCTCCCTCCTCAGCCACGCCACCTCCTTCCTACTCCCAGCTCAGCCACGCCGTCTTCATCCTCCTCCCAGCTCAGCCATGTCTCCTCCTCCCAGCTCAGCCACGCCGTCTTCATCCTCCTCCCAGCTCAGCCACGTTGCCTCCTCCTCCTTTCTGCTCAGCCACATCGCCTCCTCCTCCTTTCTGCTCAGCCACGTCGCTTCCTCCTCCCAGCTCAGCCACGTCGCCTCCTCCTTCCTTCTCCTTCCGTCCTCCACCCTCCCTTGTTCTGTTCATGCGCTCTCTGTCTCCATCCGCCATCATCATGGCCCGGTCAGCGCTGTTAGGTAGCAAATTTTACGTGTGAGTCCTGCTTCTGGTCTTTTTATGGGGGTCTTCAGCTACAAAATCTGCACAAAAAAAGCGCTCTTGGGTTGGATCAGGGGGTCTTCTCAAAGAAGGGCATTGTCCATAGGAAATAATGGTTAAAAATCGGTCACAAAAACGCCTATATTTTCCTGCCCCCCCCCCCCCCCATGACGCAGCATTGACACCACACACACCCCTGATGTCTGGGGGATGACACTGTCTCCTCTATTTAATGCATCTGTGAGGGCATGCTGGGAGTTGTAGTCCCCCAGCAGCAGCAGTCACTCTCCCCTGTAGTGTAATGTTATGGAGCGGGGCTCTGTGTATTTCCTGGCACGCGCTCAGGTTATAATCTCGGGGATTAGGTGTTTATCCAGAGCGGCCTCGTGCCCTGAGATAACACAGGCCACTGTTTGGGTGCAGTGATATTATTCTGACCTTTAGGGCACACAGTAGGGGGCGCTGCTTTCATCTCATCATCAAACGTGGGGGTCAATATTTTCTTAATATTTCTATAATTTCTGTTTATTTGCTTGGTTATCACTTAATGTGACGTCCTGTCGGCCGGCTCCGCATTGTGTACACCGCACCTGTGATAACAGCTGATGTATAACCCTGTGTACACAGCGCCCCCAGCAGGAGCCCAGCGCTGAGGACCCAGCACAGGGGGTATAATAATAACAAACATTATACTAATGTCTCTGTATAGTCACACTATGGGCTGTGTACGGAGACTACCTGCTACCTGACCTCTAGGAGCTGTCACCTGGACGGCTGTACAGAGCAACTCCAGGACAGGCTTACTCCTTCGCTTCAGCACAACTTTGTTCCTTGACTCTAACACCTATTAGAAGACAGTCCTGCACTTGTTCACAGTCAGCAGCAATCCCTTTCCCAGTCTCTTCTGATGATATAAGTCGGTGACCCCCAACGTCCTGCACGTCCGCCTGCAGACATGGAGACCTAGAGGTGGCTTTACCTGCCCGCCGCAGCCCCCTGGTGTATAGATGAGCGGCTCTGTTCTCCTCTATGGTTTTAGCTTGGTCATCCTTTGTTCCCAGCGCGGTTCTGTGTGAAGTCGGAGCCTGACATGACTCACCGGCCTCTGTTTCCAGTTAGAGCCGCTGATAGATGACAGAATTGGCACGGTGGCAGCGGCGGTGCTGGCAGGAGGCAGCGAGGCTTTTTTTAGCCCCTGGTTTGTGCAGATGTTGGAGCTTTTATGTGTTTGTTTCTCTATGTAATAATGCATGTGTTCCTCAGGAGAGGTGAGACAATGCTCCGCCGCCCTCCGCATACTTCACTTATTACTTGGTCATGGCCGATTCCCCCTGGCGGGCCTAAAAGTAGATCAGTGTGGTAATGTGGAGCTAATCTTGTTTGCTCACTTCATCTGAAAAATATGCCCCCGGGGGAAGGGTTAATTGTACGGCTCGTCCAAGTAAACTATTGGCGGCGGCGGCCGCGTGCGACTCCAAACAGATGCTTCACCGAGGCACGAGGCATCTTATGATCCGCTTCTCTCACCCCCAGAACTGCAGCCACTTATATATGTATACACACTATAATAAGCCTGTACTGCCCCTAGTGGTAGAGTATATAACTATGCCAGAGATGCAGAAAGATTTGTGATGGAAACATTCTGACTGATTGCAGCCGCCACTAGGGGGCGCTCAGTACATACATATGTATACAGAGGCCATGATACACACTATAAATAGCCTGCACTGCCCCTAGTGGTAAAGTATATAACTGTGTGCCTATTCCAGAGATGTTGAACGATCTGTGATGGAAACAATTTGGCTGACTGCAGCCGCCACTAGGGGCGCTCATTACATATATATGTATACTGCGGCCATTATAAACACTATTGTAAGCCTGCACTGCCTCTAGTGGTAGAGTATATGATTGTATGCCTATTCTAGACAAGTGGAACGATCTTCGATGGAAACGTTGACTGCACCCACCACTAGGGGGCGCTCTTTACATTTATATGTATACAGTTGCCATTATTGATGCTATAATCTGCCATTGGTACACTACCCCTAGTGGTATGTATTTGTATGCCTTTGCCAGAGATGTCAATATAAAATTCTGTCTGTCTGTAGTGGCCACTAGGGGGCGCTCACTCTAGATATATGTATATATCTGCCATTATAGACACTATAGTAAATCGGTCTTTGCTGCCCCTAGTGGTGAGTACAGGCAGCCATGTGTCTGTCATTCATCGCCTATGATAATACGTTTTGCCCCTTCCTGACCCCCCAGTTTGGGTATCGGGGTCCCCTACATGTTTCTCTGTATCAGACTGGTGATTTGTTGTTTTTCACCGTCGCTCAGTTTCGTGTATTCGGAATCAAATGTTCACTTATTTCCTTTCCATCGTTCTGATCAGTCCTGTGTGAGGAAAGCCTAACCCTGATGTAGGGGGGCAGGAGGCTTCATGGTGATTGCCGCTGATCCCTGCACTCTGTCACGTGCTGACTAGTCGTGACAGTGTGTCAGCGCAGCCTATGTGCGTAGGTGATGGAGTCAGGACAGCCTCATGTCACACATTACTGTGGGGACTGGGGGGCAGCGAGGAATGTGACCCAGCTCGCTGATAGCCCCCAGGTTCTTAGCAGCCGGGGTCCCTTCAGCCCCTGATGTTGGGTCAGTGCAGCCCCCCCGGGGGATCTGGAATGTGACCCCCGACTTCCGGGAAGCGCATAACTCTGGCTGAAAAAATGCAGGAAAGGATGGAAGATTGTGAAGAGTATGAAGAGAGTGATCAGGGAGCGGGACAGGCTGGATCTGCATCACCAACATGGAGGGATAACGGGGGAGAGAGGAGGGAAGTTGGAGCCCACCACAGGGGTGATGAGGGGGAGGCGTACGTTCACCGACCACAGGGATAATAAGGGGGAGGTGCACGTTCACCGACCACGGGGGTGATGAAGGGGGACGCATGATCACCGACCACAGGGGTGATGGGGGGGGGGGGGGGCGCGAACGTTCACCGACCACTGGGGTGATGAAGGGGGACGCACGTTTACCGACTACAGGGGTGATGAGGGGGACGCATGATCTTAGACCACAGGGGTGATGGGGCGGGGGGGGGGGGGGCGCACGTTCACCGACCACTGGGGTGTTGAGGGGGACGCACATTCACCGACCACAGGGGTGATGAGGGGGACGCATGATCTCAGACCAAAGGGGTGATGGGGCGGGGGGGGGGGGGGGCGCACGTTCACCGACCACAGGGATAATAAGGGGGAGGTGCACGTTCACCGACCACTGGGATAATGAGGGGGGAAGCACGTTCACCGACCACTGGGATAATGAGGGGGGAAGCACGTTCACCGACCACTGGGATGATGTGGAGGAGACGCACGTTCACAACCACAGGGATAATGAGTGGGGACACACGATTAACGACCATAGGGATAATAAGGGGGAGGCGCACGTTCACCGACCACCGGGATAATTAAGGGTGTTGCATGTTCACCGACTGCAGGGAGGACTGTGTGCAGCCGGGGGTAATGGAGGGGGGGGGGAGGTAGTCACCGACCACAAGGAGGACTGTGTGGTATCATAGTGCATTTCATCATAGTGGCTGATGTGGAGGATGCATATAACATGAATAGTGCTGAGCCTTACCCTGTGCACATAGTATATGGTAAGTACAGGCCAGAGATTCTCCATTACAGCCGCTCTGCTGTCAGTCACGTCCAGTTATTACTCAGCAATATAAACAGCCCCCCCCATCCCAGGAAGCGGAGACCTGTCAGCGCTGCGGCTGCCGCTCAGTCACGTCAGGAATGTGACTGGTGGTTTATGTCTTTACAATAACACACACAGTAATCATCCACATGTCCCATCGCTGGAAATACTGCCTCAAGAGCTGCAATCCTTCTTACAGCCCTGGTCACCTCTGATCCCTGTCATATGGTTTACATATAGAATTACATACAGAACAGCCGAGTCACTGTGTACATTCATTACTTATCCTGTATTATACTCCAGAGCTCAGCATTGCTTATCTTGTATTATACTCCAGAGCTGCGCTCACTAGGGCCTTGTCTCACTGTCTCTGTAACTTGGAAAAAATTTTGTTAAAATGAAGAAAATAAAGATGAAGGAAGTATGGCGTCCTGTTGGGGGGCCCCCAGTAGATGAACCTCAAGGCCCCTCCTCACGTTATAAACAACTTGATACCATTAATCGGAGGGATTTTCGGGCCCCGGGACTTCAGGCCAAAGGATCAAATAAGAAATTATTAGATTTGGGACTTTTTGTTTTTTATTTGCGACGTTGAATCTTTTACAAATAATTGAATTTCCCTTTGTGGAAAATTCCCTCTTCTTCCAGGATCGGGGAGAATCAGGGACTTGTGTGTGTATAGAAGAGAGTCCACATCTGTCTGCAGGAATGTGACATGGAGAGTCTCCAAAGTCACCGCGAGCTGCACAGCGAGCGCTTGTGGGAATCCAGGGGTCGCGCTCACAGCCAGTGAGCATGTTCTCATGTCCGCCTCTCGCCCATGGTATCACAGTAAGGATTGTTCTTCCTCCCCGGACACCATGCTTTTGTTACTTTTTTTTCCCTATAAATTTATTTTTTATAGTCTCCGCTGTAAACACATAAACGTGGGCCCAGGGTGAGTCTTAAAAGTCCTGGTGGGTGTTACAGGTATCTGAAGTCATGCTGACTACTGGAGGAGGGTCCATGGAACCAGCACCACCATCCAAGTAGCCCCACAGGTGCATCGTTGGGTTCAGTTCTATTGAGTTAGGCAGCAGGGTGGTACTTTGAAGTCATGGTCATGTTCTTCTAACCAATGTTGGACCTTTTGTGTTGTCTTACTATAATATCCTATCAGGGAGACAGCATGCGTGGGTGTACATGATCTGTGGGGGACGGATTTATAGCCAGATTGGCTGAGAGCGCCTCCACATGGATGAGTGGCCCAGAAAACATCCGCCTGAAAATAACAGTGCCCCAACAGCTTATGTTTTTCCAGTAATGGCTGAAGGGTGTTTCTGATGGATCTTTTCTTGACACCAACATCTATTTGATTCATGAAGCAGAAAATGTCACCCATTGGAGAAGACAACCCTTTTCCGACCAGTGGAGAAGACAACCCTTTACCAATCATCAGAGGAGACAGCCCTTTACCAATCAGTAGAGAAGACAGCCCTTTACTGATGAGCAGAGAAGACAATCCATTACCAACCAGCAGGGAAGACAGCCCTTTACCAACCTTTAGAGGTGACAGCCCTTTACCAATCAGCAGAGAAGACTATCACAGACACTCCTTACATACCCACCAAGCTGCTCACCACTCATGACTCCATGCTGCCGATGCCAGAAGTTGGAAGTAGAAAGATGTAACTACTGTGTAATTGCTGAAAGGTGTTTGGTTCTCCTCCAACGTCTATCAGATCCATGAAGCAGAAAATGTCACCCATCTGAGAAGACAACACTTTACCAACCATCAGAGGAGAAGACAACCCTTTACCAACTATCAGAGAAACAACCCTTTACCATCCAGCAGAGAAGACAGCCCTTTACCAACCAGTGGAGAAGACAGCCCTTTACCAACCAGCGGGAAAGACAGCCCTTTACCAATCAGAGGAAAAGACTATCACACCCCTTAACTATGACACTCCTTACATACCCAACAAGCTGCTCACCACTCATGATTCCATGCAGTCAATGCCAGAAGTTGGAAGTAGAACGATGTGACTCTGTGTAGAATGACAGTGAAAGAATAATGTGGTAGAGGAGTGTTCGGAAATGTGCCACTACTACATTACCACGTTGGCAGGTGGAGTGACCCCAATATGTTACTACCTAATACCCTGCTCTTCCACTCAGCAGGTTATCACCGGGTAGGCTCCGTTTTTAGCTGTAGCGCCCCCTCCCTTCACAGGGCGCCCATGCCTCACAAGGAATGTGCCTTCTTATTTCTTCGGGCATCGTGTGCTTCGTAAACATCCAAAAGAAATGTCACCGACAGATAAACAAGTCAAAGTCATGATACGCCTGGCTTGTGAAGAATTCCTTTGAGTTTGGGGCGTCCCACCTGGTACACATTACCCCTGTTTACCTCTGCAGGAGGTATACTCACAATCCAGAGATCACAGAAAGAAATGCGAATAGGAATAGTCAGGACGACGTGATCACAACTGAGGAGGGAACATTCCCTGTGGTCTGCGGAGGAAGAAACAAGACCCCTACATGTCTGTAAGGGTAAATTCGCCCCCCCCCCCCTTGACTCCATGGTGCATTGGTATATCACCCCTCCCGGTATATTGGTATATCACCCCTCCCGGTATATTGGTATATCACCCCTCCCGGTATATTGGTATATCACCCCTCCCGGTATATTGGTATATCACCCCTCCCCTTCCCGGAACATGGGTATATCACCCCTCCCGGTATATTGGTATATCACCCCTCCCGGTATATTGGTATATCACCCCTCCCGGTATATTGGTATATCACCCCTCCAGGTATATTGGTATATCACCCCTCCAGGTATATTGGTATATCACCCCTCCCGGTATATTGGTATATCACCCCTCCCGGTATATTGGTATATCACCCCTCCAGGTATATTGGTATATCACCCCTCCCGGTATATTGGTATATCACCCCTCCCGGTATATTGGTATATCACCCCTCCCGGTATATGGGTATATCACCCCTCCCGGTATATGGGTATATCACCCCTCCTGGTATATGGGTATATCACCCCTCCCGGTATATGGGTATATCACCCCTCCCGGTATATGGGTATATCAACCCTCCCGGTATATGGGTATATCACCCCTCCCCTTCCCGGAACATGGGTATATCACCCCTCCCCCTCCCGATACATGGGTATATCACTCCCAGCTTATATGTGCCCAGGAGTTAGATCAAACCTTGTCAGTACATGAAAAAGATCAGGTCCTCCGTCTCTCCATCTATCTTATATCTATGGATCCATTGCTCCTCCTGGGCGGGCACGCTCTAGTATATAGCTAGCGGTGACCTCCTGTCTGCAGTTCCAGGGTCAGCCGGGAATCATCTATTTGCAGCTTCTCTTTGATGTCTGAACTGCAGAAATAATAATAGAACAAAGTGATGTCGGTGTTGTGGCGGACAGCGATGACCTTCCATGTGTGACTGATCTACAGCGCTGCGTGTCCTGGCTCCGATCCTGCACACGGAAATCCTGGCCGGCAACTAGAAGTCACCTCATCCGTAATGAAGCTTCAGCCCTGAGCCAATATAAGAGTGATATCTCTCTATCTGTATCAGTAAATACAGCATTACTTGGTGGATAATCCCATGCAGACCGGCGTGTCCGGGTTCTAGCAGGTTCCCTATTTATCCAGTCCTATAATCCTCATTGACAGACATGCACTGTAGTAGACCTTGGTGACAGTCATCCTGGCACTCTTTAGTAGTTTACCTTTACATAACGGATGAGTGAGCCAAGGCCTTAGCTCTCTGATCCTGGACGAGGGAGCCGAAGCCTGAGCTCCCTGATGCTGGACGAGTGATCCGAAGCCTGAGCTCCCTGATGCTGGATGAGTGATCCGAAGCCGGAGCTCCCTGATCCCAGATGATGGAGCCGAAGCCTGAGCTCCCTGATGCTGGATGAGTGATCCGAAGCCGGAGCTCCCTGATCCTGGACGAGGGAGCCGAAGCCTGAGCTCCCTGATTCCAGATGAGGCAGCCAAAACCTGAGCTCCCTGATTCCAGATGATGGAGCCGAAGCCTGAGCTCCCTGATACTGGATGAGGGAGCCGAAGCCTGAGCTCCCTGATTCCAGATGATGGAGCCGAAGCCTGAGCTCCCTGATCCTGGACGAGGGAGCCGAAGCCTGAGCTCCCTGATTCCAGATGAGGGAGCCAAAACCTGAGCTCCCTGATTCCAGATGAGGCAGCCGAAGCCTGAGCTCCCTGATCCTGGACGAGGGAGCCGAAGCCGGAGCTCCCTTATTCCAGATGAGGGAGCCAAAGCCTGAACTCCCTGATGCCGGATGAGTGAGAGAGACCTGCAGTACCTGGAGGAGACCTCAGCGATACTGCATGTCTGAGCCAGAAGTCAATCTTCTCAGGCACCAGAAATGCTGCGTCTTTCTCACACCGCATGAAATGGGATCTGCGGCATCAGATCCTCACTCTCCCAGCTGCGGCATTGCATCCTTACTATCCTCAGCTGGGGCATCGCACCCCCACTCTCCCAGCTGGGGCATTGCACCCCCACTCTCCCAGCTGCGGCATCGCACCCCCACTCTCCCAGCTGCGACATCGCACCCCCACTCTCCCAGCTGCGACATCGCACCCCCACTCTCCCAGCTGCGACATCGCACCCCCACTCTCCCAGCTGCGACATCGCACCCCCACTCTCCCAGCTGCGACATCGCACCCCCACTCTCCCAGCTGCGACATCGCACCCCCACTCTCCCAGCTGCGACATCGCACCCCCACTATCCCAGCTGCGGCATCGGATCCTCACTATATTCAGCTGCGGCATCTGATCCTCACTTTCCCAGCGGCAGCATCACATGCTCACTCTTCCAGCTGCTGCATTGCGTCCTCACTCTCCTCAGCTGCGGCATCGCATCCTTACTCTCCTCCGCTGCGGCATCGCATCCACACTCTCCCAGCTGCGGCATCAGGTCCTCACTCTCCCAGCTGCGGCATCAAATCCTAACTCTCCCAGCTGCAGCATTGCGTCTTCATTCTCCCAGCTGCGGCATCGCTTCCTCACTATCCTCAGCTGCGGCATTGCTTCCTCTCTCCCAGCTGCGGCATCGCATCCTTACTCTCCCAGCTGGGGCATCGCATCCTTACTTTCTCAGCTGCGGCATCGCATCCCCACTCTCCCAGCTGCGGCATCGCATCCTTACTCTCCCAGCTGGGGCATCGCATCCTTACTCTCCCAGATGCGGCATCGCATCCTTAGGGTCCATTTACACAGAAAGATTATCTGACAGGTTGTCTGCCAAAGATTTGAAGCCGAAGCCAAAGCCAGAAACAGACTATAAACAGGGAACAGGTCATATCCATTCCTGACTTCCGCTTTGGCAGATAATCTTTCTGTGTAAATGGGCCCCTACTCTCCCAGCTGGGACGTTGGGTCCTCATTATCCCCTCCTTGGCTCCTCACCACCGCGGTCGGAGTTTAGGTGTATTTCCCTCCAGTATTATTATTATTATTATTATTATTATTATTATTATGCTTGGTGTGAACAGCTTCAATACAATATTAGATGAAAGTTTTTGTGATCCTCCTCTTCTCCTTGTGACTGACAGAGAAGCCCCCTGGCCTGGTGTTTAGACTAATACATAGCAGACATAGGAGATAACGGGGGGCCGCAGGCTTCAGCACTGTACGGCACTCGGCACAATGTATACAGTAGGTTTTTTATGAAATTTTGTATGTACTCTGCAGGAATTTCCCATGGAGGCAGCACAGCAGACGGCACAGACCTGACACGTATGATCCATGACTGTATGTAGAGGGTGACTGACCTCTCAGAGTCCAGACACCGTGATGTCCTCCAGGAAGATAGGACTAACATTCCAGGGTCCTCCACCAGCTACTTAACCTTCATCTGTAACCGTCTGAATGACCCGACCCTACACCTAGGGGGCAGTATGCAGCCCTATGAGCGGAGGTTATATGTCTGATACTTTCTGCAGATCATCTCTTCTCTATTCTCAGTCTTTGTATTCCTCCTCAGTTGTGTGACCGGCTCGCTCTTCTCCGCTTTCTGTTGTGTTCGGTTTTGGGGCCGTGGCGGCTTCGCTGACAGGTGACATTGCGGCCGGTATCATCCGGCCTGTGGAATGTGAACCAAGGCGGGATCGGCCAGAGACGCGCGGATCACAGGAGAGACAGGACGAGACTTTATGCAGGTTTCTGCTTCAGAAAACAATAAATAGTAATTTTATAAATTCAAAGAAGAAAAAAAAAAATCTCAATTTCTTATGATTTTTTATTTTTTTTTTATAATGAGTTTGAACCGTTGTCCGTCTCGCCTTATGGCGGCTTCTCTCTCCCGACACCTGCTGGTGGAGTTTGGGCACTAACGCTTGTTGCCTGTTAGTATGTCGGTGGTCATGCTTGAAGTCGCCCTGTGAGGCCCACAGGTTTGAGAAAAACCTTTTCCTGCCTGACCTTAAAGGGGTTGTTTACATTTTTTTTTCTTTCAAATGAACTTGTGTCCGAAAGTTATATAGATTTGTAATTTACTTCTATTAAAAAGTCTCCAGTCTTCCAGTACTTATCAGCTGCTGTATGTCCTGCAGGAAGTGGTGTATTCTTTCCAGTCTGACCCAGTGCTCTCTGCTGCCACCTCTGTCCATGTCAGGAACTGTCCAGAGCAGAAGAGAACTTCTATGGGGATTTGCTGCTGCTCTGGACAGTTCCTGACATGGACAGAGGTGGCAGCAGAGAGCACTGTGTCAGACTGGAGAGAATACACCACTTCCTGTAGGACATACAGCAGCTGATAAAAAGATTTTTAAATAGAAGTAAATTACAGATCTCTGGCACCAGTTGCTTTGTCCTGGTTGCTTGCTGCTGGACAGGCCCCCATGGTATCTGTGATGATTTCAGCTCTGGCTTCTGCAGATTGCCAGATTTCCTGTCCTGCTTTGTGTCCTGGTCGGGCCCCTGGCATCCTGTATATATGTATCTTGGGCTCCATCCATCCTCCATCATTGCTGACAGTCTCCATCTCTGCGTCTGATCCTCCACCATTAATCCCCGGGTAATGATGACACCTGGAGAGCGTTGGTTACGGAGACGAGCGCCGTCGGATTATCATTCCTTCACGGAATGTGACACAGCGGCTTCCCCCTAATCCTGACCCATTCTTATTTCATGGTCTGAGATTTGGGAGAATTTACTTAATAAACGTCCCGAGGATCCGACTGTAGCAGAAGTAAAGCGGGTCACCCGGGAGACGCCTCCGACCTGGAGAACGAGGGCTTTTATTGCTCCCATGACTCTATATGAAAATCTTATCCTGTTTTTGTATAGAGATCTATGTGTCTCCATGGTAACAGACTACAATCTAGCCCTGTGTAGTCAGATCCCTCCTGTGTCTCCATTTACTGTAAGCCGAAAAAAGAGAATTAAATATATTTTACAACTTCGATGATGAAATGTCAGATATGAGGGTGGATCACGAGGATCATCCTCTTACTCGGGCCCAATGACTTCATCTCTCCTGTCCACTCCTCCTCCACCGCTGCGCACGGCTACAGTTACGTGTATCGGAGCACGGAGCTCGGGAGCGGCACATGCCCAGCGCTAATCACTGCCAAAGATGTCATACGGCTCCAGACCTGGCACCGGCAACAATGTAACCTCAGTACTGAGAGCGTAATAACACAATGATGGAAAGACCAGCAAGAGCTTCCTACAGGCCGCTGCAGAGGGTACGTGACCTGGGGCTGACTGTGCGAGAACTACAACTCCCAGCAGAATAGTGAGTGCAGCTCTGGGGTATAATACAGGATGTAACTCAGGATCAGTAATGTAATGTATGTACACAGTGACCCCACCAGCAGAATAGTGAGTGCAGCTCTGGGGTATAATACAGGATGTAACTCAGGATCAGTAATGTAATGTATGTACACAGTGACCCCACCAGCAGAATAGTGAGCGCAGCTCTGGAGTATAATACAGGATGTAACTCAGGATCAGCCATGTAATGTATGTACAGTGACCCCACCAGCAGAATAGTGAGTGCAGCTCTGGGGTATAATACAGGATGTAACTCAGGATCAGTAATGTAATGTATGTACACAGTGACCCCACCAGCAGAATAGTGAGCGCAGCTCTGGAGTATAATACAGGATGTAACTCAGGATCAGTAATGTAATGTATGTACACAGTGACCCCACCAGCAGAATAGTGAGCGCAGCTCTGGAGTATAATACAGGATGTAACTCAGGATCAGTAATGTAATGTATGTACACAGTGACCGCACCAGCAGAATAGTGAGTGCAGCTCTGGAGTATAATACAGGATGTAACTCAGGATCAGCCATGTAATGTATGTACAGTGACCCCACCAGCAGAATAGTGAGTGCAGCTCTGGGGTATAATACAGGATGTAACTCAGGATCAGTAATGTAATGTATGTACACAGTGACCCCACCAGCAGAATAGTGAGCGCAGCTCTGGAGTATAATACAGGATGTAACTCAGGATCAGTAATGTAATGTATGTACACAGTGACCGCACCAGCAGAATAGTGAGTGCAGCTCTGGAGTATAATACAGGATGTAACTCAGGATCAGTAATGTAATGTATGTACACAGTGACCCCACCAGCAGAATAGTGAGTGCAGCTCTGGAGTATAATACAGGATGTAACTCAGGATCAGTCATGTAATGTATGTACACAGTGACCCCACCAGCAGAATAGTGAGTGCAGCTCTGGGATATAATACAGGATGTAACTCAGGATCAGTAATGTATGTACACAGTGACCCCACCAGCAGAATAGTGAGTGCAGCTCTGGAGTATAATACAGGATATAACTCAGGATCAGCCATGTAATGTATGTACAGTGACCCCACCAGCAGAATAGTGAGTGCAGCTCTGGGGTATAATACAGGATGTAACTCAGGATCAGTAATGTAATGTATGTACACAGTGACCCCACCAGCAGAATAGTGAGCGCAGCTCTGGAGTATAATACAGGATGTAACTCAGGATCAGTAATGTAATGTATGTACACAGTGACCGCACCAGCAGAATAGTGAGTGCAGCTCTGGAGTATAATACAGGATGTAACTCAGGATCAGTAATGTATGTACACAGTGACCCCACCAGCAGAATAGTGAGTGCAGCTCTGGAGTATAATACAGGATGTAACTCAGGATCAGTCATGTAATGTATGTACACAGTGACCCCACCAGCAGAATAGTGAGTGCAGCTCTGGGATATAATACAGGATGTAACTCAGGATCAGTAATGTAATGTATGTACACAGTGACCCCACCAGCAGAATAGTGAGTGCAGCTCTGGAGTATAGTACAGATGTGACTCAGGGTTATTGTTAGGGATGATGCAGGGTTAGTTGTCCTGTTAGTTGCCGCTCTGGCTCCGGTTCTCTATGTGACTTGTAGCCGGAGGGTTTTCTAGGTCACCTTGGCGAGATCCCGTCCTCTCCTCCTGTCCGGCCGGTGTACATCGCATTCTGGCACTTTGTGCCTCATTTTTCTCATTTCTTAGTGGAATTTGTTGGCCGTGTTGTTGCTGTGAATGATTCTCGGATGGATCATAAAAGCTTTGGGCAGCTGTGAGCTCCATCAGTAAGATGAGGCCGGGGGGGATAGCGAGGGAATGAAGGTCCAGCGAGCCCTGGATGAACCCCTCCTGTGTAACCCTTCATCTGCTGCCATGCTGGATGCCGCTGGGCACAGGTTGGCGCCAATAGTCACACGTGGTAAGCTGCTCTGTGCACGGATCCAATGGCCGATGTTTACAGCCTCTTCTCCATCAGTCAGTTGTCTCAGGTTCTGTCTTATGTCAGTATCTCTGCATGCTGTCAGTGTATAGAAGCAGCCCCTGGATGGAAATACAGTAGCCAAGATCTTAAAGGGGAAGTGCAGGAAGTGGTGTATTCTCTCCAGTCTTCCAGTACTTATCAGCCGCTGTATGTCCTGCAGTAAGTGGTGTATTCTCTCCAGTCTGACACAGAGCTCTCTGCTGCCACCTCTGTCCGTGTCAGGAACTGTCCAGAGCAGCAGCAAATCCCCATAGAAAACTCTATATGTCACTGACACGTTGCTGCCGTCAGTCACATGACTTCACAAGTTGTTTTTTTTTTTTACTGATTTCTCTCTTTTCTCCGCAGTTCTGTCAGCCGGGGGGATGGCAGCTTTCCCGGGAGCGGAAACAGCCCACGTTCTTCGTTGTGGTTCTAACGGATATCGACTCGGATCGCCACTACTGCGCCTGCCTGACCTTCTACGAGGCCGAGATCAACCTGCAGGTGAGACCATTACTATAGTGCATAGATATATCAGTGTGAACCCTCCAGCTAATGTGGCTGAACAGCTGAGGGTCCGTTACAGTGTATCGGTGTGGGTAAGAGGATTGTGCACACTGATGACATTGATAACACTGGATACATTGTTACGACTAGGAAGCGTTGCCAATATGGCGCCATTGTGGTCTTATCACTGGATATAGTGACTCGCAGCTTTCTGTTACATTAGATGGTGATGGACTCTTAGTTCTTAGTTCCCCCATAATCCTCGGCGTTTGCCTTTCCGCCTGTCCCCGCAGCTGCTGCCTGTCCTGACAGCGAAAATTATTTTTACACATGTTCATATGTGTCAGAATTGGTAGTCACCCTCCGCCTGATCTCACCCATCGGCCCCCCTCCACTTGATCCCGCCCATCCCCCCCTCCGCCTGATCTCGCCCATCCCCCCCTCCGCCTGATCTCGCCCATCCCCCCCCTCCGCCTGATCTCGCCCATCCCCCCTCCGCCTGATCTCGCCCATCCCCCCTCCGCCTGATCTCGCCCATCCCCCCCCTCCGCCTGATCTCGCCCATCCCCCCCCTCCGCCTGATCTCGCCCATCCCCCCCCCTCCGCCTGATCTTGCCCATCCCCCCCCTCTATCTGATCTCACCCATCACCCCCCCCTCCGCCTGATCTCACCCATCACCCCCTCCACCTGATCTAGCCCATCACCCCCCCCCCCCCCCTCTTCTTGATCCCGCTCCCATCGTTCCCCCCCCCCTCCACCTGATCTCGCCCATCACCCTCCGTCTGATCTCGCCCATTACCCCCCGTCTGATCTCGCCCATTACCCCCCGTCTGATCTCGCCCATTACCCCCCGTCTGATCTCGCCCATTACCCCCCGTCTGATCTCGCCCATTACCCCCCGTCTGATCTCGCCTATTACCCCCCGTCTGATCTCGCCCATTACCCCCCGTCTGATCTCGCCCATTACCCCCCGTCTGATCTCGCCCATTACCCCCCGTCTGATCTCGCCCATTACCCCCCGTCTGATCCCGCTCCCATCGCCCTCGACTTGACTTCGTTCCTTGGAACTCCGCCTGATCTCACCCATCGACCCCCCTCCGATTGATCCCACTCCCATCGCTCCCCCCTCCGCCTGATCTCACCCATCACCCCCCCTCCACCTGGTCTCGCCCATCTCCCTCCCTCCGCCTGATCTCACCCATCACCCCCCCTCCACCTGGTCTCGCCTATCGTCCCTCTCCACCTGATCTCGCCCATCGCCCCCCCTCCACTTGATCCCGCTCCTATCGCTCCCCCCTTCGCCTGATCTCGTCCAACGCCCCCCTCCGCTTAATCCTGCTCCCATCGCTCCCCCCCCTCCGCCTGATCTCGCCCATCTCCCCCCCCCCCCCTCCGCCTGATCTCGCCCATCTCCCCCCCTCCGCCTGATCTCGCCTATTGCCCTTCTGCTGCCTAATCTCACCCATCGCTACCCCCCCATCCCCCTTCCTCCACCTGATCCCATCCAGCACCCCTTCACCTGATCTCGCCCATTGACAACCCCACTCCAATTTCGCCCATCGGCCCCCAAGATTATTTGTAAATCTCCTCTTCAGGATTTTCGGGGGAGCGACTGCGAAGATGACTCCTGTGGCCGGGGGTCCGGTGCTTTTTGCACTCGGAGTCTCTCCTTGCTCCTAATGTCTCCAGCAGAATAGTGAGTGCAGCTCTGGAGGATGAGCAGCAGTATGGAGACTTGGCCTTATAGTTGCAGCTATTTGCTATCACCTATCTTTCCCAGGGGTGGATCCTCTGTCTAGTTCGGTGATCCCCACACCTGTGGCTCTCCAGCTGTTGCAGAACTACAACCCCCATCATGCCTGCTGAGGAGCGCTCCAGTGCACTACGGTGGCTGCGTCTCCCTTCTCCTATGTCTGTGTTATAGGCTCTGGCCGCTGTGGTGATGGCATCCGTCTGCTCTGTGACACAATCCTCCTGGACTTCAGACATGTTTCTCCTGTCCCCTGATGAGATCACGCTGCGCTGATTAATGACATGCCAGCTGCCATTTAAAAAAAATATTTTTTTTGCAATAAGAGAAAGAATTCAGCAAATGTAGAAGTTGGCGGGAAGGTCCTGTGGCTGAGCTCCATACAATGGGCCGTTGTTTGTCTCTCGGCCATCACCCTTATGTCATCCCTGGAGCCGCAGCCGCCGACTCCGCTCACGAAACCTAAACAATGGGATTTCCGGAGCGCGACCTTCTGTTTATTGGCCTCTTACTGCTAATCAATCTTAAGGGGCTTTGCTGTGATTGACGCTCCTGAGGTGGACAGCATGCCGTAGATTCCTGGAGCCCACAGGGGGCGACGTTCATAGATGACAATAGAGATGGCGCCAGCTCTCTGGGCTCGCTGGCACCTGTGTTTGGCTTCTGTCCATACACCTAGCGGGAAGTACAGCTCCTGTATCTGTAATGGTCGCCCAAAATGGAAAGCTTTCTCCACCAAGATATCACATGACTGACTGGGCATATCACATTGTCTATTGCTTTCCCTCTCCCCATCATGTCCTGCGGCGCCCCCTGCCTGTCCCGTCTCCTGCGGCGCCCCCTGCCTGTCCCGTCTCCTGCGGCGCCCCCTGCCTGTCCCGTCTCCTGCGGCGCCCCCTGCCTGTCCCGTCTCCTGCGGCGCCCCCTGCCTGTCCCGTCTCCTGCGGCGCCCCCTGCCTGTCCCGTCTCCTGCGGCGCCCCCTGCCTGTCCCGTCTCCTGCGGCGCCCCCTGCCTGTCCCGTCTCCTGCGGCGCCCCCTGCCTTTCCCGTCTCCTGCGGCGCCCCCTGCCTGTCCCGTCTCCTGCGGCGCCCCCTGCCTGTCCCGTCTCCTGCGGCGCCCCCTGCCTGTCCCGTCTCCTGCGGCGCCCCCTGCCTTTCCCGTCTCCTGCGGCGCCCCCTGCCTGTCCCGTCTCCTGCGGCGCCCCCTGCCTGTCCCGTCTCCTGCGGCGCCCCCTATCTTTCCTGCCCCTCAGTGCTAGGTGTTTGGCTTCTTCCCCTGCAGCTCTGATGACTCTGCACATTTGAGCGACCTTCCTGTTGATAAGCGCTCTTGGCGCGCTCGTCCTGGGGAGTTGCGAGGTGACGGCTGACATGTTGCGCAGCATTTTCTCTGCACGCTATCTGTTTCTGGTTATATTGATGATGTGTCTTGGCTTTGTGTTGCTTTGGTTGTCGGAGCGTCGCTGAGAGACGTGTCCGGATCTCCAGGATTACGGCCACCTCCTGCGGTCCGTGACTTGTGGTAGAGCGGCGGTGGCATGCGTCTCCCCTGAACTGTCACACTCCACACAAGTCTTCACCACGTGATGAAGACGCAGCGGGAAGCCTGCTGGGAACAAATGAAAGAAATCCGTAGAATTCCTCTATATTAGATCCGTTCCAGTTTTCTTTGATTTCCCTTCAATTCCAAGAAGAATGTTTGGGGTGAGCGGCAGATTCTTCCAATGTTCAGAAGAATCTGCCGGGTCAGCGGCAGCAGCTTATTGGGATCCGTCAACAGCATCAGATAGTGGGCCCTAATGCCGCCGGGCTACTTCCCTCTCTTTCTTCCATTATCCTTCCGCCTCTTCTTTCCTTTCTTCCCTCTCCTCCTCCTTTTCTTCCCTCTATTCCTTCTGTTATCCTTTCCTCTTTTCTTTCCTTTCTTCCCTCTCTACTCCTTCCTTTTTCCCTCTCTTGCCTCTGTTCCTTCTATTATCCTTCTCTCTTCTTTCTTTGCTTCCCTTCCTTCCTTCCCATTTTCCCTCTCCTCCTTGCCTCCTTTGTCCTTCTCCTCCTCTTTTTCTCATAGTCTTCCTCTTATTTCCTTTCTTCTCTCTTCCTTCCCTTCTTCACTCTCCTCCTTGCCTCTTTGTCCTCCTCCTCTTTATTTCTTGTATTCTTCCTCTCTTCTCTCTTCCCTTCCCTTCTTCCCTCCTTTTCTCTCTTCCTTCCCTTTCTTTCTCTCTCTCTCTCTCTCTTCCCTTCTTCCTCCTCCTCCTTGCCTTTGTCCTTCTCCTCCTCATTATTTCTTGTATTCTTCCTCTCTTCCTTCCTTTATTCTCTCTTCCTTCCCTTCTTCCCTCTCCTCCTTGCCTCTTTGTCCTTCTCCTCCTCTTTATTTCTTGTATTCTTCCTCTCTTCCTTCCCTTCTTCCTCCTTCTCTCTTTTCCTTCCCTTCTTCCTCCTCCTCCTTGCCTCTTTGTCCTTCTCCTCCTCATTATTTCTTGTATTCTTCCTCTCTTCCTTCCTTTATTCTCTCTCTTCCTTCCCTTCTTCCCTCTCCTCCTTGCCTCTTTGTCCTTCTCCTCCTCTTTATTTCTTGTATTCTTCCTCTCTTCCTTCCTTTCTTCCCTCCTCTCTCTTCCTTCCCTTTCTTTCTCTCTCTCTTCCCTTCTTCCTCCTCCTCCTCCTTGCCTCTTTGTCCTTCTCCTCCTCTTTATTTCTTGTATTCTTCCTCTCTTCCTTCCCTTCTTCCTCCTTCTCTCTCTTCCTTCCCTTCTTCCCTCTCCTCCTTGTCTCTTTGTCCTTCTCCTCCTCTTTATTTCTTGTATTCTTCCTCTCTTCCTTCCCTTCTTCCTCCTTCTCTCTCTTCCTTCCCTTCTTCAGTCTCCTCCTTGTCTCTTTGTCCTTCTCCTCCTCTTTATTTCTTGTATTCTTCCTCTCTTCCTTCCCCTTTGTCTTTTTTCACCTTTTCCTTGTTCTCTTCCCTCTCTCCATTTTCCATCTTTTCCGGTTTCTTCCCCCTTCCCTTATTCCATCACTTCCTTCCTTGTTCCATCCTCGCCTCCTCCTATGATCTTTACTTTCTCTTCCTTCTTGTTCCTTCTCTTTGTTACATTCCTTCTTTCATGACTTTTATTATACTTCTTTCTTGTTCCTTTCTTTCATTGTTTCCTTCCTTTTTATTTTATTCCTCCGCCATCCTCTCTTTGTTTCCTCTTCCTGGCATCCTCCATGCTCTGCCCACCCGCGTCCGACCCTCTGCTCATCCGTGTCCGTCCCTCTGGCCGCCCACGTCCATCCCTCTGCCCATCCGTGTCCGTCCCTCTGCCCACCCGTGTCCGTCTCTCTGCCCATCCGTGTCCGTCCCTCTGGCCACCCGCGTCCGTCCCTCTGCCCATCCGTGTCCGTCCCTCTGCCCACCCGCGTCCGTCTCTCTGCCCATCCGTGTCCGTCCCTCTGGCCGCCCGCGTCCGTCTCTCTGCCCATCCGCGTCTGTCCCTCTGCCCATCCATTCTCTGCCCGCCTGTCTCTCATGGAGCAATAGCAATAAACAGCGGCTGGTAGTATGGCTGGCTCTGGCGAGGTCTAATCCATAGGGATGAATGGAGAATGAAAACATTGTGTGGTCCAGAGCAGAGATGAAACATCTGTGATGAACAGCAGAGCTGGAGTGCTGGCGCAGTGTAGCTGGGACGGCCCAGGCTCCTGCACATATAACCATGGCGATGGCTGACATCCCGTACGCTTCTCAGACAGGAAGCTTTATGAAAGCGACATTTCTGATGACATCATAATAACAACTGATCATATAGATAGATCAGCGAACGACCCAGAGGTGTCAGTGATGTCACTGATCTCTAGTGATGGATAGGCTGTATTCTCAGTGATGTCACTGATCTCTAGTGATGGATAGGCTGTATTCTCAGTGATGTCACTGCTGATCTCTAGTGATGGATAGGCTGTATTCTCAGTGATGTCACTGATCTCTAGTGATGGATAGGCTGTATTCTCAGTGATGTCACTGATCTCTAGTGATGGATAGGCTGTATTCTCAGTGATGTCACTGCTGATCTCTAGTGATGGATAGGCTGTATTCTCAGTGATGTCACAGCTGATCTCTAGTGATGGATAGGCTGTATTCTCAGTGATGTCACCGCTGATCTCTAGTGATGGATAGGCTGTATTCTCGGTGATGTCACTGATCTCTAGTGATGGATAGGCTGTATTCTCAGTGATGTCACTGATCTCTAGTGATGGATAGGCTGTATTCTCAGTGATGTCACCGCTGATCTCTAGTGATGGATAGGCTGTATTCTCAGTGATGTCACCGCTGATCTCTAGTGATGGATAGGCTGTATTCTCAGTGATGTCACCGCTGATCTCTAGTGATGGATAGGCTGCATTCTCAGTGATGTCACCGCTGATCTCTAGTGATGGATAGGCTGTATTCTCAGTGATGTCACCGCTGATCTCTAGTGATGGATAGGCTGTATTCTCAGTGATGTCACCGCTGATCTCTAGTGATGTATAGGCTGTATTCTCAGTGATGTCACCGCTGATCTCTAGTGATGGATAGGCTGTATTCTCAGTGATGTCACTGATCTCTAGTGATGGATAGGCTGTATTCTCAGTGATGTCACCGCTGATCTCTAGTGATGGATAGGCTGTATTCTCAGTGATGTCACCGCTGATCTCTAGTGATAGGCTGTATTCTCAGTGATGTCACCGCTGATCTCTAGTGATGGATAGGCTGTATTCTCAGTGATGTCACTGATCTCTAGTGATGGATAGGCTGTATTCTCAGTGATGTCACTGCTGATCTCTAGTGATGGATAGGCCGTATTCTTAGTGATGTCACCGCTGATCTCTAGTGATGGATAGGCTGTAGTCACTTTGATTTCACTGCACAGGTAAAGGCTTTTCGAGGGGATTAGTGATCGACTTTTTATTGGGCATCTGTCCCTTTAAGTCTCATAGACTGTAGCATTTTTCCTGCGTCATGTTGCGGATGATGGAGCGCGGTGTTAGCGGTTTCCGGATTGTTATAGATGGCGGTGTAACATCCCTGTCAGGTCTTCCATCCACAACTCCTTTGTTGCTAGCAACGCTGCCGAAACATTGTTCCAGATCGCTGCGAGCAGTCCGTCTCCCTCCAGGGGGATTACATGCTGATTAATTGATCTGTTTTGTATCCGGAGACGTTTATAGGAGGTCAGGTGTCGTCTTATATAACGGAGCGGAGCTGGAACGTTTCACCGCACAATGACTATTACACGTCCAGCAACCTGGAGACAACAAGAGCAGGTGGAAAAGCAATGTGTCACTGTCCGATGGAGGAAAGACAGGGCTGGCGGGCCGGGACAGAGCCGACACCGGGGGGCGCCATGTAATAGAGTGCAGGAGGCCATAGAGGAGGGTCAGGGCTACACTGTAACAGCCCCTCAGCTGTGCGAGGATGGAGACAACACTCACAGCAAGCAGAGGCTTCTGTTATACAGAGATCGGAGCTACGCAGGATCCACAGCAGCACAGAGTATTAAAGGGAGGGGCGTGCTGATCCTATGAGGTATACAGACCAAGAGCTACACAGTATCCAAAGCAGCACAGAGTATTACAGGAGAAGGCTGTGCTGATCCTATAGGGTATACAGACCGAGAGCTACGCAGTGTCCAAAGCAGCACAGAGTATTACAGGAGAAGGGTGTGCTGATCCTATAGGGTGCACAGACCGAGAGCTACGCAGTGTTCAAAGCAGCACAGAGTATTACAGGAGAAGGCTGTGCTGATTCTATAGGGTATACAGACCGAGAGCTACGCAGTGTCCAAAGCAGCACAGAGTATTACAGGAGAAGGGTGTGCTGATCCTATAGGGTGCACAGACCGAGAGCTACGCAGTGTCCAAAGCAGCACAGAGTATTACAGGAGAAGGCTGTGCTTATCCTATAGGGTATACAGACCGAGAGCTACGCAGTGTCCAAAGCAGCACAGAGTGTTACAGGAGAAGGCTGTGCTTATCCTATAGGGTATACAGAGAGCTCATATATATATATATATATATATATATATATATATATATATATATATATATATATATATATATATTATACATACGTACATACACACACACATACAGACACTTTATATCTCTCTCTAGTGATGGATGGGCTGCGTTCACTCATCTATAGTAAATTATTCTGGGGGTTTTAGGACTTTTTGGACAATTTCCGATTTTTGTGAATATAACTAGACTATTTGTGTTTTTTTTTTTTCCAGGGATCGAAGAGCGATCACAGCGATGGCGACGACGAGGATTCCGGATTAATCCAACCGGCACAAGTGTTCGCTCCAAAAAGTTTGGTGCTGGTGTCCAGATTGGACTATCCGGAAATCTTCAGGGTCAGTAATCCCAGCCAGCTCCCTCCATGTCCCGGACTGAAGAGCTCGCACTCCGAGCCCACACTATAACATGTATCCCCGCTCTCCCACCCGCAGGCCTGCCTCGGCTTGATCTACACAGTCTATGTGGACAGTCTGAACGTGTCGCTGGAGAACCTGGTGGCAAATCTGGTGACCTGTATCATCCCATCAGCCGGCGGATCCCAGGTAATGGCGCTGGTCGTGTCATCTGTAACTGAGAGGGTGACAAGTATAGAGACTGCCCCCTGCGGGTGTGATGGGGATGGAGACTGCCCCCTGCGGGTGTGATGGGGATGGAGACTGCCCCCTGCGGGTGTGATGGGGATGGAGACTGCCCCCTGCGGGTGTGACTGGGATGGAGACTGCCCCCTGCAGGTGTGAGCGGGTATATTTGGAGAAGGGATCACCGGTACACTGGAGGTGTTACAGATTGGGGTCTCCTGTTTCCCCCCCGCCTTGTAGAGCTCTGTTCTCCATCCCTACCTGCTGTGCAGGTGTCAGTCTGCTCTGTGTTTGTGAAGCAGGGAGCTCAGGCTGAGCAGGGTGGGGGAGGGGGGTGGATTATTATCACCACAGCAGCAGGCCCAGACATGGCGGTGACTTCTCTGCTTCTATCTCTGCAGAAACTGTTCTCGCTGGGAGCCGGGGACCGGCAGCTGATCCAGACGCCGCTATACGACAGCCTGCCAGTGACGGGCACCAGTGTGGCGCTGCTTTTCCAGCAACTAGGTGAGGACCTGACCCAGCACCAGATCAGGGAGGGGGACCTGTGGTCCTGCAGATGATTTCAGAACTATCTGCGGGGCCACAGCTTCTCTATCCCTGGTTTAGATTATGAAGCCTTAGCAGACAGCTCCCCCGGTGGTTGGGGCTGGGACTACAAGGCATACATAGGAGGATCCCCTCCGCAGTCCTTGTCCCGGACCCCTGTACTGTCATTATATGGAGGTATAAGTCTCCTGTGGAGCAGCGGGGCTGTGTCAGTGTCAGGACGATGATTTACAGACATTCCTGCCGGTACTGGGGGCCGTATCCTGTATCACACTGTAACACAGCAGAGCCCGCCGCTCAGGCTTCCCGTAAGTGCTGCTCCAGGGGTGGGGGGCCGTGTTTACCAGGGATGCTGCAGGGGCTGAGTTACCTTATCCCTCTGCACTGAGCGGCTCCTGTCGGTGGCCCAGGGAGGGGGGCACATACTTATACAGCTTGTTTGTGCGGCTCTCGTGTCTCTGGATGTAATAATATAATATCCTCTGCCCTGAGACACGTCGCCCCCCGCAGGCAGATCTGCACAAATACATTCTCTATCACACACAGTGTATCATCACTCCCATCATCCCTGACCCCAGGAGCTCACTCTCTAATCTCCTATCACACACAGTGTATCATCACTCCCATCATCCTCCCTGACCCCAGGAGCTGACACTCTAATCTCCTATCACACACAGTGTATCATCACTCCCATCATCCCTGACCCCAGGAGCTGACACTCTAATCTCCTATCACACACAGTGTATCATCACTCCCATCATCCTCCCTGACCCCAGGAGCTCACACTCTAATCTCCTATCACACACAATGTATCATCACTCCCATCATCCCTGACCCCAGGAGCTGACACTCTAATCTCCTATCACACACAGTGTATCATCACTCCCATCATCCCTGACCCCAGGAGCTGACACTCTAATCTCCTATCACACACAGTGTATCATTACTCCCATCATCCCTGACCCCAGGAGCTGACACTCTAATCTCCTATCACACAGGGTGGAGCAGCAGTGTGGGGTGTGGGTGGCGCACGCTCGGCTCTGCTCATCTGCCTTCATTTACTTTCCCGTCCGGTAATTTTGGCGCGGTGCGGGTGTTTTCATTCCTCATCGGTGACCCGGTCACTCTAGCTGCTAGTGCGGCGTCACCCCGTTACTTTACAGGAAGGTATTTATATGGGGCCAAAAAGAAATTTACCCGCGGTTTACGAGGGCCGCACCCTGTTATTCTCAGCAACATTACTGTAAGGAGACGGAGCCGAGAGGGTGCTCCCCCCCCTATACCATCACAGAGCTCCGCCCTCCCCGCATCCCTATCAGTGATGTACAATGTATCAGTCTGGAGCTCACAGAGCATTGTCTACACTGGATACAGCTGGGAGAAGGACTAGCTATGTACAATGTATCAGTCTGGAGCTCACAGAGCATTGTCTACACTGGATACAGCTGAGAGCAGGACTAGCTATGTACAATGTATCAGTCTGGGGCTCACAGAGCATTGTCTACACTGGATACAGCTGAGAGCAGGACTAGCTATGTACAATGTATCAGTCTGGAGCTCACAGAGCATTGTCTACACTGGATACAGCTGAGAGCAGGACTAGCTATGTGCAATGTATCAGTCTGGAGCTCACAGAGCATTGTGTGAACCCTTGGTTATATGAGGGTTGTGACGCGTGGCCGAAGCTCTGGTGACTGTATTAGATGTGGAGACCTCTCCGTCCTCCGTCTCTCTCGTGGTTTTGAGGCTGCCAAATCATTATTGTCACTTAAGAAGGGAATAAAAGGCCACAAGGTGATGGCGTCTGGAGGATGGGGGGGGAGGGGGGTCAGTGACCTCAGAACTTTCTCTCTTAATCCATGCAGGGATGATTGTGTGAGGAGCCGCACCGCCACCTCCTGTCTGTATAATCCGCACCATGGCGGCAGATCAGCCTCCCTGAGTACATCCACATCCAGCGATTACTGACTTATGGAAGACTTAACCTATACTGAGCCATAGTCTTATACTCCTGTCACATCCAGAGCTGAATTCACAGTTCTGCTGGGTGCGATAAGTGAGAAGAGGCTTGATCTCCAGCTGACCATACATATTACATAGCAGGCAGCTGGATACTTCATCTTATGACTTATGTCCCCAGGAGCCCCCAAAATGCTCAGCTAAGCGTCCGGACCCCACTCTTTTATCCTGCTGTCTCCTCTGTTCAGTTCTCTCCTGTCTCTTCTGTCTCCTCCTTCTCCTCCATGTCTCAGTGTCTCCTCTTCCTCCTTCTCCATGTCTCATAGTCTCCTCCTCTTTTGGGATCCTCTGTCTCTTCCTCCTCTTTTGGGATCCTCTGTCTCTTCCTCCTCTTTTGGGATCCTCTGTCTCTTCCTCCTCTTTTGGGCTCCTCTGTCTCTTCCTCCTCTTTTGGGCTCCTCTGTCTCTTCCTCCTCTTTTGGGCTCCTCTGTCTCTTCCTCCTCTTTTGGGCTCCTCTGTCTCTTCCTCCTCTTTTGGGCTCCTCTGTCTCTTCCTCCTCGGGGCTCCTCTGTCTCTTCCTCCTCGGGGCTCCTCTGTCTCTTCCTCCTCGGGGCTCCTCTGTCTCTTCCTCCTCGGGGCTCCTCTGTCTCTTCCTCCTCGGGGCTCCTCTGTCTCTTCCTCCTCGGGGCTCCTCTGTCTCTTCCTCCTCGGGGCTCCTCTGTCTCTTCCTCCTCGGGGCTCCTCTGTCTCTTCCTCCTCGGGGCTCCTCTGTCTCTTCCTCCTCGGGGCTCCTCTGTCTCTTCCTCCTCGGGGCTCCTCTGTCTCTTCCTCCTCGGGGCTCCTCTGTCTCTTCCTCCTCGGGGCTCCTCTGTCTCTTCCTCCTCGGGGCTCCTCTGTCTCTTCCTCCTCGGGGCTCCTCTGTCTCTTCCTCCTCGGGGCTCCTCTGTCTCTTCCTCCTCGGGGCTCCTCTGTCTCTTCCTCCTCGGGGCTCCTCTGTCTCTTCCTCCTCGGGGCTCCTCTGTCTCTTCCTCCTCGGGGCTCCTCTGTCTCCTCCTCCTCGGGGCTCCTCTGTCTCCTCCTCCTCGGGGCTCCTCTGTCTCCTCCTCCTCCTCTTCCTCCTCGGGGCTCCTCTGTCTCCTCCTCTTCCTCTTCCTCCTCGGGGCTCCTCTGTCTCCTCCTCCTCCTTTTCCTCCTCGGGGCTCCTCTGTCTCCTCCTCCTCCTTTTCCTCCTCGGGGCTCCTCTGTCTCCTCCTCCTCCTTTTCCTCCTCGGGGCTCCTCTGTCTCCTCCTCCTCCTCTTCCTCCTCGGGGCTCCTCTGTCTCCTCCTCCTCCTCTTCCTCCTCGGGGCTCCTCTGTCTCCTCCTCTTCCTCCTCGGGGCTCCTCTGTCTCCTCCTCCTCCTCTTCCTCCTCGGGGCTCCTCTGTCTCCTCCTCCTCCTCGGGGCTCCTCTGTCTCCTCCTCTTCGGGGCACTTGACATTACTGTGCATTGCATTATGGGTAGGGGCTTTATTCCTCTATCACTCTTCTCCTTCGTGTATTTTATGATGGTGGACGTCTCACGGACGTTGCAGCTCTGAAGCTGTGTTCTTATATTAGGCGTTTCCAACCATGTGAACTGCTCCTAATGTGATAGAAGAGAGACCGCATGTCCTGCAGAATTGTGAGTTCAGCTCTGGGTGCTGGTAATCCCGCATGTTTCTCCCCTTGTGCACGGTGTCTTCACAGAACAATTGTTTCTGCCCTGATACATTGTAACAAACAATCAGGACAGAAGAGTTTGTTAGAAAGTATTGGAGATACAGAGGGCCCCCCCCCCCCGCGGCCGCCTCCAGTAAACAATCCGGAATCCCGGTCACGGAGCGTTACATAACCCCAGCGCCTAGAAAGCAGCTCAGCTTGGAAAAGTACAGTGCGGACGTGTCTCCTGCATCCCGTCCGTACTGCAGGGGGATGAGGAAGCCCGATTGGGACGGGTCAGTGCACAGGCACAATGGCTGCACACAGCCCGTCTGATCCCTATTCATCGCCTGGGTCACCTGATGGCGGTATACGTGGTATATTACATTACATAAAGCGCACCCAACCTGACATGTGTGAGTGTGGCTGATACTGCAGTCACCTCCAGAGCTGCACTCACACTTCTGCTGCCGCATTCCCCTGGAGAGCCTTCCTCATTGTGCACTGCAGTGCATTCCACTATGGGAGTTGTAGTTTATCCTTACTACAGATTACAATGTGAAACTCCAGTCTTTCAGTACTTATCAGCTGCTATATGTCCTGCAGGAAGTGGTGTATTCCCTACAGTCTGACACAGTGCTCTCTGCTGCCACCTCTGTCCATGTCAGGAACTGTCCAGAGCAGGAGAGGTTTTCCATGGGGATTTGCTGCTGCTCTGGACAGTTCCTGACATGGACAGAGGTGGCAGCAGAGAGCACTGTGTCACACTGGAGAGAATACACCACTTCCTACAGGACATACAGCAGATGATAAGTACTGGGAGACTGGAGATCTTTTTTATATAGAAGTAAATTACAAATCTATATAACTTTCTAACAGTTGATTATGAGTTATGATTGCAGCTCTGGAAGTGATCGATTTATAGGATTTCTCCTTCTTCAGCTGCATTGACAGTTCTATCTGATGGTGCGTTTACACGGACAGATTTATCTGACAGATCTTTGAAGCCAAAGTCAGGAACAGACTATAAACAGGGAACAGGTCATAAAGAAAAGACTGGGATCTATCCTCTTTTCAAATCCATTCCTGGCTGTGGCTTCCAAAATCTGTCAGATAAATCTTTCTGTGTAAATGCACACTAATGCAGAATTATGATTGCAGCTCTGAATGTGATTGTTTATAGGATTGCTCCTTCTTCAGCTGCATTGAGTTTTACCTAATGCAGCATTATGATTGCAGCTCTGACTGTGAGGCTGTGTACATGGCGTGCGGGTTGTTTTGGTCTCAGGTATTCACCAGGCGCTCTCCAGAACACGCGGGCCGGCAGGAATGTTCCGTGCGCTCCAGATACATTGTATTCTCGGCCTCCTGATTAGTTTATAATGGCAGTCAGATGGCCGGGCTGGAGATTATTGGTTAATAATGAAGTCCGTGCTTGGCGAGCCCTCGGGGGCCCGGCCGCCTTGCGCTGCACACATCCCCATGATGTCACTGCAGGCATCCGTCTGAAGCCGCTCCATCCGCCGGCCGCAGGGGAGATGAAGCCTCTCATGTGGGACTTGTGGTTGGCAGCGATGGCCAATGCCCCCCCCCCCCTACACCGCTTCTGCCGCCACCGCCTGACCCCAATCCTCATTGTTTGTTTCTTCATTGTTATGCTAAAACTTATGACTGCAGATCCCAGAGCTCTGGTACATCTGTATGGCAGCAACATAGGCTGCTGCGGAGTATATCATATCGCTCCCATCCTCCCTGACCCCAGGAGCTCACACTCTAATCTCCTATCACACACACAGTATCATCACTCCCATCATCCTCCCTGACCCCAGGAGCTCACACTCTAATCTCCTATCACACACAGTGTATCATCACTCCCATCATCATCCCTGACCCCAGGAGCTCACACTCTAATCTCCTATCACACACACAGTATCATCACTCCCATCATCCTCCCTGACCCCAGGAGCTCACACTCTAATCTCCTATCACACACAGTGTATCATCACTCCCATCATCATCCCTGACCCCAGGAGCTCACACTCTAATCTCATATCACACACAGTATCATCACTCCCATCATCCCTGACCCCAGGAGCTGACACTCTAATCTCCTATCACACACAGTGTATCATCACTCCCATCCTCCCTGACCCCAGGAGCTCACTCTCTAATCTCATATCACACACAGTATCATCACTCCCATCATCCCTGACCCCAGGAGCTGACACTCTAATCTCCTATCACACACAATGTATCATCACTCCCATCATCCTCCCTGACCCCAGGAGCTCACACTCTAATCTCCTGTCACACACAGTATATCATCACTCCCATCATCCCTGACCCCATGATCTCACACTCTAATATGCAGGGAGGTTCCTGTTCACTGACAGCAATCAGAGCTCTTATTTATGATGGTATTTAGAGGTTTGTAGAGCTTTTCCCTGTATACTCCTCTCCCCTGCATAGTGGCGTACCCTGCTGTATGTTACACACGTGCTGCTCTTGGGACGGGGGATGGGAGGAGCAGCTTTTGGGACGGGGGATGGGAGGAGCAGCTTTCGGGACGGGGGATGGGAGGAGCGGCTGTCGGGAGGGGGGAAGGGAGGAGCGGCTGTCGGGAGGGGGGAAGGGAGGAGCGGCTGTCGGGAGGGGGGATGGGAGGAGCGACTGTTGGGAGGGGGGACGGGAGGAGGGGCTGTCGGGAGGGGGGACGGGAGGAGCGCCTGTCGGGAGGGGGGACGGGTGGAGCGCCTGTCGGGAGGGGGGACGGGAGGAGCGCCTGTCGGGAGGGGGGACGGGAGGAGCGCCTGTCGGGAGGGGGGACGGGAGGAGCGCCTGTCGGGAGGGGGGACGGGAGAAGCGCCTGTCGGGAGGGGGGACGGGAGAAGCGCCTGTCGGGAGGGGGGGGCGGGAGGAGCGCCTGTCGGGAGGGGGGACGGGAGGAGCGGCTGTCGGGACGGGGGACGGGCGGAACGGCTGTCGGGACGGGGGAAAGAATCAGCAGCTGCCGGGATGGGGGATCAGCGGAGCAGCTGTCGGGAGGGGGGACTGAAGCGGCTGTCCCTTCATGTCAGTGTTTGACTCCCGTAAGAAGCCTTAGAACATGACTGAGGATTTAGGCCAAGCCAGGAATCTCTCCAGAAGGCGAGTGCATCATAAAGATCTATGGAGGCTTCAGAGAGCTGCTTTGCATTTCCCAGAATTCCCAGTGGACTGACCTATAAGCCTTCACAGGGCTTTATGATAATCTCCCTAAGAAGAAACATTAACCCTTTTGGTCTCAGTTCTCCTAAAAATTGCTGAATACCCGGACTGAAGAGGGCGCATCGCCAGCTCATAGTTTTCATGCTCATGTTCATCTCTGTGTTCTGCACACTGTACACTTCCACAGGGACTTTGTATACAGCTTGCTGATCATTGTTCTGGTAGTGAGTTATTACTTCCACTTCTCTGAATGATGATCAGTTTTACCACAGGCTGTAAAGTGAGGTTCCTTTTCCTCTGCATGTGTACTGTGCTGACATCTAGTGGCCATTCTGAGAACTGCTATATTAATCATTGATTTGGGTTTGGATAATGACAGCTGATATAGAGGGAGCGGTTACCTCTGGCCCCATCAGCCTCCATCCCTGGCCGTGTAATAGTTAGCCCGGCCGTCAGGAGGGATCTAGGACACAGTTCACACTCTGAACTCATTAACTCTGACTCTTCAATTTTTTGCTTATTCATTCTCGCTCTTCATACACCGGCCGCGTGGACGTATTTATAGTAAATGTATTTACCGTCGCTCTGGTTGTTCACACGTGAAGGTGATTCGATTTATTATAACATCGGTCGTCAAAGTCAGCTACAACCCCTATCTTTACGCCTGTTAGGGCATGATGGGGGTTGCAGTTTCCGGGTCATTTTCCTCTAGGTTTTTATGGCTATGGGAGGCCTGAGCCGCCGCCCCTGGCTATGGGAGGCCTGAGCCGCCGCCCCTGGCTATGGGAGGCCTGAGCCGCCGCCCCTGGCTATGGGAGGCCTGAGCCGCCGCCCCTGGCTATGGGAGGCCTGAGCCGCCGCCCCTGGCTATGGGAGGCCTGAGCCGCCGCCCCTGGCTATGGGAGGCCTGAGCCGCCGCCCCTGGCTGTGGGAGGCCTGAGCCGCCGCCCCTGGCTGTGGGAGGCCTGAGCCGCCGCCCCTGGCTGTGGGAGGCCTGAGCCGCCGCCCCTGGCTGTGGGAGGCCTGAGCCGCCGCCCCTGGCTGTGGGAGGCCTGAGCCGCCGCTCCTGGCTGTGGGAGGCCTGAGCCGCCGCTCCTGGCTGTGGGAGGCCTGAGCCGCCGCCCCTGGCTGTGGGAGGCCTGAGCCGCCGCCCCTGGCTGTGGGAGGCCTGAGCCGCCGCCCCTGGCTGTGGGAGGCCTGAGCCGCCGCCCCTGGCTGTGGGAGGCCTGAGCCCACCCACCAACTGCTGATTGGCAGTTATCTATGCATGCTGTGTATAGGCAGTCAGCTGTCAATCAGCAGCTGGAGGGCGGGGGAGGGGTGTGGCAAGAATCCTATTCTCCTGCATATTAGGAGAACAGATAGGTAGAATGAGGATCTGCTCAGCATTTCTGTCACTAGTTTATGCTACCATCATTTAAGATGGAATAAACCTAGAGACAGATTCCCTTTAAGATGTGCCTACCCATTTCTTGCCAGTTTTCAGCTTTCAGTGTTTAGGTGGCAGCCTCTTCAGTGCACATCCTAAAAGTGAGGCTGAACTACTGAAGGCCATGTCAGTGTCTCCATCCAGCTTAGCTGACTGTGTGTATAGATGTGAGCACACCATAGCTGTATGTGTATAAGAGGGAGGTGAGTGCCTCAGTAGTGCAGCCTCAGGCTTCGGGCCTGTCACTTCTTTGGATGATATCCCGGTATAGCAGTAAGATATCACCTTTGCAGGCTCTTGTATATACCACCTCCTTCTGGTACTTTTCCTGGAGGCTCGT
Organism: Dendropsophus ebraccatus; assembly: GCF_027789765.1. NCBI lineage: Eukaryota > Metazoa > Chordata > Amphibia > Anura > Hylidae > Dendropsophus > Dendropsophus ebraccatus. The sequence goes on along the minus strand of NC_091457.1, from coordinate 6,094,239 downwards.
GTAGCGTCTCGGATAGATCAGACTGTTCCTTCCCGACCGTCCTTCTAAAGATACATCCTATATAAATAGCTGGTGAGGGGAAAGCGTCCGAGCACTTCACCTCCGAGGTCGCTCTCTATCTCCGAGCCGCAGGACACAACAGGAAGGAGAGACTGATGTGTCAGCGACGACAGGAGCGATCCCAGAAATCTCTGAGGTGGTTTATTAATAAGAAGGAACATAAGGAACCCAGATCTCCAGTATATCCCATCAACAGGAAGCGAAAGCGTAACACATACATAGTAACAGGTCTATAGCCATCATACATACATAGTAACAGACCTATAGCCATCACACATACATAGTAACAGGTCTATAGCCATCACACATACATAGTAACAGGTCTATAGCCATCACACATACATAGTAACAGACCTATAGCCATCACACATACATAGTAACAGACCTATAGCCATCATACATACATAGTAACAGGTCTATAGCCATCACACATACATAGTAACAGGTCTATAGCCATCACACATACATAGTAACATACCTATAGCCATCACACATACATAGTAACAGGTCTATAGCCATCGCACATACATAGTAACAGGTCTATAGCCATCACACATACATAGTAACAGACCATACACGCTGTAACATCCATCACATATACATAGTTATCTATGTATGTGTGATGGATATAGATATGTTACAATGTATGTGTGATGGATATAGAACTGTTACACAGTGTATGGTCTGTTACTATCTATGTATGCTGTAGCTATGTATGTGTGATGAATATAGAACTGTTACCTATATCCATCACATATACATAGTATGTTACGCAGTGTATGGTCTGTTACTATCTATGTATGCTGTAGCTATGTATGTGTGATATCCCAGCCTTCTCTCTTGGTGTTTTCATTCCTCCTGTAACCACAGAGGATGATCCCCGCTCTGATCTCCACGTCTGAACAATCACATCCAGATCTTTGTGGTTCTTCCTGATTTCGGGGAATTGTTTTCCCCTTTAAATACTTCACATTTTACACGAGTCGGCGGGCGTTTGAGGTTCGGGCCGTTAATGCAATTTACTCACGTCCCCCTTACACAATCCATGTGTGATGTCAGGGTCATATACACCTCACAGTCCATTGTGGTGTCTGCGCTGCTACATTGTAACAAACCAGCAGGAGGGCAGCTCTTACATTCTATACACTTATATCCTATACAGATCAGTGTATTGGTCACTGACAGCAAGCGGAGATACAAGGAGAGCTGGAAGGAGTCTCCAGTCTGTTGATGGGCGGATTGGATGGCGTTTCCTGGGGCTGACCCCGCTGCTGGTCACCTCCCCCCCGCTCTCCTAAATCACCAAATGTGACCCAGATTTTCCGCAGTCTCTTCCAGTGAGCTCGGCTTCTCTCATCGTTGGCAGATTGGCGCTGGCGATATTTGGAATTGATTTGTTTTCTCAATAACTTTTTTTTGATCCTTTGTGTTGTAGGAATCCAGAACGTTCTCAGCCTCTTCTGTGCGGTGCTGACCGAAAACAAAGTCCTGTTCCATTCCTCCAGCTTCCAGCGGCTCAGCGACGCCTGCCGGGCACTAGAGGCTCTAATGTACCCGCTAAAGTATAGGTAATATGGCGGAAAGTGACCCCACAGTGGTGGCATCCATATCACAGGTGCCTATCCATACTGGGGGCGACATCCATACTACAAGTGCCCATCCATACTGGGGGTGACATCCATATCACAGGTGCCTATCCATACTGGGGGCGACATCCATATCACAGGTGCCCATCCATACTGGGGGGCAGCATCCATATCACAGGTGCCCATCCACACTGGGGGGCCGGCATCCATATCACAGGTGCCCATCCATACTGGCGGGGCAGCATCCATATCACAGGTGCCCATCCATACTGGGGGGGCAGCATCCATATCACAGGTGCCCATCCATATTGGGGGGGCAGCATCCATATCACAGGTGCCCATTCATACTGGGGGGCAGCATCCATATCACAGGTGCCCATTCATACTGGGGGGCAGCATCCATATCACAGGTGCCCATTCATACTGGGGGGGGGGCCGGCATCCATATCACAGGTGCCCATCCATACTGGGGGGCCGGCATCCATATCACAGGTGCCCATCCATACTGGGGGGCCGGCATCCATATCACAGGTGCCCATCCATACTGGGGGGCCGGCATCCATATCACAGGTGCCCATCCATACTGGGGGGCCGGCATCCATATCACAGGTGCCCATCCATACTGGGGGGCCGGCATCCATATCACAGGTGCCCATCCATACTGGGGTGCTAGCATCCATATCACAGGTGCCCATCCATACTGGGTTCCTTCTCTCATTCCCTTTCTCCCTTCCTCCCTCTCTCCCTTCCTCCCTTCCTCCCTTCCTCCCTTCCTCCCTTCCTCCCTTCCTCCCTCTCTCCCTTCCTCCCTTCCTCCCTCTCTCCCTTCCTCCCTCCTCCCTCCCTCCCTTCCTTCCTCCCTTCCTTCCTCCCCTTCCTCCCTTCCTCCCTTCCTTCCTTCCTTCCTTCCTTCCTTCCCCCCTCCCTCCCTTCCTTCCTCCCTCCCTCCCTTTCTCCCTCCCTTTCTCCCTCCCTCCCTCCCTCCCTCCCTCCCTTTCTCCCTCCCTCCCTCCCTTTCTCCCTCCCTCCCTCCCTTTCTCCCTCCCTCCCTCCCTTTCTCCCTCCCTCCCTTTCTCCCTCCCTCCCTTTCTCCCTCCCTCCCTTTCTCCCTCCCTTTCTCCCTCCCTCCCTCCCTCCCTTTCTCCCTCCCTCCCTCCCTTTCTCCCTCCCTCCCTTTCTCCCTCCCTCCCTCCCTCTCTCCCTCCCTCCCTCCCTCTCTCCCTCCCTCCCTCCCTCCCTCCCTCCCTCTCTCCCTCCCTCCCTCCCTCTCTCCCTCCCTCCCTCCCTCTCTCCCTCCCTCCCTCCCTCCCTCCCTCTCTCCCTCCCTCCCTCCCTCCCTTTCTCCCTTCCTCCCTCTCTCCCTTCCTCCCTCCCTCCCTTCCTCCCTTCCTCCCTTCCTACCTTCCTCCCTCTCTCCCTTCCTCCCTTCCTCCCTCTCTCCCTTCCTCCCTCTCTCCCTTCCTCCCTCCTCCCTCCCTCCCTTCCTTCCTCCCTTCCTTCCTCCCCTTCCTCCCTTCCTTCCTTCCTTCCTTCCTTCCCCCCTCCCTCCCTTCCTTCCTTCCTTCCTTCCTCCCTCCCTCCCTTTCTCCCTCCCTCCCTCTCTCCCTCCCTCCCTCTCTCCCTTCCTCCCTCCCTCCCTCTCTCCCTTCCTCCCTCCCTCCCTCTCTCCCTTCCTCCCTCCCTCCCTCCCTTCCTTCCTCCCTCCCTTCCTTCCTCCCCTTCCTTCCTCCCCTTCCTCCCTTCCTTCCTTCCTTCCTTCCTTCCTCCCTCCCTTCCTCCCTCCCTTCCTCCCTCCCTCCCTCCCTTCCTTCTTCCTTCCTCCCCCCCCTTTCTACCTACCTACCTTCCTCTCTCCCTTCCTTCCTTCCCTCTCTTCCTACCTACCTTCCCCTCTCCCTTCCTCCCCTTCCTACCTACCTTCCTCTCTGCCTTCCTTCCTCTCTCCCTCCCTTCCTCCCTCCCTTCCTTCCTTCCTTCTTCCTTCCTCCCCCCTTCCTACCTACCTACCTACCTACCTACCTTCCTCTCTCCCTTCCTTCCTTCCTTCCTTCCCTCCCTCCCTTCCTTCCTCCCATTCCTACCTACCTACCTTCCTCTCTCCCTTCCTTCCCTTCCTCTCTCCCCCCCTTCCTTCCCTTCCCTTCCTTCTTTCCTTCCTCCCTCCCTCCCTCCCTCCCTCCCTTCCTCCCTCTCTCCCTTCCTTCTTTCCTTCCTCCCTCCCTTCCTCCCTCTCTCCCTTCCTTCTTTCCTTCCTCCCTCCCTTCCTCCCTCTCTCCCTTCCTTCTTTCCTTCCGCCCTCTCTCTCTCTCTCTCTCTCTCTCTCCCTCACATAGATTGGTCACATGTTGTCTGATCTCTTCCTGACATTTGTATTTTGCAGCTACCCGTATATCCCCATCCTTCCTGCCCAGCTCCTCGAGGTCCTCAGCTCCCCCACTCCATTTATTATCGGGGTCCATTCTATCTTCTGCTCGGAGCTCCATGATTTGGTAAGTGTTTTTGGTGGTCCAGGGCAGCGGTGGGGGGACCTGGGCCCATTATGTTTGTAAAGGACGTCATTCTCTGATAATAAGTGCCCATCTATAATCTTCTTGTGTCTGTAACATCTATGTAATGTCTCCTTATCACTATGGCTTCTGTCCATCAGGGTGGTAATGTGTACACCAGCAGGTATCAGGGTATACAGTAAGGTACATGCCACAATAGACAGGAAATATATAACAGAGACCTGGTGATGAGAGCCTCCTTAGGATTCTATGGCCACGTGTTTACTTGCTCTATTTGTGGATGTATATATCAGGGATATATATCGGGACACCTACCTGCAATGTAACTCTATGGTAAGACAGGTTTGTTAAATTGTATATTGTCTGTTTTAAATTTTATAAATAAATAAATAAAACAAAACGTATTACTTTGGCTTATTCATTGTAATCCATGTCTCAGTACTCTGAGTGTCCAGGGGTGTCTTCTGAGAAACCCATAAATACTATTGGCTCCTTATAACCCCAGATCCTGGTGATATTTGTTCTAATATGTGAGACCCATTACCCCCCCTGCAGTGTCCTTGTGTTCGGAGCTTGGCTCAGGAGCGTCTACCCTATCCTCCTGTCTACTAGGATGATTTCACCCATGGGCACTTGGAGTATTTAGTGAATACAATTTGTAATTAGCATAAAAAAACAACAAAACCTAATAAGAGCTTGGTACTAGTAATCCAGTCAGGACGACTGTCAAGGACTAAGTAAGATACATGCAATGCATTACGTCAGCGGCAGCTTGTTGACATTTTCAGCCTGTTGATGGTTTCCACATTGTTCTCGTCCAATGTCCTGATGGTAATGGGATGTGACAGGTCACTTATACCTGACCATGTTAGATCTGATGTATGTAGTAGCAGTGACATGACACGTCCCGCTCCCCGTGCTGTACGCCACCATATTGCTTCCATGTGTGTTCCACAAGTATGGAAACTGGTTTGATCCAGAGCGTAGCCGGGAGTCTGGGCCGTCATCTGGCAGCGGGCTTCTTGTCGGACAGGTGCTGAGTGCTGGATTTATCGCCCTTTGTCAGGTCCCTATTGTATACGGTGTCTTGTTCTTAACTCTCGGCACGTTTGACGTGTCCGACCATCCGTCTTGTCGTTCCCGGAGAATCGCCCCTCGAGTGACTGGAATAATATAGAGGGGGTGTGCGGTCCTGAGAGGACAAATCCCTGAAATAACTGGAGTGTTTGTTACACATGTTTGGGGCTGATTTATGAGTGATGGTTCCATGTTATGTGTACTGGCCATAGTGATAGGAGTAGTAGCAGTGGGGCATACAATACCTGATTCATTCCATATGGCGCACACGCATCAAGAACTGGTTTTATCCAGCCGTGTCACCCGGAGTGGAATCCGATCATCTGACCCAGGAGAGCGGCTTCTGAGACAGGTGCCAAAGTCTAGGAATTTATAGCCCATAGCTATTGTCTCCGAGGAGCGGACCTCACCAAGAGGGGGCGCAGTCACCTATAGAATAACCACTATAGAGCTGTATCATACCAGTGGGGGGATGGTCTGACAGTAAAAGATGTTTTCATCTTTTTGCTCAACTTTCTCCCTGTGTTAATACTGCCACTTGTGGTAAAAGGTGGTACTGCAAGCATCCAGGATTGCATGAACGCAATGTATAAGGATATCCTGCAAGCTTCATGAGTCCGGTGCAGGCACGCTGAAAATCCACGCTGGTTATGGGAGTGGAACTTTCACTGTGGTTTTTGTCTATGTAAACAAGAGCTAACAGAGAAGGATGGTGAGAGTAGTGGATAGAGGGAAATATAAATAGATTTTTCATCAAATATGGGACATGACGGGTAATGACCGCTCAGTGTATGAGGGTCTGTGTTTGGGGAGGGGGTGGATGTCCCTTGGGGGGCCAGTCTGTACCTGTCCTACGGAGGGGAGCGAGGTAGAGAGGCCCAATACTTTTTCCCTTCTTTCTTTCTTGTCCTTTTTCTTTCCCTTCTCTTCCCATTATTTTCTTTCGTTCCCTTCTTCGTCCTTCCTTCCTTTATCCATTCTTCCTTGTCCTGCGATCTTTTCTTTCCCTTTTCTGTAGTCCTTCCTTTTATCCTCATTCTTCATTTCCTTCCCACCCTCCATTTTCTTCTTTTACTTTACTTACCTTTCCTTCCTGCCTATATTCTTTCTTTTTTCTTCTATACTTTCGCTTTCCTTTCTTCCTCCCTTTCCTTCCCTTTTGACTACGCTTTTGAGTCCTGCACAAAAGCCGCGTACATCCCGCAAATGAGCAGAACACATAATGACCTACCCTTACCCCTTCCTTTCCTTTCTTATTTTCTCCCTTCCTTTCTTTCCTCCTTTCCTCCCCCTCCTTTCCTCTTTTTCTTCCTTCCCTTGCTTATTTCCTTCCTTCCTCTCTCTCCTTTCCTCTCTCTTCCCTCCCTCCCTTCCTCCCTTCCTTCCTCCCTTCCTTCCTCCCTTCCTCCCTCCCTTCCTTCCTTCCTTCTTTCCTCTCTTCCATCCTCCATCCCTTCCTTTCTCTCTCTCCCTCTCCTTTCTCTTTCTCTCCTTTCTCTTTTCCCTCCTTCCCTTCCTCTCTCTCCTTTCTCTTTTTCTTCCTTTCTCCCCCCCTCCCTTTCTCTTTTCCTTTATTCCTCCCTTTCTCTTTTCCTTCCTCCCTTCTTTCCTCCTTTCCTCTCTTCCATCCTCCCTCCCTTTCTCTCCCTCTCCTTTCTCTTTTCCCTCCTTCCCTTCCTCTCTCTCCTTTCTCTTTTCCCTCCTTCCCTTCCTCTCTCTCCTTTCTCTTTTCCCTCCTTCCCTTCCTCTCTCTCCTTTCTCTTTCTTTTCCTCCCTCCCTCCCTCCCTTCCTCCCTCCCTTCCTCCCTCCCTTCCTCCCTCCCTCCCTTTCTCCCTCCCTCCCTCCCTCCCTTTCTCCCTCCCTCCCTCCCTTTCTCCCTCCCTCCCTCCCTCCCTCCCTTTCTCCCTCCCTCCCTCCCTCCCTTTCTCCCTCCCTCCCTTTCTCCCTCCCTCCCTCCCTTTCTCCCTCCCTCCCTCCCTTTCTCCCTCCCTTTCTCCCTCCCTCCCTTTCTCCCTCCCTCCCTTTCTCCCTCCCTCCCTTTCTCCCTCCCTCCCTTTCTCCCTCCCTCCCTTTCTCCCTCCCTTTCTCTCTCCCTCCCTCCCTCCCTTTCTCCCTCCCTCCCTCCCTCTCCCTCCCTCCCTCTCTCTCCCTCTCTCCCTCCCTCTCTCTCCCTCTCTCCCTCCCTCTCTCTCCCTCTCTCCCTCCCTCCCTCTCTCTCTCCCTCCCTCTCTCTCTCTCTCTCTCTCTCTCCCCCTCCCTCCCTACCTCCCTCCCTTCCTTTCCTTTCCTTTCTTCCTCCCTTCCTCCGTCCCTCCCTCCCTTCCTTCCTTTCCTTTCTTCCTCCCTTCCTCCCTCCTTTACTTTCCTTTCTTCCTCCCTCCTTTCCTTTCCTTTCCTTCCTTCCTTCCTTCCTTCCTTCCTTCCTTCCTTCCTTCCTTCCTTCCTTCCCTCCTTCCTTCCCTCCTTCCTTCCTCTCCTTCCTTCTTTCCTTTCCTTTCCTTTCTTCCTCCCTCCCTCCCTCCCTCCCTTCCTTTCCTTCCTTTCTTCCTCTCCTTCCTTCTTTCCTTCCTTTCCTCCCTCCCTTCCTCCCTCCCTCCCTCCCAGAACTCCACAGTGATTAGATATGATGGATTGATGGATGTGGAGCCATGTTTCTTGGGGTATGTTCACATCTCGTTTTTAGCCGCACTTCGGGCTACACGGCAGAAATCTGTGAAAAAAGGATGCTGCCGTGCAGTCACATAATGACTCTGTCCTGCTCATTAAAATCCATGTGGCCGTCATGTGGCCGTCGGCTGCACGTCAGCATCTTTTTTTCACTGATTTCTGCCATGTAGCCCGACGTGCGACTAAAAACGAGATATGAACATACCCTTATTATCACCCTTCTATCTTGTGTTGTTCCAGCTCGATGTGATCATAGCGGATCTGGACGGAGGGACCATAAAGATCCCAGAATGTATCCACCTGTCCCAGCTGCCCGAGCCCCTGCTGCACCAGACGCAGACCGCCCTGTCCCTGGTGAGTCCATCTCCCCTCCGCTACACTGACACATTGTACCAAACTGCCAGCTGGGGCCCTGTGCCGCTGAGCTCAGCATACAGGGGATCGTCTACATTGTAGCAAATCCGCAGCTGTGAGCAGGTCTTTACAACTTTCCATTCACTGACTGCAAACAGAGACGCTGACATAGCAGAACTTCTGGTCATACAAGGGATCGGCCGCTTGGTCTTTTATCTTATCATTCTCCTGAATCCTCCATTTTTGTCACTTTTCACCTTTCTCAGGTTCTTCATCCGGATCTCGAAGTTGCAGATTACGCCTTCCCGCCGCTGCGCACCTCTTTGTCCCCTGTAAAGATCCTGGTGAGCGCTGGGGTTATGGTGTAGAGCGCGGTGAGATGTGGGAGCGCTCGGCGTAAATTACCGCATTGTCTCCTCTTCCCTCAGGATAAAGAAGTACGGGCCGTCTTCCTCCGATTGTTTGCCCAGATATTTCAGGGATACCGATCCTGCCTTCAGCTCATCAGGATACATGCAGAACCCGTCATACACTTCCACAAGGTAATGTGCTTTATATCATCACCTCCCAGAGCTGCATTCAGGATTCTGTTTTTTTTTTTTTTTTCTCTCCATCTGAGCTTTCAACACGTACCACTGACCCTGGTAATTGGTCTTTGGACACTGTTGGGTCAGCTCTCTGGATGCTGTCCGGTCTTTTTGGGGACGGTCGGATCTCTTTGGGGTCAGCCGGCTCTCTGGGCGTCGTGGGGGATGGGCCAGCTCTCTGGGCGCCGTGGGGGTCAGCCGGCTCTCTGGGCGTCGGCGGGTTTGGCCGGCTCTCTGGGCGCCTTGGTGGTCGGCCGGCTCTCTGGGCGCCTTGGTGGTCGGCCGGCTCTCTGGGCGCCTTGGTGGTCGGCCGGCTCTCTGGGCGCCTTGGGGTTGGGCCTGCTCTCTGGGCACCGTGGGGGATGGGCCCGCTCTCTGGGCGCTGTGGGGGATGGGCCCGCTCTCTGGGCGCTGTGGGGGTCGGCTGACTCTCTGGGGCCGTGGGGCTCGACTGGCTCTCTGGGTGCCATTGGGTTGGCTGGCTCTCTGGGTGCCGTGGGGTTCGGCCCGCTCTGTTGGCGCCGTCGTGGTCTGCCGGCTCTCTGGGCTCTGTGGGGGTCGGCCGGCTGGCTCTCTGGGCGCCGTGGGGGTCGGCTGGCTCTCTGGGTGCCGTAGTTGTCGGCCGGCTCTCTGGGTGCCATTGGGTCGGCTGGCTCTCTGGGCGCCATGGGGGTCGGCTGGCTCTCTGGGCGCCGTGGGGGTCGGCTGGCTCTCTGGGTGCCGTAGTTGTCGGCCGGCTCTCTGGGTGCCATTGGGTCGGCTGGCTCTCTGGGCGCTGTGGGGGTCGGCCGGCTGGCTCTCTGGGCGCCATGGGGGTCGGCTGGCTCTCTGGGCGCCGTGGGGGTCGGCTGGCTCTCTGGGTGCCGTAGTTGTCGGCCGGCTCTCTGGGTGCCATTGGGTCGGCTGGCTCTCTGGGCGCCGTGGGGGTCGGCTGGCTCTCTGGGCGCCGTGGGGGTCGGCTGGCTCTCTGGGCGCCGTGGGGTTCGGACCGCTCTGTTGGCACCGTCGTGGTCTGCCAGCTCTCTGGGCTCTGTGGGGGTCGGCCGGCTCTCTAGGCTAGGTTACTGTATATGGTCAGTCGGACCTCCAGCACTCTGCTTACATTCCGCCTACTTATTTGCAGCAGGTTTTTTTTTTTTTTGTTTTTCTTCTGATCTTCAACAACAACAAAGTGAAATAAAAGAGGGGAAAAAAACAGCTAAAAAAATCCTGAGATCTGAAATAAGATCTGTCCTGAATGTCCAGAGGACCAGAATGCATTCTGTCCATAACCTGCAAAATCACAGTCACTTTACAGCGCCCCCTAGTGTAATATGGAGGGACGGAACAGTCATGGAGCACGGACAGTATAAAAAATGGCTAATGCAGGACAATAGCAGCTAAGGGACTTGTCTGGTCAGGACCCCCTCCCCGTTGACCCCCATTGCCCCCGCTGACCCCCATTGCCCCCGCCCCGCTGACCCCCGCTCTCCTCCTCTCTCTGCAGGCCGCCTTTCTGGGACAGCGCGGATTAATAGAGACCGATTTCCTTACTAAAGTCCTGAACGGGATGGCGTTTGCCGGATTTGTGTCGGAGCGGGGACCGCCGTACCGGGCCTGCGATCTGTTTGATGAGGTAAGAACATATGTCCACGTCTTGTGTCCTGTGTTTAAAGGGGAACCCTGACTAATACTGCAGCACCCTGCTCACATACATGGGCTCGGAGCAGAGGGTTTGTTACAGTGTATCAGACTCTGACGTCTCTTGTGATATTGGATACAATGTATCAGTCCAGAGCCCGATCCTGACTGACTAGAATGTTGGAGCAGGAAGGAAGCACTTACCCCCCATAAGGCGCCCTTGTTTTTCTGGGCCGCTAAGGAGGGGGCGCCGCCGGGCCTTAGATGTTGTTCTTGGGCCGCTCCGTACAATTCCTTCATAGAACTGATTCCCATTAGCCTCTTTTATGTTTAATTGATGCTAATTGGTTTCAGGCGGATCGGGGAGGGGGGGTATCCGATCTGCGGCCTTGACGCCGCCTTTATAGACTGTAATAATGATGGGGGGAGTAAATAAGCAAATCTTCCCGATTTACAGGGCTAAATAAAGGCTGTAAGAAGTTACGGGCAGCTAAGGCGGTCTCTTAAAGAGACAGCTCCTCTAAATAAAGTGGCGGCATATCTGCGGAGCTCTGCGTCTGAGCGCCATTTTATGGGTTAAATCTAAGTGTAATGCCAGTCAGGTTTTCTTCTGAAATCACTTTCAGAGCTGCATTCATAATTCTGCTCATGTTGGAGGTCTCCCCACCCCCTGCTGGTTCAGTGCCCGCTGCATTGTGGGAGTTGTAGTGCGTTATTTGTAGTGGATCCCCATGTGTTGGTGTTACATTAAGCTCCCGATCCTGCCCTCTCCTCACAGCTCGTATCCTTCGAAGTGGAAAGAATCAAAGAAGATGAAAACTACGACGCTCAGGAGACGCTGAAACGGGTGAAGGAGCTGGCGGAACACCTCTTCAAAAACGTAAGGAACCCCTCCTACTCCTCCTCTATTCCATCTGGTTCTGTCGGGTGGAAAGCCCCCATGTGACTTGTCCCAGCTAATCAGCAGAGCTGTGCAGAGTCATGTGACAGTGTCCTGCTCAGGTGCATTGGGCGATGTTCTCACCTCAGTGTGATGTCGCTGCAGTCATCCTGCTTATTATCTGCCTCTTTATTTGGTTACATTTTCGCTGTCTGTCCGGAATGTGCCGGGATGTGTTGTCCGAGCGCATGTTAATCCCTGTACAATCCTGTTACATCCGCACGGCCAGAGCCCTGACAGGCTGTTTGTTTTACTACTTCCAAATGTTCCGATTGAGGCGAGACCCCCCCCCCCCCCCCATCAGACTGTACGCTCAGTAATGTGTGTGTGTGTGTGTATATGTATATATATATATATATATATATATATATATATATATATATATATATATATATATAAGCATTATATGTGACTGATATCAGCCGCTCCTCTTATAATGCTCCAGTACTGATACAACCTCCAGACATTACATCATATGTGACTGATATCAGCCGCTCCTCTTATAACGCTCCAGTACTGATATAACCTCCTATTACATCATATGTGACTGATATCAGCGGCTCCTCTTATAACGCTCCAGTACTGATATAATCTCCAGACATTACATCATATGTGACTGATATCAGCCGCTCCTCTTATAATGCTCCAGCACTGATATAACCTCCTATTGCATCATGTGTGACTGATATCAGCCGCTCCTCTTATAACGCTCCGGTACTGATATAACTTACTATTACATCATATGTGACTGATATCAGCCGCTCCTCTTATAACGCTCCAGCACTGATATATCCTTCTATTACATTATATGTGACTGATATCAGCTGCTCCTCTTATAACGCTCCAGTACTGATATATCCTCCTATTACATCATATGTGACTGCTATAAGCAGCTCCCCTTATAACGCTCCAGTACTGATATATCCTCCTATTACATCATATGTGACTGCTATAAGCAGCTCCTCTTATAACGCTCCAGTACTGATATAACCTCCTATTACATCATATGTGACTGATATCAGCCGCTCCATTTATAACGCTCCAGTACTGATATAACCTCCTATTACACCATATGTGACTGATATCAGCCGCTCCTCTTATAACGCTCCAGTACTGATATAACCTCCTATTACATCATATGTGGGGGGGTCTTCATCAGGGGTCGGCACTGTATTAGTTGTGTATAGGTGACTGACCTTATAGATTTTCTTCTGTAAGTCCCATAAGGAGACGTCACCCGCTCAGCTTTTTTTTTTTCCTCTTCCCTATAGGAGAACCCCAACCCGCACATGGCGTTCCAGAAAGTCCCCAAACCTACAGAGGGCTCCCACCTCCGTGTCCACATTCTGCCCTTCCCCAAGATCAATGACCTCAAAGTCCAGGAGCTGATCCAAGATGGCGTCCACAAGAACCAGAACTCGCTGGGGGCATGGCTGGAGAAGAAGTGCATCGTCCCTGCCGGATCCCCTGTCGGTGAGACCCTCCTCTCTGATCCTATACACCTCTGGGGGGTTGTTACAGTGTGTCAGTCTGGTAGTCTGTGCACCCATTATCTAGGCTAATGGTCAAAGGTAACACGACTTGTATGCAGACATAGGAACCAGGATGATCCAGCAGCCAGTCGGTACAAAGAGATTTATTGAGTGAAATCCATAAAAAAATCTCGTCTCACAAAGTTTTACTTTACTCGTTTCAGAGGAGAGTGTTGGGCGGCGGGGAGAGGAGGGCGTAGGGCCATGGGGAGAGGAGGGCGTGGGGCCATGGGGAGAGGAGGGCGTGGGGCGGCGGGGAGAGGAGGGCGTAGGGCCATGGGGAGAGGAGGGCGTAGGGCGGCGGGGAGAGGAGGGCGTGGGGCCATGGGGAGAGGAGGGCGTAGGGCGGCGGGGAGAGGAGTGTGCGGTGGCGGGGACAAGAGGTTTGGGTGGCGGGAGAGGAGGGCGTAGGGTGGTGGGGACAGGAGCGTTGGGCAGCGGGGAGAGGAGTGTGCGGTGGCGGGGACAGGAGGTTTGGGTGGCGGGAGAGGAGGGCGTAGGGTGGTGGGGACAGGAGCGTTGGGCGGCGGGGAGAGGAGTGTGCAGTGGCGGGGACGGGAACGTTGGGCGGCGGGGAGAGGAGTGTGCGGCGGCGGGGACAGGAACGTTGGGCGGCGGGGAGAGGAGTGTGCGGTGGCGGGGACAGGAACGTTGGGCGGCGGGGAGAGGAGTGTGCGGTGGCGGGGACAGAAACGTTGGGCGGCGGGGAGAGGAGTGTGCGGTGTCGGGGACAGGAACGTTGGGCGGCGGGGAGAGGAGTGTGCAGTGGCGGTGACAGGAGTGTGCGGTGGCGGGGACAGGAGCGTTGGGCGGCGGGGAGAGGATCATGTGGCGGCGCATTCTACAGTGTTAACACTCGAACCCCGACCAATAAAAACTTGTGAGGCGTCTCTGTGACAGATGTTGCTGCCCGGTCCTCTGTAATAATGACTGTACACTGCCAGCCTGACCCGCAGAGCTCACACTTCATGTTTCTTCCCTCACTCTCCTCCGCTGTCTTTTAGTTTCCATAGTGGACAAGGGCAGCACAGTGTTTAACAGCGCCCGGAGGCTGGAGGTCGTCCGAAACTGCATCTTATATATATTCGAGAACAAGATACTGGAAACCGAGAAGGTATTTACTGTGTGCTCCCTGTGCCGCTCTCCCTCTGTCTCTCTATTCCCCTCTCTTCCTCTCTCCTTCTGTCACTCTCTTGCTCTCTCTGTCCTGTGAGTTGCTCTCTTCCTCTGTGTCCCGGGGTCTCGTTCTCTCTCTCTCTCTGTGTCCTGTGAGTTGCTCTCTCTCTCTCTTTCTCTCTCTGTCTCCCCGGGTCTCGCTCTCTTTGTGTCCCTGGGTCTCACTCTCTCTGTCCTGTGAGTTGCTCTCTCTTTGTGTCCCCAGGTCTCTCTCTCTCTTTCTGTCTCCGGGTCTCTCTCTCTCTTTCTGTCTCCGGGTCTCTCTCTCTCTTTGTGTCCCCGGGTCTCTCTCTCTCTTTGTGTCTCCAGGTCTCTCTCTCTTTGTGTCCCCGGGTCTCTCTCTCTCTTTGTGTCTCCAGGTCTCTCTCTCTCTTTGTGTCCCCGGGTCTCTCTCTCTCTTTGTGTCTCCAGGTCTCTCTCTCTCTTTGTGTCTCCAGGTCTCTCTCTCTTTGTGTCCCCGGGTCTCTCTCTCTTTGCGTCCTCGGTTTGCTTTCTTCCCGTGTATCACCGGTCGCACCTTCGGCAATATTCCGGGAATGTCTCATTTCTCGTCTGTCACTTCCAGCAATAGACCTCAATCACTGGCCTCTCACAGCTTCTTCTTAGGAAACTATGTGGCCGTGTGTAGTCTGTGTCTGAGGACGGCCGCCGCTGACTGATCACTACAGCTCCCAGCATTCCTTGCCTTTTCTAGAGTCACAGCGCTAAGGTTGTCCTTTACACTGAGTGACGTTCATTGTGTTGCCTCCAGTCACATCCAAAGCTGCTGCGAAGGTGATGATAGTGTGGTACACAATGAGATCAATGTAAGACAGCCAAAGTCACTCACCCATCAACAGTGAGATGGTGCTAGGTACAGGGGACCTTTTAAAGGGGTATTCCACTCACACATAACTTCTGATATGTTGCTGCCCATGGTGAGACTAACAATTCCTTCCATACTTGTTATTATCTATTTAGTCTCCTTCCCCCAGTTCTGCTGCTTTCTGCTGAAGACACATAAACCTGTGTGTGAGCTTTTCTCTTTGTCTCCCCCTCCCCCCTCCCTTCTGAGTCGGCTAATATAAACAAGTCCCTGACAGGCTGTATCTGCAACATTGTAGCAGCTTTGTAATGCTGGTAGGGTTATTCTGAGGTCAAGTTGCTGATGAACTCACAGTGATTAACCCTCCCAGCATTACAAAGTAGCCACAATGTTGCAGATACAGCCTGCCAGGGACTTGATTACATCAGCCATCTCAGAAGGGAGGGGGGGGGAGGGGGAGACAGAGAGGAAACATTTCACACATTTCTTTTTCTCCTACTCCCCCTCCTATCCCCTCCCTTTGGCTAAGACGGCTGTATCTGCAACATTGTAGCCTCTTTGTAATGCTGGGAGAATTATTGACAGCGAGTTCATTAGCAACTTGACCTCAGATTAACCCCTCAAGCATAACAAAGAAGCTACAATGTTGCAGATAAAGCCTGCCAGGGACTTGTTTACATCAGCCGTCTCAGAATGGAGGGGAGACAGAGAGAGAGGCTCACACACAGATTTTTGTGTCTTCAGCAGAAAGCAGCAGCTGAGAACTGGGGGAAGGAGACAGAAAAGATAATAACAAGTATGGAAGGAATTGTTAGTCTCACCATCGACAGTAACAAACCCAGAATACCCCTTTAAGTATGACTAGCCTAAGACCCCTGAAGCCCCGTCCTCCAGTGTGAGCCTTTATTCTCTGTTATCAGCCACTCTCTTGGAGGTTGTATACTGGCGGGCTCGCTGAGCGTTTCCTCTCTTCTCCGTCCAGGACATATTT
The DNA here is from genome assembly GCF_027789765.1 of Dendropsophus ebraccatus. Lineage (NCBI taxonomy): Eukaryota > Metazoa > Chordata > Amphibia > Anura > Hylidae > Dendropsophus > Dendropsophus ebraccatus. The sequence goes on along the minus strand of NC_091457.1, from coordinate 6,078,336 downwards.
CCTTCCCTAATGAAGTGTCATTCACAAGTAACAACCGCTTGTGTCTCCACAGACGCTGCCAGCCGCCCTGCGCGCCCTGAAGGGGAAAGCTGCCAGACAGTGTCTGACCGAGGAGCTGAGCCACCACGTGAAGGAGAACAGGACCATCCTCAACCACCAGCAGTTCGATTACATTGTGCGGATGATGAACTGCACCCTGCAGGTAATGGCGCTGCCAAGCAAGGCTCTAGTCACCTCCAGAGCTGCATTCATGGTTCTGCAGGTTAAAGTTTGCAGGGTTCTGCTTGGTTCATATTCAAGAGGGGTAAAAAACCTTGGCTGTCGGCTGTCCAGGCATGATGGAAATTGTAGTTTTGCAGCAGCTGCAGTGCGCTTTATGACTTACACAGGCAGAGCAGCACAGCATGTAACTGTATGTAATAGGGCTGGGCGATATGGGCAAAAAATAAAATCTCCATTTAAAATTTTTTTGGGGGGCAAATCTCTATTTTTATTTTTTTTCCTTTTTTGCTAAATAAACAGAACATTTTGGTCCCTGCAGCGTCTGATACTATTTTAATGACGTTTGAGACAACTGTATTGCTTCCCAATGTAACAGTGCTCCCCCTGTGCCCCATGCAGTAGACAAGCCCATTGTATGCCCCATATAAGTAGTTTTCCCAAATATGTGCCCTATGTACTCTGTGCCCCCATATAGTATAGGAGATCTTCTTTACGTATAGTGGATAAGGGGTGTAGTGGTACAGGTATAGATGAGGGGTGTAGTGGTACAGGTATAGATGAGGGGTGTAGTGGTACAGGTAAAGATGAGGGGTGTAGTGATACAGGTATAGATGAGGGGTGTAGTGGTACAGGTATAGATAAGGGGTGTAGTAGTACAGGAACAGATGAGGGGTGTAGTAGTACAGGTATAGATGAGGGGTGTAGTGGTACAGGTAAAGATGAGGGGTGTAGTGGTACAGGTATAGATGAGGGGTGTAGTGGTACAGGTAAAGATGAGGGTTGTAGTGGTACAGGTAAAGATGAGGGTTGTAGTGGTACAGGAACAGATGAGGGTTGTAGTAGTAGTAGTACAGGTATAGATGAGGGGTGCAGTAGTACAGGTAAAGATGAGGGTTGTAGTGGTACAGGTATAGATGAGGGTTGTAGTAGTAGTACAGGAACAGATGAGGGGTGTAGTAGTAGTAGTACAGGAACAGATGAGGGGTGTAGTAGTACAGGAGCAGATGAGGGGTGTAGTAGTAGTAGTACAGGAACAGATGAGGGGTGTAGTAGTACAGGAGCAGATGAGGGGTGTAGTAGTAGTAGTACAGGAACAGATGAGGGGTGTAGTAGTACAGGAACAGATGAGGGGTGTAGTAGTACAGGAACAGATGAGGGGTGTAGTAGTAGTACAGGAACAGATGAGGGGTGTAGTAGTACAGGAACAGATGAGGGGTGTAGTAGTAGTACAGGAACAGATGAGAGGTGTAGTAGAACAGGAACAGATGAGGGGTGTAGTAGTACAGGAACAGATGAGGGGTGTAGTAGTACAGGAGCAGATGAGGGGTGTAGTAGTAGTAGTACAGGAACAGATGAGGGGTGTAGTAGTACAGGAGCAGATGAGGGGTGTAGTAGTAGTAGTACAGGAACAGATGAGGGGTGTAGTAGTAGTAGTACAGGAACAGATGAGGGGTGTAGTAGTACAGGAATAGATAAGGGGTGTAGTAGTACAGGAATAGATGAGGGGTGTAGTAGTACAGGAACAGATGAGGGTTGTAGTAGTAGTACAGGAATAGATAAGGGGTGTAGTAGTACAGGAATAGATGAGGGTTGTAGTAGTAGTACAGGAGCAGATGAGGGGTGTAGTAGTAGTAGTACAAGAATAGATGAGGGGTGTAGTAGTACAGGAACAGATGAGGGGTGTAGTAGTAGTACAAGAATAGATGAGGGGTGTAGTAGTACAGGAACAGATGAGGGGTGTAGTAGTAGTAGTACAAGAATAGATGAGGGGTGTAGTAGTACAGGAACAGATGAGGGGTGTAGTAGTAGTACAGGAACAGATGAGGGGTGTAGTAGTAGTACAGGAACAGATGAGGGGTGTAGTAGTAGTAGTACAGGAATAGATGAGAGGTGTAGTAGTAGTACAGGAACAGATGGGGGGTGTAGTAGTAGTACAGGAACAGATGAGGGGTGTAGTAGTAGTACAGGAACAGATGAGGGGTGTAGTAGTAGTACAGGAACAGATGAGGGGTGTAGTAGTAGTACAGGAATAGATGAGAGGTGTAGTAGTAGTACAGGAACAGATGGGGGGTGTAGTAGTACAGGAACAGGTGAGGGGTTTATTATTACATGTAAAGATGAGAGTTAGGGACATAGCTAGGAGCATGGAGCACGGGGAGGGGGGAGAATGGGGCACACTGGGGTGAGGGGTGGAGGGAGCATGTAGCTACAGTAATTGCAGCTACATTATCGCCGGGTCCTTCAGTCCCTGCAGCCTCTTCTGGGGGCCTCCACGTGCGGCCGGGAGGGAGCGCGTGTATTCGTCACGGTATGGGGGCGGGTAAGCGGCGAGGACAGAGGACGCTACTGGACACTCTCCCTCCTCACGCTCTGTTTCATTAGCTGGAGGCCGCGACCAACGCGCCTCCCTCCCAGCCGTCCGTTCGTTTGAAATTGATTTTAAAAGAAAATCAAATCGATTCTCAAATTCTTGGGGAAATAATCGAATAAATTAGATTAATCGCCCAGCCCTAGTATGTTACACCGCACATGTATGGTTCCATCAGGGGAAAGCCGGGTGACAACCCCATAGGCCCTTGTTTTGTGGCTGGCGTCGGACCCTATGATCGGGGTGATCGGCAGCTGCCGCCCCCCCTGTCCCGGGATGATATAAACAGCGGGATTGTGAATGTCCTAAGTGCAGATCTTCTCTCAATTACCGCTGGATTTACGACTATTTACTGGTCCCCGTCCAGAACCGTATGTTCATTCCGAACATTTTTACTCCGCGCTGGGAACGTTCCTTGTGATGGTAACCATCTGTGATGAGTGTTTACTGGGAGACATGGCCCGGGATACGCGGCGTTCCCATCCCTCCGATCAGAGCCCCCCCCTAATAAAGCCAAACACAGATCAACATGACTCGGTGTCACCCTATATCTCTGCCGATCCCGATCTCATCTCTTACACTCCAGTCACATCCAGAGCTGCAGTTATAGTTCTGCTCGCCGCTGCTTGGAGTGTATTGCAGGGTAGGCTCCTCTGATGCATTGCATCATGGGAGATGTCGCTTTGTGTTACATTGCGGCAGAATGCTTAGGCGTCGCAGAGTGAGAAAGCTACCACTCCCATCATGCACTGATTTAAAGGGGTAGTTTACAAAAAGAAAACATCTTTCACGTCAACTGGTCCCAGCAAGTGATAGAGATTTGTAATTTACAGTACTTCTATTAAAAAAAATCTCCAGACTTCCAGTACTTATTAGCTGCTGTATGTCCTGCAGGAAGTGGTGTATTCTCTCCAGTCTGACACAGTGCTCTCTGCTGCCACCTCTGTCCATGTCAGGAACTTCCAGAGCAGCAGCAAATCCCCATAGAAAACCTCTCCTGCTCTGGACAGTTCCTGACATGGACAGAGGTGGCAGCAGAGAGCACTGTGTCAGACTGGAGAGAATACACCACTTCCTGCAGGACATACAACACCTGATAAGTACTGGAAGACTGGAGAAATTACAAACCTATATAACTTTCTGACATCAGTTGGTTTGATTTTTTATTTTTTTTTAACATCCCCTTTAAATCAGTGCATGCATCTAGTCAATGATCTACTACAGCCCTCCAGCTCTTATACAACTACAGATCCCATCATATATCAGGGACTGGGAATTCTTGCCCCTCTCATCTGTCTGCGCAGCCCTGGCTGTTTAGGCATGATGAGAATTGTAGTTTAGGAACAGTGGAAAGGCTGAAGGTTCCTCCATCCCTGATCCATGCAGTTCATTCACTGCATGCTGGGAGTTGTAGTTTTTTAACAGCTGGGAAGCAACAGGTTGCAGACCATTGATTTAAATTGTGCAGTAATCATTGATCCATGATGAGAGTTGTAGTGTTGCAACAGCTGGAAGGCAGAAGGTTCCCCTGTTCCTGCAACCTGGGGCCCTCCAACTACAATCCCCATCATGCTCTGCCTAGAGTTGTAGTTATGCAGCAGCTGGAGGGTCATAGGTCGGGAAGACTGTATTGGGGAGTCGCGCATTGAGCGATTTCCATTCTCAGCTCTTGAGCGCCTCCATGAGGCTCATTCTGTCCCAGTGGGTTTGCTGAGCTGGCCGTGTAATGTCATGTCATCTGATGCCGCCAAGAAGGTGTCACGGCCAAGTGTCTGCGGCTGGCAGCGGGGGGGGGGGGGGGGGGTGTCCGGGGGTCTGTACGGTCGGTGGTTGGGTTCTTCCGCTCGGTGTGATGGGGTTGTGTCCGGGGGTCTGTACGGTCGGGCGTTGGGTTCTTCCGCTCGGTGTAGTGGGGTTGTGTCCGGCGGTCTGTACGGTTGGGGGTTGGGTTCTCCCGCTCTGTGTGATGGGGTTGTGTCTGGGGGTCTGTACGGTCGGGGGTTGGGTTCTTCCGCTCTGTGTGATGGGGTTGTGTCTGGGGGTCTGTACGGTTGGGGCTTGTGTCCGGCGGTCTGTACGGTCGGGGGTTGTGTCCGGCGGTCTGTACGGTCGGGGGTTGTGTCCGGCGGTCTGTACGGTCGGGGGTTGTGTCCGGCGGTCTGTACGGTCGGGGGTTGTGTCCGGCGGTCTGTACGGTCGGGGGTTGGGTTCTTTCTGCTGTGGCTCAGCAGTACTGATACAGACCCTCTATTGTCCGCCGTCCTTGTGTTCTCGGCGATCTGCTCCCTCATATTCTTCTAGATTTAGCCGTGACTCAGTCTTCTATACTTAGCTCCTCTGATAAGTGATCTGCTGACTCAGCTCCACGCTCCACACTCACTTCATGTGTCCGGGTGAAAAAACACTGAGATTCCTGTAAAAACCGCTGAAAAATCACCCCGAGCCCCTGCTGACTCCGCAACCCCCCCCCCTCCCATCATGCATCACATAGCTGATTCATGTCTATCAGTTACTCACAGAGCATTGTCTACACTGGATACAGCTGAGAGCAGGACTAGCTTTGTACAATGTATCAGGCTGGAGCTCACAGAGCATTGTCTACACTGGATACAGCTGAGAGCAGGACTAGCTATGTACAATGTATCAGGCTGGAGCTCACAGAGCATTGTCTATTAGGAAGTTACAGAACTTTGTTCCTTTGAATTTGTTATGTACATAAATCCAGGCTCCGCCTACCTGACTCCGCGGGGGTCTGCTCCAGCTGTAAAATAGCTATGGTCCATTAGCCGCGGCCGCCACGTGACATACACGGGCTGTGATGAAATCTTGTAAGAATTACTCTTTTCCATGGAATAGTTAGCCATGTTGGGGGTCATCCTCTGCTTGTAATGAGAAGCATCTCGCTGTCTGGAGAGTTTATGGGTCTGGCGGTGCGGCACACCCATATCTCACATCTGGTGGTGCGGCACGCTCATATGTCACATCTGGCGGTGCGGCACGCTCATATCTCACATCTGGCGGTGCGGCACGCTCATATCTCACATCTGGTGGTGCGGCACGCTCATATCTCACATCTGGCGGTGCGGCACGCTCATATCTCACATCTGGCGGTGCGGCACGCTCATATCTCACATCTGGCAGTGCGGCACGCTCATATCTCACATCTGGCGGTGCGGCACGCTCATATCTCACATGTGGCGGTGCGGCACACTCATATCTCACATGTGGCGGTGCGGCTCCCTCATATCTCACATCTGGCGGTGCGGCACGCTCATATCTCACATCTGGCGGTGCGGCACGCTCATATCTCACATCTGGCGGTGCGGCACGCTCATATCTCACATCTGGCGGTGCGGCACGCTCATATCTCACATCTGGCGGTGCGGCACGCTCATATCTCACATCTGGCGGTGCGGCACGCTCATATCTCACATCTGGCGGTGCGGCACGCTCATATCTCACATGTGGCGGTGCGGCACACTCATATCTCACATGTGGCGGTGCGGCTCCCTCATATCTCACATGTGGCGGTGCGGCTCCCTCATATCTCACATCTGGCGGTGCGGCACGCTCATATCTCACATCTGGTGGTGCGGCACGCTCCTATCTCACATCTGGTGGTGCGGCACGCTCATATCTCACATCTGGCGGTGCGGCACGCTCATATCTCACATCTGGTGGTGCGGCACGCTCATATCTCACATCTGGTGGTGCGGCACGCTCATATCTCACATCTGGTGGTGCGGCACGCTCATATCTCACATATCTAATCAGGAGCAGAGCACTAAAGATGGCCGCCATCCCAGACAGTTTCACAGGGCACGTGGCATCTAGCACATCCTGCATTATAGATGTTACATTCAGGGGTCTGGGAAAGCTGTGTGACAGCCGGTATATAGACAGTGTCGCAGAGTTGCGGCTCTAGTATAGCGATGGTTCAGCCCCTGACATGCGATTACTCAGCACATTCCGGGACGGCTCGGGGAGGATGGATGCTGTGCATCTATCCCCTGAGACACCTGCACAGTGATGGGGAGACGCGGTACAAGGGGGAGGCGGCCCAGCACAGCTGCGGATGGTTAGGGTCCGACAAAGTCCCCACTGAGAGACCTAAGTGTCCGGAGGGGGAGACTGGCATCTCAACCATTTCCTCAGAAGATTACTGACACACTTTACTGATCTTTATAAGTGGGGGCCCCATGACAAACACGCATGGCATCCTGACTTAAGAAAAGTCAGATGTGCCGGCAGACAAACAAGAGTCACATTGTGCAGACGGAGCAGAATCTATTGTCACACGAGATGTCAACAGCCTGAGGACAACCTGCTGAGGAGATGGAGAACATCAGCGGGGGGGACCGGATCCCATATATCATAAAGATCACCCTGAGGAGGAGACAATGGACATCACCGGGAGAGACCGGATCGCTTATATATTATAGATCACAATAAGGAGGAGATGGAGAACATCAGCGGGATGGAGCTGATCCCATATATAGGTCAACCTGAGGGGAGACTGAGAACATCACCGGGAGGGACCAGATCCCATATATCCTATAAATCACCCTGAGGAGGAGACGGAGAATATCAGTGGGACGGACCGGATCCCATATATCATATAGATCACCCTGAGGAGGAGACGGAGAACATTACCAGGAGGGATCGGATACCATATATCATATACACTCACCGGCCACTTTATTAGGTACACCTGTCCAACTGCACGTTACCACTTAATTTCTAATCAGCCAATCACATGGCGGCAACTCAGTGCATTTAGGCATGTAGACATGGTCAAGACAATCTCCTGCAGTTCAAACCGAGCATCAGTATGGGGAAGAAAGGTGATTTGAGGCCTTTGAACGTGGCATGGTTGTTGGTGCCAGAAGGGCTGGTCTGAGTATTTCAGAAACTGCTGATCTACTGGGATTTTCACGCACAACCATCTCTAGGGTTTACAGAGAATGGTCCGAAAAAGAAAAACCATCCAGTGAGCGGCAGTTCTGTGGGCGGAAATGCCTTGTTGATGCCAGAGGTCAGAGGAGAATGGGCAGACTGGTTCCAGCTGATAGAAAGGCAACAGTGACTCAAATAGCCAACCGTTACACCCAAGGTAGGCAGAAGAGCATCTCTGAGCGCACAGTACGGCCAACTCTGAGGCAGATGGGCTACAGCAGCAGAAGACCACACCGGGTGCCACTCCGCTCAGCTAAGAACAGGAAACTGAGGCTACAATTTGCACAAGCTCATCGAAATTGGACAGTAGAAGATTGGAAAAACGTTGCCTGGTCTGATGAGTCTCGATTTCTGCTGCGACATTCGGATGGTAGGGTCAGAATTTGGCGCCAACAACATGAAAGCATGGATCCATCCTGCCTTGTATCAACGGTTCAGGCTGGTGGTGGTGGTGGTGTCATGGTGTGGGGAATATTTTCTTGGCACTCTTTGGGCCCCTTGGTACCAATTGAGCATGGTTGCAACGCCACAGCCTACCTGAGTATTGTTGCTGACCATGTCCATCCCTTTATGACCACAATGGACCCAACATCTGATGGCGACTTTCAGCAGGATAATGCGCCATGTCATAAAGCTAGAATCATCTCAGACTGGTTTCTTGAACATGACAATGAGGTCACTGTACTCCAATGGCCTCCACAGTCACCAGATCTCAATCCAATAGAGCATCTTTGGGATGTGGTGGAACGGGAGATTGGCATCATGGATGTGCAGCCGACAAATCTGCGGCAACTGTGTGATGTCATCATGTTAATATGGACCAAAATCTCTGAGGAAGCTTCCAGCACCTTGTTGTATCTATGTCACCAAGAATTGGGGCAGTTCTGAGGCAAAAGGGGGTCCAACCCGTTACTAGCATGGTGTACCTAATAAAGTGGCCGGTGAGTGTAGATCACTCTGGGGAGGAGATGGAGAACATCACCGGGAGGGACCAGATCCCACATATAAAATAGATCACCCTAAGGGAAGACAGAAAACATCACCGGAAGGGACCCGGATCCTATATAGATCCTGAATAGATCACTCTGCTGTGTGTGCAAAATTACTGCTGCAAAAATGTCTCTTCAATGATCACATCATCATCCTCCTCCTTATCACTTGTCATTATCATCAGATCTCACCATCATCCTTATCAGTTATCACCATCATTCTTCTTCTCTGTTATTGCCCTTATCATCCCTCCCCTCAGTTGTCCCTGCCATCCCTCCCCTCCCCTCAGTTGTCCCCGCCATCCCTCCCCTCAGTTGTCCCCGCCATCCCTCCCCTCAGTTGTCCCTGCCATCCCTCCCCTCCCCTCAGTTGTCCCTGCTATCCCTCCCCTCCCCTCAGTTGTCCCCACCATCCTTCCCCTCCCCTCAGTTGTCCCTGCTATCCCTCCCCTCCCCTCAGTTGTCCCCACCATCCTTCCCCTCCCCTCAGTTGTCCCCGCCATCCCTCCCCTCAGTTGTCCCCGCCATCCCTCCCCTCCCCTCAGTTGACCCTGCTATCCCTCCCCTCCCCTCAGTTGACCCTGCTATCCCTCCCCTCCCCTCAGTTGACCCTGCTATCCCTCCCCTCCCCTCAGTTGTCCCCGCCATCCCTCCCCTCAGTTGTCTCCGCCATCCCTCCCCTCAGTTGTCCCCACCATCCCTCCCCCTCAGTTGTCCCCATCACTCAGTAGATATGACATTGTGGTGGGCTGTCTCTGTGGCTGGTTACACAGGTAGTGACTAGTGGCTGCACATAGTGTAAGGGTCTGCTTCATGTTTGTTGCATTTGCCGTGTTGCATTTTTTCTTTCGCAGCATCTAATCTGCAGCAAACATGGAAGTTGTGACTGTATCCTAATCCCGTCACCTGGCAGCGTCAGGACCACAAGTGGTTATCTCAGAGCAGTGCTCCAGGTTCTCCACTGTGGCCCCTGCTCCTCTGCTATGTAGACCCCAGAGAAGGCTGCAACATCTGAGGAGTCTTTAGAAACATCAGAAATCATAGTGGAAAATTCAGAGACAAATTTATGGGGCAGAATAATAGGATAATAGTGATGTATATACGACCCGGTGCGCAGCACCCCCCCACCCCCTGACCCCGTACACTTATAGGTGGTAATGGCTTCCGTATGTGATGATGGAAAATCTCATAAAACTCATGTTTACTGGTTACTGCTGGGCAGACATTGGCGCTGCCATCCATCAGCAGCACTTTACCTGTCATGTCTGCTGCCTATCGTACAAGTGTCATGGCCGCCGCCACATTCCACCCACCTGGAATAAGTTTAGCTTCTATTGTACTCACTAGATATTTCATTGTCTCTCTCATTAACCTTCTTGGGTTATTATATTTCAGGACTGCTCCAGCTTCGAAGAATATAACATCGCAGCACAGCTTCTTCCTCTGGCCACTGCGTTCTGCCGGGTGAGTGCCGCATCCGCTATCTCTCCTGTATGCGGTGAAGGGTTAGTGCCGCCTCTGCAACCTCTCATATATGTACTGTAGGGTGAGTGCCACCTCTGCCATCTCTCCTGTATGTGCTGTAGGGTGAGTGCCACCTTTGCAACCTCTCCTGTATGTGCTGTAGGGTGAGTGCCACCTCTGCCATATTTCCTGTATGTGCTGTAGGGTGAGTGCCTCCTCTGCCATCTGACCTGTATGTACTGTAGGGTGAGCGCCACCTCCACTATCTCTCCTGTATGTGATGTAGGGTGAGTGCCCCCTCCACCATTTCTCCTCTTCTGTATGTACTGTAGGGTGAGCGCCACCTCCACCATCTCTCCTGTATGAACTGTAGCATGAGTGCTGATTTTGCAATCTCTCCTGTGTGTACTGTAGGGAGGGTGCCTCCTCTACCATCTCTTCTCTATGTACTGTAGAGTGAGCGCCACCTCCACCATCTCTCCTGTATGTCTTGTAGGGTGAGTGCCTCCTCTGCCATCTGTCCTGTATATACTGTAGAGTGAGCGCCACCTCCACCATCTCTCCTGTATGTGCTATAGGGTGAGTGACTCCTCTGCGATTTCTCCTGTGTACGGTAGGGTGAGTGCCTCCACCACCATCTCTTTTGTGTGTATTGTAGGATGATTGCTCCTTCCGCCATCCCTCCTGTGTGTACTGTAGGGTGAGTGCCTCCTCCACTATCTCCCCTGTGTGTACTGTAGGGTGAGTGCCTCCTCCGCTATCTCCCCTGTGTGTGCTATAGGGTGAATGCCTCCTCTGTATTCACCCTAATGGGAATTCTGTCTTCAGTAGCAGATAAATGAAGACAGAACATGGGGGGTGGGGGCGGGGCTTAACATGTGTTGCGTAACCTGAGCCTGTTTCCTGCTAAAGATGATCCGCACTCTTCCTGAAAGGTAAATCAAGGCTTCTCATCTCTCACCAGCCATAAAGCTCACAGCTGCTGTCTCTTCCTTTGCTGGATACACTAAGGGGTTAACCCCAGCCGCCCTGTACATTAGCCCCCTGTTCATGGTGAATCGGCGTTTCTCGCTAATATTTAGGTTCTCCCGGTTTATTTGGTTTCTTTCTTCCACCTCGGTGATGGGAAATGTTAATCTTGATGGGGCAGACTCATGGGGAGTCATCACTTGTGCAATGCGGAGGGGGGGGCTGACCAGCTTTATTACAAGTCAGCGGAGGTTTATTGTGTTTGTGGATCGGATGCGGTTATTGTTAGTTGTGATTCACGCACGCGTGACCCCTGACCTTGGGGGGGGGGGGGCAGCAATGCTTCCTGCCGCTCACACTGTAAGAATTCTTCTGAACAATAAGGAAATAGCTCAGGAATGAGTCTCCTGTATTTACATTCCCTGTACAGTACGGGCGGGCTCAGGGGGAGGAGGACGCAACCTCTTAAAGGGGCAGTAATCTATTGTCTTCTGTTGTCAGCCAGTTACACATATGTCTGGAGATATAGTAGCCACTTGGCTCCAAGGGAAAACATGGCAAGTCGGAGGGTAACTAGGCCAGAGTGCGTCCATAGGGTCAGAGCAGATCCATCAGGCCAGCGAGTCCATAGTGTCAGAGCGCATCCATCAGGCCAGCGAGTCCATAGGGTCAGAGCCCATCCATCGGGCCAGCGAGTCCATAGGGTCAGAGCCCATCCATCGGGCCAGCGAGTCCATAGGGTCAGAGCGCATCCATCAGGCCAGCGAGTCCATAGGGTCAGAGCGCATCCATCAGGCCAGCGAGTCCATAGGGTCAGAGCGCATCCATCAGGCCAGCCAATGGATGAGGTGCACTATATAGATACATTGTATGTGATATGTTGGATACAATGGATGAGGTGCACTATATAGATACATTGTATGTGATATGTTGGATACAATGGATGAGGTGCACTATATAGGTACATTGTATGTGATCTGCACACTCACACTCAGTTCTGCACACTCAGTTCTGCACAGGCGCTGGATAACCCCTTCAAGGGCGCTCTATAAATGAATAAATAATAATAATACACTTTGGCATTTGCTGTGATGTCTCCTGGGCCGCCCAGGTCTTTCCATCGCAGGAATATGGACAGGATATGGTGGCCGTACAAGCGTCAGACTGTCTATAAGTATGTGCCCCCCCCCCCCCCCATAGTATCTGTACAGTCTCTGCCCCTGTACTCTGGAGCGTCACTCACAACTCTGCAGCCTCAGAGCAGAAATCTTCAGCGTTACCTCCTTCTTCCCGTCTCCTTACCTCACACCCCACCCAGCTGAGCGTGCACGTGTTCCTTCATTGTCCCCATCTTTATCTCTATATAACTGACACCGTTTCCTGACGATATTTCTTCACGTTTCCTGTGTAAAGTTGTAGACTTGGCGGAAAGTGCGGATTATAGTTGTTGTTTTGCCCGGATCCAGAAATAGCCTCCGGTTGTGGCAGTAAGCGGATGGCCGTGCTCGGAGCTCGGCTCAGCGCTAAACACCTCAGTGAGGAGACGGATCTATTCTGGTGGCGGAATAATAGAATCCAGTGTTCTCTGCCGGATCGGTGATTACAGGCGGCTCTGCACCGCCTCCTCTCCTCTCGTGCCTGATCCCCACAATCTCCTGATCACCACTTGTTACTGGGAAATCCTATTAATCTCTTTATAAATAATTTCCCGTACGGAAATCTTCATCACTTTGTCAAAAAGTTCTCTGACCTCTCCCCATCCTTAAAGGGGAACCCAATGATGTAACTCAGGATCAGTGCAGGATCAGTAATGTATGTACACAGTGACCCCACCAGCAGAATAGTGAGTGCAGCTCTAGGGTATAATACAGGATGTAACTCAGGATCAGTAATGTAATGTATATACACAGTGACCCCACCAGCAGAACAGTGAGTGCAGCTCTGGGGTATAATACAGGATGTAACTCAGGATCAGTAATGTAATATATGTACACAGTGACCCCACCAGCAGAATAGTGAGTGCAGCTCTGGGGTATAATACAGGATGTAACTAAGGATCAGTAATGTATGTACACAGTGACTCCACCAGCAGAATAGTGAGTGCAGCTCTGGGGTATAATACAGGATGTAACTCAGGATCAGTAATGTAATGTATATACACAGTGACCCCACCAGCAGAATAGTGAGTGCAGCTCTGGGGTATAATACAGGATGTAACTCAGGATCAGTAATGTATGTACACAGTGACCCCACCAGCAGAATAGTGAGTGCAGCTCTGAGATATAATACAGGATGTAACTCAGGATCAGTAATGTAATGTATGCACACAGTGACCCCACCAGCAGAATAGTGAGCGCAGCTCTGGAGTATAATACAGGATGTAACTCAGGATCAGTAATGTATGTACACAGTGACCCCACCAGCAGAATAGTGAGTGCAGCTCTGGAGTATAATACAGGATGTAACTCAGGATCAGTAATGTATGTACACAGTGACCCCACCAGCAGGATACTGAGTGCAGCTCCAATTAGTTTTGGGTGTGGTCCTGCTGTGTGAGGCTGTGTGAGTCTGCTGCTCCTGAGCTCCAGGCAAGGAAGATCTGCCCCTGAGCCTGCTCTCTCCTCCCCAGGGAGGGAGCAGGTTTTCAGGCATGAGCGAGCCAAGGAGAGTCCCAACTCCTGCCCCCCGAACCAGGTCCGTGGGGGGCAGAGGAATCCAGCGACCAACAGAGGGAATACCATCAGAGGTCCAAGGGCTGAGGCGTTCTACTAGGAGGTGCAGCGATGCTTCTCCAGTCGCCCCTGAACCAGAGGTGACAAAGGGTAGCCGCAAGGCTACAACTAGCTGTGGAACTGCAAGCACCAGCAGCACTACAGTGGCTGTGGAACCAAACCATGAAAGTGTGAGCAGTGACACTCCTCCTGGAGCAAGGCAGTCTGCCCATGGAGGTGTGGAGGAAGATTGGGGGGTGCCGCGGTCTCAAGAGAAGGGGCAGACCTATGGCCTCCGGATTGCTGCAGGCCTCCATGGGTATGAGGAAGCCAGAAACCAGCTGTACAAGCTCCAGGAGGAGGTATGTGCTGTAAAAGCATTGATGGACACTGCTGCTAAGCAGCAAAAGGCTGAGCTAACAGCGAAAATGAAGCATCTGAAAGCTGATATCAAAAAGCTAATGAGAAAGAGAACTTTTATTCTGGAGAACAGTGGGCCATTTAAAGAGAAACTACAGAATGACGACAGATTTGCTGAAATGGAGAGAGAAAAGCAGAGAGGGCTGAGAGGGCTCCAGCCAGAGAGCCGGGTGGAGGAGGAAGGAGACGCTGCGGAGATACATGAGGGTGAGCCGTATCCACCCGGGGGTCCGCAACAACAGACCCCATACAGTGGGCTCCCTGCAGGGCAAGCGGCATTGTCATCTAGCCGCTGTTCGGGGGATGAAAGCAACACCAGTTACCAGGGAGGGGCGCTGATGGCCCAGATCCAGCTCCTGGAGTCACCAGGGCGCCTCCAGGACTTCGTATTCGGAGAGGAGTTACCAGAGGAGGCGCCTGGGAGAAAGACTAAGGTAAAGACCACCAAGCTTCAGGAGCAGGTAACATTTGTATATTCCCCCCTCCCTGTGCCCCCCGGACTGGCCTCAGGGTCAGCTCACTGTGTGAACTCCATATCTCAGCCCGGCCTGAGTTCTGTTGTGGACCCTGTGCAGGAGAATGGGGAGAGTATGGAGTCTAGTATGGCGGTAAGCTCCATCTCTGTTTGCAGTAGCAGAGGTGGAGCAGGTGAGGAACCGGCCGTAAGGTCGGACAGCGATATTGGCCCAGCAGCGGGCAGTGGCAGGAGAGGTGGCCCAGCGGTGGGCAGTAATGTTAAAGGCACTGGTGCATCAGCTTGCTCCCTGATGGGAGGGGGGAGCGGCTGTGTGCCGGTGTCAGCTGCGGGAGCTCCGGTGGCGCTTGGCGCTGGCACTGCTGTTCCTTTGGAGCAGCGGTGTCGTCGTCGGGATGCTGCCGGGGCTAGGATGCCTTCGCCTCCCAAAAGAAAGACTAGACTAAAGCCATTGTTTTGTATTGGAGTTGCTGGACCAGATTGTGCGGAGGACTCTAGTACTGATGAGGCAGAGGGTACCAGCAGAAATAGGGCAGGGGCTGCCTCTAAACAGTCCAGGCAGGCTGTTCGGTCCTTTCTTAAGGGACCAGTGGCCTGTCCTGTGGAGGTGGCTCCGGTCCTGGTACCCAATGACGCTGATGGTACAAAATCTGTTTCTGTTCCAGAACACACTGGTCCACCCAGTGTGAATGGGGGAATCAATGTTGGGGGGAAGGGAGGAGTGAATGTGGGGAGGAATCTGTCTGGGGCTTTGGAGGGTGGTCGGGGCAGTGTGACAGGTGGTATTGGTGTGGGTATGGATTATGTGGAGGAGGGTGGTGAAGGGGCACAGATTAGTGGTGGGAGCATAGGGCCTGGTCCAGTTGCACCCCCAGCGGCTGCAGCAGCGGTACGCAGCTATGCAAATGTCGCCGCTGGGGGAAGTGGGGGGCCTTCCTCGTCCTCGGGCCCTGGGGATGGTGATTTGCATCGACGTGTTCTGCAGGCCTTAAAGAGAGGGGAGAGAACAATCAATGTAGAGGGTAGGGAGGTTGATCTGTCTTTCTTGATAGAAAGGCATGGCCTTACAGCCTTCCGAGAGGAAAGGGGTAGGGAAACTGTGTGGTCTCTCCCAACAGCCGGGCCAGGCGGTGTCCGAAGGAATGTGGTCCGTCTGAGGTGGAGAGGCAGTGATACATGTCCCCCAAGATCTAAAGTTGTTGAGCTCCTGCTGAGGATGAGCTTCAAGGCAACCGACATCTTTGCCTTGATACATCCCTTTGGTACCCCTGAATTCGATATCAGCTTTGTTCGGCCGGAGGGGCTTGAGCTTTTTTGGTCGAACTACGAGCTGGTAAAGGATGAGCCCGGCTGGCGAGACTTTGCCATTCAGGCGGTGTCTCGCCAAAATAACGTCAAGAGAGTGACCGTTTTAACCCGTAACGAATCACTCTCTTGTATTGACATCATGACGTGGCTTGGCCGGTATGGAGAGGTGGTGGAAGTCCCAAAAAAGAACAGGGACGAATATGGCATCTGGTCAGGGGCTTGGACCTTTATGGTCAAACTTAGGTATTCAGGAAACACCGTTACCCACATACCATCTGCCACCTTCCTAGGAAGGGATCGAATCCAGGTCTTCTACCAGGGTCAGCCGAAGCTCTGTCACAGGTGCGGTGACCCCACACATTTCAGTGCTAGGTGCACGGTATTGAAGTGCTCGTTGTGTGGGGAAATAGGTCATCACGCTGCATCCTGTGCGGAGATTAGGTGTCACCTGTGTGGTGACTTAGGTCACCCATTCAGTCGCTGCCCTCGTTCCTTTGCCAACGCAGTTGTTACCCCGGTGGAGAAAGGTCGTGAGGAGGAATCTACTGGGGGGGCAGCTGACGGAGGTGAAGGAGTAAAAGAGCCAAGGAAGAAAAGTAAGCAAAAGACGCCAGCCCAACTGAGGCGTCGGGATAAGCGCCAAAGGGAGAGGGAGATGGGGGAGTCTCAGGAGCCTTGCGCAACTGTGATGACCTCTGACCTCATCCCTGAGGCCAATCTTACTGCTGAGGCTCTGAGGGACAGTGATCTGGATGAGGAGATCTGGAGGATTCGGAAAGAAGAAGGGGCCATCTCCGCACTGTCCTCCCATGGTGAGAGCGCGGATGAGGATAGTGGGAGATGGGTGGAGCACAAGCGGGGTACTAAAAAGAATAAGAAAAGGGGGGATGTAAGATCTTCTCCCACCCCCCAGATGCCAAAGGAAGGTACAACCATCCTCCCTCTGATTGGTCTCTCAAACCGGTTCCAAACCCTCCAGGATATTTCCTCCTCAGAGGTGCAGGAGGCACAGGGTGAGGTTCTGGTTGGTGCGATGACGGAGGGGCCTGCAGGGGACGTCGAATCCTCTCTCCCTGGGGAACGTATTTCCTTTGGGGGGAGGATCTGCCCAGGGTCAGAGGACGAGGAAAAGGTAAATAAAGGGGACATGGATACATCTGTTTCACTAAAGAGGGGTAAACCATCGTCAGATGAGGAAGGTGGCGGGCAGGATGGAAAGGATAGTGGGAAAAAGAAAGCTGTCTAACTCAATCACTCATGATGGCGGCACCCTCTCCGTTGACGCTGGCTTCCATTAATGTAGCCAGCATTAAGTCAGATACGGCTAGATTTGCGGCCTATGATTATTTTGCCCACGTTAATGCTGATATTTTCTTTTTGCAGGAGACCAGGCTAACAGACTTGTCATCTATATTTAAAGCCAGAAGGGAATGGAGGAATGGGCCCTCCTACTGGTCTCTTGCGGCCGAGCCGTATAGCGGGGTGGCGGTACTTTTTGCCGCACCGGTAGAATGCCGACGGGTTATTGAGTTAGAAATGGGGAGGTGCCTGATTCTAGATGTCCTCATGAAGGGACAAGAACTTCGCCTTATTAACATCTATGGTCCACAGTCCAAGTGGGATCGGAAGTGTCTCTTTATGAGGATCAAGCCCTATCTTTTTACAAGTCGGCAGGTGGTCTTTGGAGGGGACTTCAATGCTGTCACGAGGCCCCAGGATAGGGGAGGTTCCAGAGACAAGCTGACTTATGATGGCGTCGCTCTGAATAGTATAGCTAGTGAGGCTCGCCTGGTGGATGTTCACATCCGGCATACACCAGGCCACGCGGGATTCACCTATCATAGGGGTAGTTGTAGGTCCAGGATAGACAGGTTTTATTTAAAGGAGGAAGCCGTCTCTTCAGCGGTGTCCGTTGTTGAGGTGGAGTTCTCCGACCACTGTTTAATTTTGTTTTCTCTGAATGTTACAGAGACCCCCCGGATGGGTAGAGGCTACTGGAAGCTCAATTCGTCTCTCTTGGAAGAAGCGGAAATAAGACAGTCCTTTGAGGATTTTCTTCAGAGCCAGGTACCATTGCTGGGCCTTTGTAGCAGTAAGTCAGAGTGGTGGGAGATGTTCAAAAAAAGGGTTGCGGGATTCTTCCGCCAGCTCTCGAGCCTCAGGAGTCTGGACAGGTATCGCCTGTACCAGGGCCTGAGGAAGAAACTTGAACGTCTTGTCTCGACTGGAGGTAGTCGTGATGATATCTCCAGAGTGAAAGCCTTGCTACTGAGGTGCCAGTATGATAGACACGCATCTTTGGTTTTTGAGAGGGATTACGGGAAGTACCGCTCGCCCGACCCTTACAGAAACTGCAAGATGTCAGTGAATAGTAAAATCGTCTCAGGACTGATTGATAGTACAGGATCCCTGAAAAGGTCCAGATCGGGGATCCTGGAGGTCGTCAGATCCTTTTACTCGCACCTCTTGGGGAGGAAAGATCTAGATCGGGATAAGGCCTCAGCTTTCTTGACTGAAACCGTCCCTGAACCAGGGGTAGACCCCTCTCTTGACGTTTTGACAGAGATGATCCAAGAAGAGGAAGTCAGGGTGGCTATTGATGGTCTTGCCCTCAAGAAGTCACCCGGTCCAGATGGCTTAACATCTGAGTTCTATAAGACCTTTAAGGACACTTTGGTTCCCCTCTTGACTGAGGTATTCAATGAGTGTCTCTCCTCGGGCACTCTGCCGAGGTCAATGAGGAGGTCAGCCTTGATCATCTTGTCAAAGGGTAAAGACCCGTCCCGCATTGAGAATTGGCGTCCCATAGCGCTTCTCAATGCGGACAGAAAGATTCTGGCAAAAGTGCTGTTTAATCGGCTGGTGAAGTTTGCACCCCAGCTCCTTTCGAGGGCCCAGCATTGCTCTGTTCCAGGCCGCAGTACCTTTAGTGCTGTGCTCGGTGTCCGGGAGGCTGTGGAGCAGGGTAGGGCGGGTCATTGGAAGGGGTACTTGCTGTCCTTGGATCAGGCAAAAGCGTTTGATCGGGTTAACCATGAGTACCTCTGGTCTGTTCTTCTGAGATATGGCCTGCCGGGGGTTTTTGTTGATTGGCTTAAGACCTTGTATACAGGGGCAGAGAGTTTCCCGCTTGTGAATGGTTGGATTGGCCGCTCTTTTGAGGTTGGGTCTGGTGTCCGTCAGGGTTGCCCTTTGAGCCCACTGTTGTACGTGTTTGCAATTGATCCTTTCCTTAGGAGGATTGATTGTGGACCGTTGGCAGGGGTGAGAATGGACCCTGCGGTGCCGGATTCCACTCTGAGGGTGGTAGCGTACGCCGATGATGTCACCATATTCGTCTCCTCGCAAGAGGGGGTGCGGTGTGTGATGTCAGAGGTGGAGCGCTACTCAGAGGCATCTGGGTCCAAGATCAACCAGGATAAGTGTGAGAGTCTCTGGCTGGGAGGTGGAGATCCTGGATTTGATCTCCCGGACACCCTTCCAGAGCCCCAGGAGTTTGCAAAAGTTCTCGGCATCGAATTCGGCCAAGGGGATTACCCCAAACAAAACTGGGACAGCAGGCTTAAGATCGCTGCTCAGAGGGTGGATCAGTGGAAGGGTTGGTCTTTGACCCTCAGGGAAAGGGTTAACCTGATCAAAACATTCCTGCTCCCTTTGCTGATATATCTGGGCAGTGTTTGCATTTTGCCAGAACCTCTCTGGACTCGGGTCTACAGTGTGTTCTTCCAACTGTTATGGGGGAATAGACTGAACCTAGTCAAGAGGGAGGTTACTTACCGTACGAGGAGACAAGGGGGGTTGTGTATGGTCAACCCCGTGGTGTTCCTGGTGAATACCTTTCTTAAGACCAACATTGCAAACCTCTGGAAAGAGAGGGCTCCTCCGTGGGTATTCTCCTGTAGGGGATGGTTTCGGCCTTTCTTCCAGGAATGGGAGACAGGAGGGCAAGTGAAGGATCTCCGCACACCACACGGGCATCTTCCGGCTTATGCTACCCTGGTTCTGAAGGTCATTCGTCGGTGGGGTTTGGGGATGTGGGAGATTAGGACTCTGTCGAGGAAATTCCTTGACAATAGGGTCCTGTCGTCCCATTTCCAAAAACCGCTGGCGCTCAAGGATTGCCCAAGTCGGGATCTGGAGGTTGGTTTGGGCCTATTGAATTCCATCAGGATCCCCTTGAAGTTTTGGGACTTGGCTTGGCGCTGCTTCCATGGGAAACTGTATGTGAGGGACAATCTGAAGTGCAGGAGCTCTGAGGATCGGGGATGTCCCCGGGAAGAGTGTGGAGGCATGCTGGAAAGCATGGAGCATTTTCTGCTTCATTGTCCCTTTAATACAGAGGTTTACAACAGGGTGGGCGCTTCCATCGGGTGGCCCAGGTTGGCCCGTCTCTCCTATGCGGAATGGGCCTATGGAGCATTCAGAAACCTTGGTGGTTGGGACCGGAGCACTTTATTCCTAGTCAGCATAATGGTCAGGTACCACACGTGGAGTGCACGGTGTTTAGTGTCGACGCAGCGTAAAATCCTCCCTGTGGATGAGGTGGTTAGGGGCACACTCGGTGACCTGGTGAAGGTGCGCTCTCTGGAGTACGAGAGGCTGGGAGCTGGTAGGGCCTCTTGTCTATGGAGGGGCTTTGCCTATAAGGTTCCTTAGCCTGCGTCTCCTCTCCTGGTGGTGGGCTGATGCTGGCACCTTAGTCTTTTGTTTTGTGCTGTAGAGATACTGGAGTATAGGGCTTGCAGGCGCTGATCTTGGGCTTTCGGGCTGTGTGTGGGGCTGAGAAGTCTCATTATTGTTGGGTTTAGTATGTTATATATTTTTTCAAAAGTTTGTGTATTGTGATTGTCTTTGTGATTATCTTTGTATGTTTGTATAAATTGTATATACTGTATATATTATATATGTTTTGTTTGCACCTGGGGTTCGGGTTTAGTGATAGGTTGGGTGGTGGGTAAAAGGGGGGAGGGGGCTTCTGTGGGACTTTGTTGGGACTTTTTTTATATATATATAAAATCCTGGGCTGGTTCATGGACGTCCGTGATCATGTACTGGGGGCATGGGATGCGGGACCAGCTCAGGGCCCAAAAAAAAAAAAAAAAAAAAAAAAAATTAAAAAAATATTTAAAAATATCATATGTATTGTTTAGTTGTAGGTTATTATTTTGTATTGTGTGTTGTTTAGTTTTAGTTTATTTGTGTAGTGATGTCTTGTTTAGTTGGTGTTGGGTTGAGTAGAGTTATGTCTGTGGTATTAGGTTGTGCACAATGCAACTGGGCCAGGGGGTTCACATTTAGTTAGTTATATAGGTGTATATATAGTGGTGTATATAGGTGTGTTTATAGGTGTATAGTATATAGTAGTGTATATATAGGTTTGTATATAGTAGTGTATATAGTTTATTAATATGTTTAGCTAAATAGTTTATATTGTGTGTATATATTGTATATAGGTATATGGGTGTATATATTGTATATAGGTATATGGGTTGTCTGTGTGGAGGAATGAGTGCGGGGATGGACCGGTGCTTTATGTTATGGTTTCATTTTTCTATTTATTGTCTTGTTCTGGTCAGATATGGTATATGGGGTGTTATTTCTGTATTTATTTATTGTTATGTTTAAAATTTTAATAAAAGAAATACAGGATGTAACTAAGGATCAGTAATGTATGTACACAGTGACTCCACCAGCAGAATAGTGAGTGCAGCTCTGGGGTATAATACAGGATGTAACTCAGGATCAGTAATGTAATGTGTGTACACAGTGACCCCACCAGCAGAATAGTGAGTGCAGCTCTGGAGTATAATACAGGATGTAACTCAGGATCAGTAATGTAATGTACGTACACAGTGACCCCACCAGCAGAATA
Organism: Dendropsophus ebraccatus; assembly: GCF_027789765.1. Classification (NCBI taxonomy): domain Eukaryota; kingdom Metazoa; phylum Chordata; class Amphibia; order Anura; family Hylidae; genus Dendropsophus; species Dendropsophus ebraccatus. Next base: position 6,056,582 of record NC_091457.1, on the reverse strand, counting down.
GTGAGTGCAGCTCTGGGGTATAATACAGGATGTAACTCAGGATCAGTAATGTAATGTATATACACAGTGACCCCACCAGCAGAATAGTGAGTGCAGCTCTGGGGTATAATACAGGATGTAACTCAGGATCAGTAATGTATGTACACAGTGACCCCACCAGCAGAATAGTGAGTGCAGCTCTGAGATATAATACAGGATGTAACTCAGGATCAGTAATGTAATGTATGCACACAGTGACCCCACCAGCAGAATAGTGAGCGCAGCTCTGGAGTATAATACAGGATGTAACTCAGGATCAGTAATGTATGTACACAGTGACCCCACCAGCAGAATAGTGAGTGCAGCTCTGGAGTATAATACAGGATGTAACTCAGGATCAGTAATGTATGTACACAGTGACCCCACCAGCAGAATAGTGAGTGCAGCTCTGGGGTATAATACAGGATGCAACTCAGGATCAGTAATGTAATGTATGTACACAGTGACCCCACCAGCAGAATAGTGAGTGCAGCTCTGGATTAAAATAGAATATGAATAGTTGCAGTTTACTAGTCACTTCCTGGCCTCTTTTATGAGAGACATTACAGGCCAACAGGGAGAGGACTAGAGTTGCTCGAAGCAATTGTGTGTGTTTATTTTTGAGCACAGATCTGCTTTAATCTTCCTGTCCGGAGTTCCTTACATTCCTGCCGTCTCTTGTGTTCAGATGAAATGTGAGATCAACTTTACTTTACTACCGGACGTCATGGAAAACCTCGAAACCTTTGAAACTGTGTAAACCATAGGTTGGATGTCGCGGATTCCACATACTCACCATCACATACTAGTGGTGACAGGAAGATATTCTGAGTCTGGTCCCTGGAGGACTTTGTCCATATTGACTTTGACCTCCAATCCTAAGGAGAGTAGTCAAGTACTTTGTACCCCCCAGTGTTTTGTTAATGAGGCAGTCTGGCCTTGTGTGACCCGGTCACTGGGGGGTTAATATGGGTCAGGGGCAGTCTCATTCCCCTTGTGTCTGTCAACCCTTGTAAGTCAATCATCTTTACCATGTCTGCCCGAAGAGATGGTCCTGTTCTCAATAATGCGGCCCCTGTCATTGAAAGTTAAGAATTCTGCTCCTATATACAGGAATATAACTACTTTAATACTGCTCCTATATACAGGAATATAACTACTATAATACTGCCCCCTATATACAGGGATATAACTACTATAATACTGCTTCTAATATACAGGAATATACTACTATAATACTGCTCCTATATACAGGGATATAACTACTATAATACTGCTCCTATATACAGGAATATACTACTATAATACTGCTCCTATATACAAGAATATAACTACCCCTATATACAAGAATATAACTACTATAATACTGCTCCTATATACAAGAATATAACTACTATAATACTGAACAAGGATCAAGAAACAGAGTCTCGCACTCACCGGACTGAAGATGCAAGTGGTTTATTTCCGATACATCAGAGTAGGCTAGGCGGGGAGAGGGGAGATGGTGAAGCAGGTGTGTTCAGCAGGAGCAACAAAATGTTTCACGCCTACAGAGGCGCTTCGTCGGGCTAGGATCCTTGTTCATTTATCCTGCCTTTTTTGTCTCTGCACCGCCACTCCACGGTTTGGATACAGTCTGTGTGCTATATACTCCAGTCCCGGGTTTCCCACATTGGGTGTACCTTGTAGTTAGTGCCGGCCGGAACTCTCACCATACGTATAACTACTATAATACTGCTCCTATATACAGGAATATAACTACTATAATACTGCCCCCTATATACAGGGATATAACTACTATAATACTACCCCCTATATACAGGAATATAACTACTATAATACTGCTCCCTATATACAGGGATATAACTACTATAATACTGCTCCTATATACAGGGATATACTACTATAATACTGCTCCTATATACAGGGATAAAACTACTATAATACTGCTCCCTTTATACAGATATATATTACTATAATACTGCCCCTATATACAGGGATATAACTACTATAATACTGCCCCTATATACAGGGATATAACTACTATAATACTGCTCCTATATACAGGAATATAACTACTATAATACTGCTCCTATATACAGGAATATAACTACTATAATGCGGTTCAGGGAAGAAACAGAGAGCTGCACATCACACCTATGGCTGATACTAGTGCCGCTAGGCTAAATAAAAAACACATCAGAATTTTGTGTATGAATTGATCAAGCCATACTGCCCCATGTACCTCGTGCCGGTATCTGATACACATGGGTCCCTACACTAAGTCCACACCGCGCCAGTCAGTGGCCACCAACCCCGCAGGCGCGCACAGTCAGGGAACGGGGGCCATGGGACGGCTCTGCGATAGGGTCAGTATAGCGGTATTATAAGCATAGGGTCAGTATAGCGGTATTATACGTGTAGAGCGTGGTGGCTGGCTGAGGTTACGCCACGCTCCGGTATGTCTGCTATGCGGTAATAGGATGATAACTATTCATTGTTGTTCACACCTGCAGTTTTATGGGCTTGTTAATATGTATGAGCAGGTTGTAGACTATTTACCTGGCTGGGCTGGCAGGGGCGGCTGCCAGTCTTCTGGCGGGTACACGGAGACGGCTGCCAGGTCCTGTGCCGGGCGTGTCATGGAAGCAGACTCCAACATAAACACAACCATTAGTTACATAGTGATGGTTATTATTGTCTGGGTCACTGTGCCTCACTTTATGACTGCTGTAAAACTATTAGTGGCAGGCTCTGTGTATCTGTATACTGCAGCTAATGTAACAATCTGTAGACGGTTACAGGCTGTGTCCTAGACACCATTACCAGAGTATCTGCTGATGTATGCCCAGTATGGGGAGTCAACCCACATGTGTCTCATGGTCCGGTGCCCCCCTGTTAGGGGGTGGTGGGATGGCCTGTAGATTGAGGATCACCCCTGGCCCCACACCTTGTGGCTGGCGGCTGGGCCGGGGGGACGAGGGCTGGCGGCTGGGCCGGGGGGACGAGGGCTGGTGGCTGGGCCGGGGGGATGAGGGCTAGTGGCTGGGCCGGGGGGACGAGGGCTGGCGGCTGGGCCGGGGGGACGAGGGGTGGTTTTCTGACCACCCGGGGTATAGCCACAGTATTCTTGCCTAGACCATCACCATTAGTGGGGAAGGGGGGTGTTGGGGCATGATAGGAGTTGTAGTCCCCAAGGGGGGGGGCGGATCTGTCCCGGGTCCAGAATATTTGTACAGTTATTTCCCCATCAGCCTAATAATATGTGCAAATTAATCACAACCACCCGCCGTCCCCAGAACAATGCGCTCCGAGCGAGAAAAGCACTGTAACTAACCAGAGGAGGGATGGGAGCCGAGCCTGCGGAGTGAGGACAGAGCCTGGATGAGGAGGCACATTCCTCCCGCCATGGAGTGTCAGCAGCCTCAGATTTATGGCTGCTGACTGGTGAGCACCCCCCCCCAGCCGAGGCAGCTGCTCCGCACCCAGACACAGTGACACAGCAATACAGAGAGGGGGACGCAGGGTGACACAGCAATATAGAGGGGGACGCAGGGTGACACAGCAATATAGAGGGGGACGCAGGGTGACACAGCAATATAGAGGGTGACGCAGGGTGACACAGCAATATAGAGGGGGACGCAGGGTGACACAGCAATATAGGGGGGAGGGGGGGGGCGCAGGTTGACGGCAACACAGGGGTTGGGGCGCACAGGGTGACACAGTACTACAGAGCGGGGGACGCAGGGTGACACAGCAATACAGGGGGGGGACAGCAATACAGAGGGGAAGGCAGGGGGACAAAGCAATACAGGGGGGGGGCGCAGGGTGACAAAGAAATACGGGGGGGGGGGACACAGGGTGACAAAGCAATACAGGGGGGGACGCAGGGTGACACAGCAATACAGGGGGGGGACACAGGGTGACACAGCAATACAGGGGGGGCGCAGGGGGACAAAGCAATACGGGGGGGGACGCAGGGTGACACAGCAATACAGGGGGGGGACGCAGGGGGACAAATCAATACAGGGGGGGACGCAGGGGGACAAATCAATACAGGGGGGGGGACGCAGGGTGACACAGCAGTACAGAGGGGACCTCAGGGGGACACAGCAATACGGGGGGGGGGGGGACGCAGGGGGACACAGCAATGGGGGACGCAGGGGGACACAGCAATACAGTGGGGGGAAACACAGCAATACAGGGGGGGACGCAGGGTGACAGCAATACAAGGGGGGACACAGAGTGGGACAGCATTGGGGGGGATGCAGGGTGGCACAGCAATACGGGGGGGGCGCAGGGGGACACAGCAATGCAGAGGGGGGATGCAGGGTGACACAGCAATACGGGGGGGACGCAGGGTGTCACAGCAATACGGGGGGGGAGGTTGACACAGCAGTACAGAGGGGGACACAGCAATACAGAGAGGGGATGCAGGGTGACACAGAAATACAGAGGGGGGGACACAGGGTGACACAGCAATACAGAGAGGGCGCAGGGTGACACAGCAATACAGGGAGGGCGCAGGGTGACACAGAAATACAGAGGGGGGGACACAGGGTGACACAGCAATACAGGGAGGGCGCAGGGTGGCACAGCAATACAGGGGGGGGATGCAGGGTGACACAGCAATATAGAGAGGGGGGATACAGTTACACAACAATATAGGGGGGGGTGCAGGGTGACACAGCAACACACGGGGGGACAGGATGACACAGCAATATACGGGGGGGTGCAGGGTGACACAGCAATATACGAGGGGAGGGCACAGAGTGACACAGCAATACAGTGGTGGACACGGTGACACAGCAGTATAAGGGGTGACAGCATTATAGGGGGGACACAGAGTGACACAGCAATACAAGAGGGGGGGGCGCATGGCCACGGCCAGTGTGTGTGTGTATATGTATATATGCATCCTGTTGTGTTCAGGGGCCACAGTGTACAGTATATATGTATACATGATATATATAGAGGCGTCACGTTGCCACTTTCTTGGCTTCTGCAACTAGGGGACATCCCACCAGTTTCCATATTAACCCCTGATATTCCGCCAGCAAACACGAAAACATGTTGCGGTATATTGGAGCAGAAATATCATTCATTCCATTCCATAGAAAAATGTGAAGTTCTGCCGGATTCTGCTGGAATCGCTGGAATTCTTATTAAAACCAGACGCAATCCTGGCGATCCTGAGGAGCGGGATGTTTCCCATTATTGTCTCCTGAAATCTTCTCATTGTTCTCTAGTGCTGGTGGAGGAGTCGGGGCCCCGGAGCTGGTGGATGAGCACTCATCCAGTCCGGTCTGATTCCTCCTCTAGGTGGCGCTCTACTGTATTCCCTTGCTGTGAAGTTAGTACATATGAGGTGAATGCAGAGGACGCCCCCTGCTGAGGAAGCCGCACCAGAGTCTGGACTGCTGGAGGATCCGTAGCGGCACCGCAGACTGCCGGAGGAGCCAGAGCGGCTCATCAGACTGCCGAAGGACCCGGAGCGGCACGTCGGACAGCCGAAGGACCCGGAGCGGCACGTCGGACAGCCGAAGGACCCGGAGCGGCACCGCAGACTGCCGGAGGACCCGGAGCGGCACCGCAGACTGCCGGAGGACCCGGAGCAGGACATCGGACTGGCAGAGGACCCGGAGCAGCACATCGGACTGCCGAAGGACCCGGAGCGGCACCGCAGACTGCCGGAGGACCCAGAGCAGCACATCAGACTGCCGGAGGAAGCGGAGCAGGGTGTGTCAGACTGCCGGAGGAGCCGGAGCGGCACATCGGACTGCCGAAGGACCGGGAGCGGCACATCGGACTGCTGAAGGACCCAGAGGGCCACCGCAGACTGCTGGAGGAGCCGAAGCGGCGCGTCAGACTGCCAGAGGAGCTGTATTTGCGCGTCGGACTGCCGGAGGAGCCGGAGCGGCACGTCGGACTGCCGGAGGAGCCGGAGCGGCACGTCGGACTGCCGGAGGAGCCGGAGCGGCACCGCAGACCTCCAGCCTGGATTCGGAGCAGGATAATCCACAAACAATGCAGAATATGTTTATCCCATTGGACTAATCCTCGTATCTTTAGCACATTCTGCCGCGCTGCCAAATGCTAAATTAATTACAAGGTTTATGTAAAATTAGTGGCACAAAGGTCGTGTTACCTGTCACCGGAAATCATGGCCGCCCCCTGACAGCTGCTGGGAAATGTTAGAGTAACGCTCTGCTCTCGGATATCCAAGATCCCACAGATACATAGTACAAATATACTGTATACATATAGTACTGCTCTATCATACACACCTGTACCGCTATATCATACACACTAGTACCGCTATATCATACACACCTCTACTGCTATATCATACACACCTGTACCGCTATATGTTACACACCTGTACCACTGTATCATACACACCTGTACTGCTATATCTTACACACCTTTACCGCTATATCATACGCACCTCTACCGCTATATCATACACTCCTGTACCGCTATATCATACACTCCTGTACCGCTATATCATACACACCAGTACAGCTATATCATACACACCAGTACCGCTATATCATACACGCCTGTACCCCTATATCATACACTCCTGTACCGCTATATCATACACTCCTGTACCGCTCTATCATACACACCTGTCCCGCTATATCATACACTCCTGTACCGCTATATCATACACACCAGTACTGCTATATCATACACACCAGTACTGCTATATCATACACACCAGTATACACACCCCACACATTAGGGGGCGCCACAGATGAGGTCCATCCCTATATATAAGCGCCATGACCAGCAGTGGGGTGCGCTCAGTGTCCCCCATAACTTTATGGTCAGGGGCGCCCCTGGCGGTCATCTCTGTATTCATCCGCTATCTCTCCCATCATAACAAGCTGCCGGCACATTCCGCGCGGTTCTCACACCGGTTATACAACAACTCTCCTTGACCCGACCTTATCGGTAACTGAGCCGTATAATGTCTAACCGTGACTGATGTAGGTGCTGCAGACGTCTGAACCGGAGCCAAGAGCTGCGCTCACCTTGTCCGGGGCCCTCAGAGGGCAGATCAGGGGCCACATGGGGGGGAGTTATCAATCCTTGTGCAGGGGAGCAGTCACCCATAGCAACCAACCAGTTTCCTACCTTAAAAATAAATAAATAAATGGTTGCTATTGGCAACTGCCCCTCTGTTCTCCCCATAGTGCACTTGATTGCCTCCTCTGATTGGCTGAGTGGGATCAGGTGACTCCTGGATCCCATGATCAGCTCCTGTTAGATCAGCGCAGCCGCCATGAGCGTAGAGGTCCCTGTTCCTATGGACTCTGCTTATGGAGTTTAGTATGAGTCGAGTATCATGCAGTTGTTAGCATTGGGGTTCTCTCTTATAATGGTGGGGGTCCCGAGCAGCGGACCCCTCTATGAGCCACTTGTTTCCAGCATGATTCAGTATTGCAGGTAGAACAGGGAACATTCTCCTGCCTGGAGCGCCATCTAGAGGCCGGGAAGCAGATGGCATTGTTCTCCTCCAGGAAGCTGAGGCTTATGGTGACAGGTGTCTCCCACATGAAACGTGTGATACTTCTTATGACCTGATATTTGTATAAATCTTCTTCTTCTTCTATTCATCATACAGAAACTATCAGCTGGGGTCAGCCAGTTCGCCTACACCTGTATCCAGGACCACACCATATGGACCAACCAGCAGTTCTGGGAGACCACCTTCTACAATGACGTCCAGAGCCAGGTGCGGGCGCTCTACCTGACTGCGAAAGATGGAAGCCAAGGGACCACGCCCGCGTCAAAGGTACCGGCACACGCTTGTCTACCTGCGGTATATACCTGACTGAGCCTGAGCTGTATATATTGGGCTGAACTGTACATACTGTATATATGAGGCTGAGCTGTGTATACTGTGTATATAAGACTTAGCTGTATATACTGTATATATGAGGCTGAGCTGTACATACTGTATATATGAGGCTGAGCTGTATATACTGTATATATAAGGCATAGCTGTATATACTGTATATATGAGGCTGAGCTGTATATATGTAGTAATATAAGAGACTGTACTGTATCTAATGTAATAGATGAATGTTTGATAAAGAGCGGGGAGAGGGGGGGCAGATACTCTTTGTGGAGTTGCATGTGGGGGAGCTGGGCGGCTGCGGCTGGCCTCTGTTCCCCTGTAAGTCTGCGGCTGGCCTCTGTTCCCCTGTAAGTCTGCGGCTGGCCTCTGTTCCCCTGTAAGTCTGCGGCGGGCCTCTGTTCCCCTGTAAGTCTGCGGCTGGCCTCTGTTCCCCTGTAAGTCTGCGGCGGGCCTCTGTTCCCCTGTAAGTCTGCGGCTGGCCTCTGTTCCCCTGTAAGTCTGCGGCTGGCCTCTGTTCCCCTGTAAGTCTGCGGCTGGCCTCTGTTCCCCTGTAAGTCTGCGGCTGGCCTCTGTTCCCCTGTAAGTCTGCGGCTGGCCTCTGTTCCCCTGTAAGTCTGCGGCTGGCCTCTGTTCCCCTGTAAGTCTGCGGCTGGCCTCTGTTCCCCTGTAAGTCTGCGGCTGGCCTCTGGTCCCCTGTAAGTCTGCGGCTGGCCTCTGTTCCCCTGTTAGTCTGCGGCTGGCCTCTGTTCCCCTGTTAGTCTGCGGCTGGCCTCTGTTCCCCTGTTAGTCTGCGGCTGGCCTCTGTTCCCCTGTTAGTCTGCGGCTGGCCTCTGTTCCCCTGTTAGTCTGCGGCTGGCCTCTGTTCCCCTGTTAGTCTGCGGCTGGCCTCTGTTCCCCTGTTAGTCTGCGGCTGGCCTCTGTTCCCCTGCTAGTCTGCGGCTGGCCTCTGTTCCCCTGCAAGTCTGCGGCTGGCCTCTGTTCCCCTGCAAGTCTGCGGCTGGCCTCTGGTCCCCTGCAAGTCTGCGGCTGGCCTCTGGTCCCCTGTTAGTCTGCGGCTGGCCTCTGTTCCCCTGTAAGTCTGCGGCTGGCCTCTGTTCCCCTGTTAGTCTGCGGCTGGCCTCTGTTCCCCTGTAAGTCTGCGGCTGGCCTCTGTTCCCCTGTAAGTCTGCGGCTGGCCTCTGTTCCCCTGCAAGTCTGCGGCTGGCCTCTGGTCCCCTGCAAGTCTGCGGCTGGCCTCTGTTCCCCTGCAAGTCTGCGGCTGGCCTCTGGTCCCCTGCAAGTCTGCGGCTGGCCTCTGGTCCCCTGCAAGTCTGCGGCTGGCCTCTGGTCCCCTGCAAGTCTGCGGCTGGCCTCTGGTCCCCTGCAAGTCTGCGGCTGGCCTCTGGTCCCCTGCAAGTCTGCGGCTGGCCTCTGGTCCCCTGCAAGTCTGCGGCTGGCCTCTGGTCCCCTGCAAGTCTGCGGCTGGCCTCTGGTCCCCTGCAAGTCTGCGGCTGGCCTCTGGTCCCCTGCAAGTCTGCGGCTGGCCTCTGGTCCCCTGCAAGTCTGCGGCTGGCCTCTGGTCCCCTGCAAGTCTGCAGCAGTACATAAAGTTTTTATTGCTACTCCTTCAAGTGGAACAGCCTGACAGCGTGGCCCGTGGACTGATGGCGCCCCCGCTCTGTGAAGGTGGAGTTACAGTGCAACCAGGTGATCATATTGTAACACTGTGCGCACTATGGTCAGGCCGCTGTCAATCACTGCCGGGTGGGCGACCCAGAATATTGAATATCATGAATATTATGGACTGCTGAGCCTGCACTTGCTTTGTAGTCTTTATATGTACATTGTGTAGATATTGATGGATATGGTGATGAGCAGGACTGTTTTGCACCATCCTTAGGAGAACGGCGTGGACGGCTCAGAGGAGGAGAATACAGTCATGGACCTGGCAGCGGAGCAGCTGCGCCTATGGCCGTCCCTCAGCAAGCAGCAGCAGCATGAGCTGGTCCAGAGTGAGGAGAGTACGGTGTTCAGCCAGGCCATACACTTTGCCAATCTCATGGTCTATCTCCTGGTTCCACTAGACACCAGCAAAAACAAATTGCTGCGGACATCAGCCACCGGCGACTGGGAGAGCGGCAGCAACAGTATTGTCACTAACAGGTAAAACACCGGCGTGTAGGGGCTACTACATGGGTAACAGGTGAATAATACATTTCAGGGTCTCCTCTGATCCCCTCCACTGGTGTTCATAGCGGATAAGGAGGAAGGGGGAGGAGAAGGATAAGGAGGAAGGGGGAGGAGACAGATAAGGAGGAAGGAGGAAGGGGGGAGGATAAGGAGGAAGAGGGAGGAGACGGATAAGGAGGAAGGAGACGGATAAGGAGGGAGGAGACGGATAAGGAGGGAGGAGACGGATAAGGAGGAAGGAGACGGATAAGGAGGAAGGAGACGGATAAGGAGGAAGGAGACGGATAAGGAGGAAGGAGACGGATAAGGAGGAAGGAGACGGATAAGGAGGAAGGAGACGGATAAGGAGGAAGGAGACGGATAAGGAGGAAGGAGACGGATAAGGAGGAAGGAGACGGATAAGGAGGAAGGAGACGGATAAGGAGGAAGGAGACGGATAAGGAGGAAGGAGACGGATAAGGAGACGGATAAGGAGGAAGGGGGAGGAGGGAGGAGACTGATGAGGAGGAAGGAGACGGATGAGGAGGAGGGGGGGAGGAGACGGATGAGGAGGAAGAGGGAGGAGACAGATGAGGAGGAATGGGGGGGAGGAGACGGATGAGGAGGAATGGGGGGGAGGAGACGGATGAGGAGGAATGGGGGGGAGGAGACGGATGAGGAGGAATGGGGGGGAGGAGACGGATGAGGAGGAAGGGGGGGAGGAGACGGATGAGGAGGAAGGGGGGGAGGAGACGGAGGAGGAGGAAGGGGGGGAGGAGACGGATGAGGAGGAATGGGGGGGAGGAGACGGATGAGGAGGAATGGGGGGGAGGAGACGGATGAGGAGGAATGGGGGGGAGGAGACGGATGAGGAGGAAGGGGGGGAGGAGACGGATGAGGAGGAAGGGGGGGAGGAGACGGATGAGGAGGAAGGGGGGGAGGAGACGGATGAGGAGGAAGGGGGGGAGGAGACGGATGAGGAGGAAGGGGGGGAGGAGACGGATGAGGAGGAAGGGGGGGAGGAGACGGATGAGGAGGAAGGGGGGGAGGAGACGGATGAGGAGGAAGGGGGAGGAGACACATAAGGAGTGGAGATGGATAACACGTAAAGCTGAGGAGTGGGGAGGAGACGGATAAGAAGCAAGAGGGAGAAGGCTTATAAGAGAGTGAAGAGAAGACTCATAAGGAAGGGGAGGGGACTGATAAGAAGGGGGGGAGAAGTTGGTTAAGAAGAAAGAGGGAGTAGGTTGATATGGAGGAATCTGGGAGGCGGATACGGAGGAGTGAAAGGAGTGAAACTCAGTGCGGGCTGGATGAGATGCACCTTGGGCACCAAGGTTTACCTTCAGTTTTGGGAGGGGGCGATTAGGAGGGGGGGAAGAGAAGGGGGAGGAGGGAGAGTAATACAGTGGACAGGGAGAATAATGCAAATGAGATGGAGGAGGAGCATGCAGATGAGAGGGGGAGGAAAAATGTGACTAGAGGGAGGAGCCTGGGATAGCGGTAGAATGCAGCATCCCCTCCATGTCTTGAGTCTTACAGGAGCCATGTTTCATAGAATGTGATTGCATGATTGCAAATAGGTCCAGCCCCCGAGGGGTTAAACCCAGGACCCCCACATGTGAGGACATGTTTACCCCCATTGGAATGTTCCTCTTGTCTTCATGTCGCCACTCAGATTAAGTGTCTGATCACAGCCCCATAAACAATGGCTCTCATGTAGGCTGAGGGCGCTGAGCTCATTGTTTGTGTTGTCGTTGATCATTCCTTGACCATGAGTCGCCTCCTTTACTATAACACGTGCAGAGCCTTCTCCGGCCGTTCCCCTGCGCCGCGCCGCCGTCCTGGACCATCACCATGAGGTATGCAGCCATCACCAGCCCTCAGCATGGTTTACATCACATTGTCACAATAAATTACAATAAATGGCTCCAATGAATTTCCCTGATAGCAGCGATGGAATGTTTGGCCTTTTAAGAGCTATCAAGGGTCTTACAAAATAGTCAAAGAATCTCTACCACAATCGTCTGATCATCAGTGTTGCTTCATAGTCTTACTAGGCGAATAATATCTGTCCTGTTACTACGGACATGCAAGTATTTATTATAGAGGAGGGAAAGCAGACGCCAGCACCGAGACAGTATACAGAAATACCTCTTATCAATATATTACTATATATACACTGACATAGTCTATACATAAAGTCCTGTGTTATACTGCAGAGCTGCACTCACTATTCTGCTGGTGGGGTCACTGTGTACATACATTACTGATCCTGAGTTCCATCCTGTATTATACCCCAGAGCTGCGCTCACTATTCTGCTGGTGGGGTCACTGTGTACATACATTACTTATCTTGTACTGATCCTGAGTTACATCCTGTATTATACCCCAGAGCTGCGCTCACTATTCTGCTGGTGGGGTCACTGTGTACATACATTACATTACTGATCCTGAGTTCCATCCTGTATTATACCCCAGAGCTGCGCTCACTATTCTGCTGGTGGGGTCACTGTGTATATACATTACTGATCCTGAGTTCTATCCTGTATTATACCCCAGAGCTGCGCTCACTATTCTGCTGGTGGGGTCACTGTGTACATACATTACTGATCCTGAGTTACATCCTGTATTATACTCCAGAGCTGCACTCACTATTCTGCTGGTGGGGTCACTGTGTACATACATTACATTACTGATCCTGAGTTACATCCTGTATCATACCGCAGAGCTGCACTCACTGTTCTGCTGGTGGGGTCACTGTGTACATACATTACATTACTAATCCCTATGTATCTGTCACTATAGTATTGCTGGGAGTGTTGCGGACAGTTACGACACTGAGAGCGGCTTTGAGGACTCTGAGAACGATATCGCCAACTCGGTGGTCCGCTTTATCACCAGGTTTATTGATAAGGTGTGTACAGAGAGCGGAGTGACCCAGGAGCACATCAAGAGTCTGCACTGCATGATCCCAGGTACGGTCCTGAGAACAGACCCCACAGCGCCCCCTATGTAATCAGTTGTATCAGTGTAAGGAGAGCTTGTGACTTCTCTCTCCATAACCTCTCATGTCTCCGGCAGGTATTGTCGCTATGCACTTAGAAACACTGGAGGCTGTACATCGGGAGAGTAGACGACTACCTCCAATCAAGAAGGTGAGTGCCGTCTCTAAGCGATCCCTCTATTCTGTCCATGGCAGTGTCTTAAAGGGCTTGTCCACTGTTCGATAAGCACGGCTACTGGGGGTAAATTTCAAAACTTTTGAGCAGATTTGTTGTCCAGAAGATTCTGCGCAGTTCTGCGCGTTCCTTGGCGACAAACACAGTATAGTGATTTATGCCTGAGCCTGATGACCCCGCGAGCGCCTGACACATTCCTGCCGGACCCCAGAGGAGTCATCACTATTAGGCTACAATTACCCCACCTAAACCCTGGACTTTATCATTTATCGCTAATCAAAATTCCAGATGTCCAGATCATGAAATACTTCAACTATATCATCATTGTGCTCATGTCTTTTCTTCACAATACAGCCGAAAATCCTGAGGCCAGCCTTATTGCCCGGAGAAGAGTTTGTTTGTGAAGCTTTACGAGTCTTACTGGACCCCGACGGGAGGGAAGAAGCCACTGGGGGAATTCTTGGAGGACCCCACATCCTTCCTGCAGAGGGCGCCCTATTCCTAACTACTTATCGAATCATTTTCAAAGGAACTCCTCATGACCCACTAGGTATTTGTAGTACAAGATGATAAGTACTATAATACTGCCCCCTATATACAGGAATATAACTACTATAATACTGCCCCTATATACAGGAATATAACTACTATAATACTGCTCCTATATACAAGAATATAACTACTATAATACTGCCCCCTATGTACAGGAATATACTACTATAATACTGCTCCTATATACAGGAATATAACTACTATAATACTGCTATGTACAAGAATATAACTACTATAATACTGCTCCTATATACAGGAATATAACTGCTATAATACTGCTCCTATATACAAGAATATAACTACTATAATACTGCTCCTATATACAAGAATATAACTACTATAATACTGCTCCTATATACAGGAATATAACTACTATAATACTGCTCCTATATACAGGAATATAACTACTATAATACTGCTCCTATATACAGGAATATACTACTATAATACTGCTCCTATATACAGGAATATACTACTATAATACTGCCCCCTATATACAGGGATATACTACTATAATACTGCTCCTATATACAGGAATATAACTACTATAATACTGCCCCCTATATACAGGAATATAACTACTATAATACTGCTCCTATATACAAGAATATAACTACTATAATACTGCTCCTATATACAGGAATATAACTACTATAATACTGCCCCCTATATACAGGAATATAACTACTATAATACTGCCCCCTATATACAGGAATATAACTACTATAATACTGCCCCTACATACAGGAATATAACTACTATAATACTGCCCCCTATATACAGGAATATAACCACTATAATACTGCCCCTATATACAGGAATATAACTACTATAATACTGCCCCCTATATACAGGGATATAACTACTATAATACTGCCCCCTATATACAGGGATATAACTACTATATACTGCTCCTATATACAGGAATATAACTACTATTATACTGCTCCTATATACAGGAATATAACTACTATAATACTGCTCCTATATACAGGGATATACTACTATAATACTGCTCCTATATACAGGAATATAACTACTATAATACTGTCCCCTATATACAGGAATATACCTACTATAATGCTGCTCCTATATACAGGAATATAACTACTATAATATTGCTCATATATACAGGAATATAACTACTATAATACTGCTCCTATATACAGGAATATAGCTACTATAATACTGCTCCTATATACAGGAATATAACTACTATAATACTGCCCCTATATACAGGAATATAACCATTATAATACTGCTCCTATATACAGGGATATAACTACTATAATACTGCCCCTATATACAGGAATATAACTACTATAATACTGCTCCTATATACAGGGATATAAGTACTATAATACTGCTCCTATATACAGGAATATAACTACTATAATACTGCTCCTATATACAGGAATATAACTACTATAATACTGCTCCTATATACAGGGATATAACTACTATAATACGGCTCCTATATACAGGAATATAACTACTATAATACTGCTCCTATATACAGGGATATAACTACTATAATACTGCCCCTATATACAAGAATATAATACTAGAATACTGCCCCCTATATTTTATATATGTATGTGTGTGCAGTTGCCCGGGCCGTTGTATGTATGTATGTGTGATGCTTTGCAGGCAGTTGTTGCAGTGTTTTGGTTTTCTCCTCCTCCTCTATCTGTAGTCTGGCGGTATATAGAGGGATAAGATCATGTAGATGAATACCGCTATAATTTGTCTGCTCTCTGGCGTCTCCTGTAGATTATATTGCGCCTGTAACGCATCTTCATATGTAACACATTAGATGTAATTGGCCCCCGTCAGCTGTTCGCAGCCCCTGCGCCGCGCTCGTATTTCATGTTCCGCACGCTCGCCGCGGTTTATTGGCAGGTTATTAGGACACGATCGGTCAGCGCTGCTGTTTGTGTATATTCTGCTATTTGTGTATTTATTCAGCATTGACCTCTGTGTATCCTCCGCTGTGTATATTATCCACAGTCCAAGAACAACTTGTACCTATTCACACAGAGGAGCGTGCCATCAGTCAATGTCAGGGGGGGAGAGCCAGCGGCAGGAGATCTGCACAGGCCGATGGGATAAACCCTCTATTCAGCTGTGTAATGCTTATCTGCTCCTGGGAAAGCTGGGTGACCCCTGGGCGGGAGGGGGGGGGGGGTTGGATTAGGAAGACACTAGGGGGCGCTCTTTGATGTGTCTGTCTTCTATGTCTTGCAGTAGGGGAGCAGACTGTGATCCGCAGCGTCCCCATCTCTTCCATCACTAAGGAGAAGAAGATCAATGTCCAGAACCATCTGCAGCAGAACATGCAGGAGGGGCTCCAGATCCGCTCCGCCACATTCCAGGTAGCAACCAGACACAACAGCAAAGTATGTCACCCCCCCCCCCTCTCCGTAATTTAAAGGGGAAAAAGTCATCCAGAAACAGCTCCACCTATGTCCTCAGCTTGTGTGTGATTTTCTTTAGTGGAGGTAAGGTGCAATACCAGACACCAGCTAGAGGATAGCTATGGCGCTCTTTCCCAATAAACAATTTCTTTTTTCTAGTCCTGTTTAATCCCTTTAATATCTGCATCACGGAATAAAAAAGTGAGTGGTCAGTAAACTCATCATTCACTTTGCAAAAACCTAAAATGGTTGTCTTGAGAAATAAGAAATAATACTGAGGAATCAGGTTACATGCTGCCAGTAGAAGGGTGTGGAGACGGGAGGGCGAATTGACTGAAAGACTGCAGGAGATTGAAGTACTATATTTACTCATCAGAGCTGGGTTATCCTTACAGCTTACTCTTCTCAGTATAGCCCTATAATGTCCTTCATGCTGCAAGTAGGAGGGGGCTTCGGCTTAGGACAGAGGCATCTTCCTTATTGCCAATATAGGTCTATAGAGAGGGGGGTGAAGAGGGAGCTTACTAAGACAGAGAAGCTACTAAACTCTCTGGTTGTAGTTATAACTTGCTCAGGGCTAGGTTTACAGCTTACACTGCTCAGTACTGCTCTATAATATCCTCCATGATTTCATTATACTTCTAAATGTTGAAATATGAGGTGGGAGCTGCAGAAATAAAATAGCTAAACTATTACATTTTATTCCTTTTGGAACTGGATTCACAGCTTACACTTCTCCTTACTGCTCTAAAATGTCCTCAGTCCTGCTGCTTCTGAGGGCGTGCTATAGCTATATAGGAGAGCAGGATCCACTCTTGTACACGTGTGCAGTGTATGGCGCCATGATAGCAGCTCAGAGACAACTGAACATAAGAGATGGAGCCTACAGGGGGGAAAACTGGTGAAAAATACCAGTGTTTCCATCTTCGGACCCTATAATGTCCAGTGTCTGGTTAACTGCTGAATTGTTTGTTATTTTTGTTATATTTGTGTTTCCTTTCTCCCCCCAGTTAATCAAAGTTGCATTCGACGAGGAGGTCAGCCCGGAAATGGCAGATCTGTTCAAGAAGCAGCTGATGAAGTTCCGCTATCCGGTGTCCATCTTCAGCACCTTCGCCTTTGCGGCAGGACAGGCGGCTCCGCCCATTATCTTACCAAAGCAAAAGGAGAAGAACACCTCATTCAGGTAACCAGCCCATGATGGAGGGGATCCGGGTTTGCACAAGAATTAAATAATCCTATAAAAATCCTATAGAAGAGCAGCGTCCTCCAACTTTTGGCTCCTGAAATACTACAAATCCTGTCCAGTCCGGTCCTGATGGGAGTTGTAGTTTCCCACTGTTTGGGTGGACCCTGCTGTAGAACATTACACCGTCCTGGTGTCACATGATGGGTGATGTAACCCATGTTCTGTGTTTCCAGGACCCTTTCCAAAACGATCGTCAAAGGGGCCAAACGGGCCGGGAAAATGACCATCGGGCGGCCATACGTGGCCAAGAAGAAAACTGGAACCATACTGGAGGAACGCGGGAGCCGCAACGAGGACGACGACATCTCGGGTACAAAGTTACTTTCTGTTCCTTTTATAATGAGGCCTTGTGACTGAGAGCTGTGTACAGAAAACGGCTGTGGGGGTGGGGGGTTGTCTCCTCAAGCTATTGGCTGCTGCACACTAAATAACGTTTATGGGTTCAGAGAGTAGTCGCTGACTAATGTCAATGACTGCAAATCATCCTAAGTTTCAGGATCTCTGGTTGAAGCCTTGTCATGTCCGCTCCCCCATGACCTGAGGTCACGTGACTGCTCTGATACCGTCTGCCATATATCGCTTCGTCCACAGTTTCCGATGACAATGAGCTGCCGAGCGCCACGCTGAAATCCACGGAGAAGTCTACGATGGAGCAGCTGGTGGAGCGGGCCTGTTTCCGGGACTACCAGCGTCTGGCCCTGGGCACCATCAATAACAGCTCCACCCGGCTGAAATCCGAGCACTTCCGGGTGACGGCCATGAACAGGATGTACTCCCTGTGCCGGAGGTGGGTGACCCCCTTTATCTTGGCCCAGAGCTCGGCATGATGTTGGAGATGACATGACCTCCCCTTACACTTTCTTCCAGTTACCCCGGTCTCCTGGTGGTCCCGCAGTCGGTCCAGGACAGCAGCCTGCAGAAGGTTGCTCGGTGTTACCGCCACAACCGACTTCCGGTGGTCTCCTGGAAAAACCCCAAGACGAACGCCATTTTACTCCGCTCCGGAGGCTTCCACGGGAAGACCGTCGTCGGGCTCTTTAAATCTCAGAACGCGCACACGGCCGGTGAGTGGCCGATCTTGGTTAGTGTTGAGCGGAGTTGCCCAACTGTTCGGGTTTGATTCTGGCTCGGAGAATTTTGCCAATCCTGGCAACTCGGCTCCTCACTAATCCTGATATTACGGAGAGTCTGATATAGAGCTGGGGAAGAACGATGTCTGTACTGTGTATTACCGCCACTCATCCCACGTCTGTCGCCCCCCAGCTCCGGCCTCATCTCTAGAGTCCTCCAGCAGCATCGAGCAGGAAAAATACCTCCAGGCCCTGCTGAACGCCATCTCTGTCCACTACAAGGTGAACGGCAACAGCAGCCACGCCGTACGGCCCACGCTGGCCCTGTCACCAGGTGAGGCCACAGTCTCCTCCCATCCCTGAGTATCAGGATCTGGAGTCAGGATGGGGGGGGGGGGGATATAGGTGTCTGTGATTTGGTATTGATCATGTGATCGGGTCGGGTTCAGTAGAAGGTAATGCCACGCGGCAGACGGAGACTCATGTGACTGGAAAAGTCGCCAACTTAAGACTTAATCAGCTTATGTGTTACACGATTCTCCGTCCTCGCTGGGAATCTTAAGGAAATCATGCATGCTCGGCTTCCCCTAACATCCAGCGCCCTAATCCATTAACGCCTCATCTGATGATCCTCGAGGGGGAAACCAACTGGGGGCGGGGGGCCGGGGTCCACAATGTAACATCCACATCCATGTTCTGTGTTGCATTTAACCTGTTTTTGTTTGTTTTCCCGTTTTTCCCCCCCGCTGTTGTCCTCATTGTCCGTTTTGTTTGACCGACATCAGACAGCGCCAGAAAGAGAATGAGCGGAGGGGTTAAGCATGTTGTGCCAGGACACTTGGATGGCAGTCCGTCCAATAGCTTTACCCGAGGAGGTTAGTAAGTCAGAGCTGGGTGACAGCCGATTGGCCTCTCGGAAGGGAAGCTTTAACAGGAGCTGATATATATGTAGCACTCTGTGGTGACACTACAACTCCCAGCATTGTAATGCTCTAGCCAGGAAGGTCCCAGGAAGCTTTGAGTGTCTCTCTCTGGTTTTAAATTCACCAGTGATTTTTTTTTTCTTTTAAATCAACTGCTCGCAGAAAGTTATATAGATTTGTAATTTACTTGTTAAAAAAAAATTATTCCAATACTTCTCAGCTTCTGTATGTTCTGCAGGAAGTGGTGTATTCTCTCCAGTCTGACACAGTGCTCTCTGCTGCCACCTCTGTCCATGTCAGGAACTGTCCAGAGAAGCAGCAAATCCCCATAGAAAACCTCTCCTGCTCTGGACAGTTCCTGACATGGACAGAGGTGGCAGCAGAGAGCACTGTGTCAGACTGGAGAGAAAACACCACTTCCTGCAGGATATACAGTAAGTGATAAGTACTGGAAGACTGGAGATTTTTTTTAATAGAAGTAAATTACAAATCTCTGGCACTTTCTGGGAGCAGATGATTTGAAAGAAAACATTTTTGGTAAATTACCCTTTTAAGAATCCAGAACTACATAAAACCGTAATCTGCACCCCACCAAACCTGAGGACGCCCTCCTCTCGCCCTCCTCCATCATCATCATCATGGACAGTGTCTGATCCTGGAGCTGCCTGATGCTGAGGTCACCACTATCCGGACACCACCTATTATGTATGGAGTGTTATCAGTGATGATATATGTTCTGTTGATATCTGTGACGTCCTCAGAGCCGCCATGTTGGGGTTCTCTGTCTGTTCTGTGCGGCTCCTTCTCTCGCTGTTGTCTCTGTCCTGTTGTGCTGTAACCTTCTCGCTTTCTTCCTCCTCCGCTGACCAGTTCTGGGGTACAGGGATAAACTCTTCTCACAGACACATCTCACAGCTAAGGAAAAGATACAGAATACAGGTACCTACCCTGCCCTCTCCCTGAGCCGCCACCTTCCATCATCATCATCATCATCGTCATCAATAGGGGCCCCTGCCCCGATCCCCTACACACCAATCACCCCCCATCATCATAATCATCATCATCAGTAGAGGCTCCTCCTGTCACCTACCCGCAGATAGAGCCCCTGCACCCCAATCACCTCCCATCATCATCATCAATAGGGGCTCTTCCTGTCAACTTCCCCCAGGTATAGAGCGCCTGCCCACCAATCACCCTCCACCATCCTCCTCATCATCCTACAGGCAGCGGCCCCTCCACTCTCACCAAATCCTGATGGAATAATGTATGTGGCTTACAAGGAAAGCATTAGACTAATGTGAATAGAGCCTAACGTCCTGCAGGTCAATGTGATATCACATAGTCTGTGATCCTTCCCTCACCTCCCAGGGTATGGTTATATAACTATATACCTCCAGGAAAGCTGGGTGACAGTCCCTACAGGAGCTTTCCTTTCATTACCTATCTAGCAGAGTCCTGGCCTCATCATTCCCTTACATCTAATTCTGTAGCTGCCTGACATTACTTTACTATAGCTTTCTTACTAATATGGCTGTGCAGCAACAGCCTGGCATTACTTTGCTTGCATTGCTATACAGCAACAGGCTGACATTACTTTGCTTGCCTTGCTGTACAGCAGCAGCTTGGTATTACTTTGCTTGCCTTGCTGTACAGCAGCAGCTTGGTATTACTTTGCTTGCCTTGCTGTACAGCAGCAGCTTGGTATTACTTTGCTTGCCTTGCTGTACAGCAGCAGCTTGGTATTACTTTGCTTGCATTGCTGTACAGCAGCATCCTGGCATTACTGTGCTTGCATTGCTGTACAGCAGCATCCTGGCATTACTGTGCTTGCATTGCTGTACAGCAGCTGCCTGGCATTACTCTGCTTCGCCTCTCTTACTAGCACGGCTGTGCAGCAGCCGCCTGGCATTACTCTGCTTCGGCTCTCTTACTAGCACGGCTGTGCAGCAGCCGCCTGGCATTGCTTAGCTTCTGTTTCTCCTCCCTGGCTGCCTAGTCAGCCCCAGTTCTCACACACACTATGTGCCTTTTTCTTTGAGTAACCTTTCGTTTTATGTGCAGGTGTCTGGGCCAGTCTGCGCTCCAGCAATCGCCTTATCACCACCCAAACGCCGCTGGTGGATGTTGGCGCTCGGCTTGCGGGTAAGGACCACAACCCCTCCTACACGGACCACACCACCCTGCAGAACCAGCTGCTGAAGCGCCCGGCCGCCCTCTATATCTTTGGGGAGAAGTCTCAGCTAAGGGTAAGGAGTCACTGATCGCTCTGTAGCAGTGTCTGGGTGATGCTCAGGGTTCACTAGAGACATGTAGCAGAGCCGTCTCCGGTGTAGCTGAGCTCTAGTGTCCTGTTTGTCCTGCTGAGCACTAGACCTTATCATTGCGTTCCCCACATAGCGGCGGCTATCAGCTCCCGCTTACCATTGGCCTCCACTTACATACACAACGTGATGATCCCACGACCCCTTCCCGTAACCCGGCCGTGCCTGCAGGACGTTGCTCCTCGGGTGACATTCTTCTTCCTATCGCTTTCAATTTTTTGGTCTCGATCCAAGAACATCAGCGGCCGACATTCCTGAGGTCACAGTAATAAAATTCCCGATGTCCGAGGTGTCCGAACTCCTGTTCCTAGAAGGGAATCTCCTCGCGTAACGCCGACCACCAACAGCTGGTACACATGCATGCTGATCGCAGCCGAGCATCCAGGTTACCTGCTGATCTCAGCCGAGCATCCATGTCACCTGCTGATCTCCCGTACACTGCATACTGATCGCAGCCGAGCATCCATGTCTCCTGCTGATCCCTCGTACACTACATACTGATCGCAGCCGAGTATCCAGGTCACCAGCTGATCTCTCGTACACTACATACTGATCGCAGCCGAGTATCCAGGTCACCAGCTGATCTCTCGTACACTGCCTGCTGATCTCAGCCGAGCATCCAGGTCACCTGCTGATCTCTCATACACTGCCTGCTGATCTCAGCCGAGCATCCAGGTCACCTGCTGATCTCCCGTACACTACATACTGATCGCAGCCGAGCATCCAGGTTACCTGCTGATCTCTCATACACTGCCTGCTGATCGCAGCCGAGCATCCAGGTTACCTGCTGATCTCTTGTACACTACATACTGATCGCAGCCGAGCATCCAGGTCACCTGCTGATCTCTCATACACTGCCTGCTGATCGCAGCTGAGCATCCAGGTCACCTGCTGATCTCCCGTACACTGCATACTGATCGCAGCCGAGCATCCATGTCACCTGCTGATCTCTCATACACTGCATACTGATCACAGCCGAGCATCCAGGTTACCTGCTGATCTCTCATACACTGCCTGCTGATCGCAGCCGAGCGTCCATGTCACCTGCTGATCTCTCGTACACTGCCTGCTGATCGCAGCCGAGTATCCAGGTCACCTGCTGATCTCTTGTACACTACATACTGATCGCAGCCGAGCATCCAGGTCACCTGCTGATCTCTCGTACACTACATACTGATCGCAGCCGAGCATCCAGGTCACCTGCTGATCTCTTGTACACTACATACTGATCGCAGCCGAGCATCCATGTCACCTGCTGATCTCCCGTACACTGCATACTGATCGCAGCCGAGCATCCAGGTCACCTGCTGATCTCTCATACACTACATACTGATCGCAGCCGAGCATCCATGTCACCTGCTGATCTCCCGTACACTGCATACTGATCGCAGCCGAGCATCCAGGTTACCTGCTGATCTCTTGTACACTACATACTGATCGCAGCCGAGCATCCAGGTTACCTGCTGATCTCTCATACACTGCCTGCTGATCGCAGCTGAGCATCCAGGTCACCTGCTGATCTCCCGTACACTGCATACTGATCGCAGCCGAGCATCCATGTCACCTGCTGATCTCTTGTACACTACATACTGATCGCAGCCGAGCATCCAGGTTACCTGCTGATCTCATACACTGCCTGCTGATCGCAGCTGAGCATCCGGGTCACCTGCTGATCTCCCGTACACTGCATACTGATCGCAGCCGAGCATCCAGGTCACCTGCTGATCTCCCGTACACTGCCTGCTGATCGCAGCCGAGCATCCAGGTCACCTGCTGATCTCTCGTACACTACATACTGATCGCAGCCGAGCATCCAGGTCACCTGCTGATCTCTTGTACACTACATACTGATCGCAGCCGAGCATCCAGGTTACCTGCTGATCTCTTGTACACTACATACTGATCGCAGCCGAGCATCCAGGTTACCTGCTGATCTCTCATACACTGCCTGCTGATCGCAGCCGAGCATCCAGGTCACCTGCTGATGTCCCGTACACTACATACTGATCGCAGCCGAGCATCCAGGTCACCTGCTGATCTCTCGTACACTACATACTGATCGCAGCCGAGCATACAGGTCACCTGCTGATCTCTCATACACTACATACTGATCGCAGCCGAGCATCCAGGTCACCTGCTGATCTCCCGTACACTGCATACTGATCGCAGCCGAGCATCCAGGTCACCTGCTGATCTCCCGTACACTGCCTGCTGATCGCAGCCGAGCATCCAGGTCACCTGCTGATCCCTCGTACACTACATACTGATCGCAGCCGAGCATCCAGGTCACCTGCTGATCTCCCGTACACTACATACTGATCGCAGCCGAGCATCCAGGTCACCTGCTGATCTCCCGTACACTGCATACTGATCGCAGCCGAGCATCCATGTCACCTGCTGATCTCTTGTACACTACATACTGATCGCAGCCGAGCATCCAGGTCACCAGCTGATCTCTCGTACACTGCCTGCTGATCGCAGCCGAGCATCCAGGTCACCTGCTGATCCCTCGTACACTACATACTGATCGCAGCTGAGCATCCAGGTCACCTGCTGATCTCTCGTACACTACCTGCTGATCGCAGCCGAGCATCCAGGTCACCTGCTGATCCCTCGTACACTACCTGCTGATCGCAGCTGAGCATCCAGGTCACCTGCTGATCTCTCATACACTGCCTGCTGATCGCAGCCGAGCATCCAGGTCACCTGCTGATCTCTCGTACACTACATACTGATCGCAGCCGAGCATCCAGGTCACCTGCTGATCTCTCATACACTGCCTGCTGATCGCAGCCGAGCATCCAGGTCACCAGCTGATCTCTCGTACACTACATACTGATCGCAGCCGAGTATCCAGGTCACCAGCTGATCTCCCGTACACTACATACTGATCGCAGCCGAGCATCCAGGTCACCAGCTGATCTCTCGTACACTACCTGCTGATCGCAGCCGAGCATCCAGGTCACCTGCTGATCCCTCGTACACTACATACTGATCGCAGCCGAGCATCCAGGTCACCTGCTGATCTCCCGTACACTACATACTGATCGCAGCCGAGCATCCAGGTCACCTGCTGATCTCCCGTACACTGCATACTGATCGCAGCCGAGCATCCATGTCACCTGCTGATCTCTTGTACACTACATACTGATCGCAGCCGAGCATCCAGGTCACCAGCTGATCTCTCGTACACTGCCTGCTGATCTCAGCCGAGCATCCATGTCACCTGCTGATCTCTCGTACACTACATACTGATCGCAGCCGAGCATCCAGGTCACCTGCTGATCCCTCGTACACTACATACTGATCGCAGCTGAGCATCCAGGTCACCTGCTGATCTCTCGTACACTACCTGCTGATCGCAGCCGAGCATCCAGGTCACCTGCTGATCCCTCGTACACTACCTGCTGATCGCAGCTGAGCATCCAGGTCACCTGCTGATCTCTCATACACTGCCTGCTGATCGCAGCCGAGCATCCAGGTCACCTGCTGATCTCTCGTACACTACATACTGATCGCAGCCGAGCATCCAGGTCACCTGCTGATCTCTCATACACTGCCTGCTGATCGCAGCCGAGCATCCAGGTCACCTGCTGATCTCTCGTACACTACATACTGATCGCAGCCGAGCATCCAGGTCACCTGCTGATCTCTTGTACACTACATACTGATCGCAGCCGAGCATCCAGGTTACCTGCTGATCTCTTGTACACTACATACTGATCGCAGCCGAGCATCCAGGTCACCAGCTGATCTCTCATACACTGCCTGCTGATCGCAGCCGAGCATCCAGGTCACCTGCTGATCTCTCATACACTGCATGCTGATCGCAGCCGAGCATCCAGGTCACCTGCTGATCTCTCGTACACTGCATACTGATCGCAGCCGAGCATCCAGGTCACCAGCTGATCTCCCGTACACTGCATACTGATCGCAGCCGAGCATCCAGGTCACCTGCTGATCCCTCGTACACTACATACTGATCGCAGCTGAGCATCCAGGTCACCTGCTGATCTCTCGTACACTACCTGCTGATCGCAGCCGAGCATCCAGGTCACCTGCTGATCCCTCGTACACTACCTGCTGATCGCAGCCGAGCATCCAGGTCACCTGCTGATCTCTCGTACACTACATACTGATCGCAGCCGAGCATCCAGGTCACCTGCTGATCTCTCATACCCTGCCTGCTGATCGCAGCCGAGCATCCAGGTCACCTGCTGATCTCTCGTACACTACATACTGATCGCAGCCGAGCATCCAGGTCACCTGCTGATCTCTTGTACACTGCCTGCTGATCGCAGCCGAGCATCCAGGTCACCTGCTGATCTCTCGTACACTACATACTGATCGCAGCCGAGCATCCAGGTCACCTGCTGATCTCTTGTACACTGCCTGCTGATCGCAGCCGAGCATCCAGGTCACCTGCTGATCTCTTGTACACTACATACTGATCGCAGCCGAGCATCCAGGTCACCTGCTGATCTCTCATACACTGCATGCTGATCGCTGCCGAGCATCCAGGTCACCTGCTGATCTCTCATACACTACATACTGATCGCAGCCGAGCATCCAGGTCACCTGCTGATCTCTCATACACTACCTGCTGATCGCAGCCGAGCATCCAGGTCACCTGCTGATCTCTTGTACACTGCATACTGATCGCAGCTGAGCATCCAGGTCACCTGCTGATCTCTCGTACACTGCATACTGATCGCAGCCGAGCATCCAGGTTACCTGCTGATCTCTCATACACTGCCTGCTGATCGTAGGGGGATAAGCCGCCATCAGACCTCCCTTCCAGACTGATTCATGGTAACGCACCATCAGGACAGGGGTTGTGTTGTGACCCTGGGGCAGTAATTTGGGGTTGTTGCTCCGTCTTTATTATAACAAACGACTATAATCTCCAGGCAACCGGCGTCCGGTCACAGTGCGGCTCCTGGCTCCTCACCAAGGCCAGCGACCCTTGTGCTTTTCCTGTGTGTCCCTATTAGTTATACTGCAGTTATGTGAGGCATCTCCCACCCTGACACCTTACTGGGGTTGTAAACACAATATTTTTTTGTGCCTCTTCATTCTCCAGGGCTTTAAGTTCGACTTTGCCCTGAACTGTGAGTTTGTGCCGGTGGAGTTTGGCGACAACCGTCAGGTGAAGGCGAGCTTTAAGAAGCTGATGCGAGCCTGTGTGCCCAGCAGCGTGCCAGGCGACTCCGACGCCACCTTCTTCAAGTCACTGGGAGACTCTGAGTGGTTCCTGCAGGTGAGTGCGGTGACTATATCACATCTGCTCATATACTGGGTATCCACCATGCTGTATACTCCTACACTTCTCTCTGGACACTTGCCGGGAGATACACCCCTATATACTGTGTATCCACCATGCTGTATACTCCTACACTTCTCTCTGGACACTTGCTGGGAGGTGAACACTTATATACTGTGTATCAGCCGTCCGCCATGCTGTATACTCCTACACTCCCCTCTGGACACTTGCTGGGAGATGCACCCCTATATACTGTGTATCCACCATGCTGTATACTCCTACACTCCCCTCTGGACACTTACTGGGAGATGCACCCCTATATACTGTGTATCCACCATGCTGTATATTCCTACACTCCCCTCTGGACACTTGCTGGGAGGTGCACCCCTATATACTGTGTATCAGCCGTCCACCATGCTGTATACTCCTACACTCCCCTCTGGACACTTGCTGGGAGTTGCACCCCTATATACTGTGTATCAGCCGTCCACCATGCTGTATACTCCTACACTCCCCTCTGGACACTTGCTGGTAGGTGCACCCCCTATATACTGTGTATCAGCCGTCCACCATGCTGTATACTCCTACACTCCTCTTTGGACAATTGCTGGTAGGTGCACCCCCTATATACTGTGTATCAGGCGTCCACCATGCTGTATACTCCTACACTCCTCTTTGGACACTTGCTGAGAGTTGCACCCCTATATACTGTGTATCAGCCGTCCACCATGCTGTATACTCCTACACTCCTCTTTGGACACTTGCTGGTAGGTGCACCCCCTATATACTGTGTATCAGCCGTCCACCATGCTGTATACTCCTACACTCCTCTTTGGACACTTGCTGGTAGGTGAACCCCTATATACTGTGTATCAGCCGTCCACCATGCTGTATACCCCTACACTCCCCTCTGGACACTTGCTGGTAGGTGAACCCCTATATACTGTGTATCAGCCGTCCACCATGCTGTATACTCCTACACTCCCCTCTGGACACTTGCTGGTAGGTGAACCCCTATATACTGTGTATCAGCCGTCCACCATGCTGTATACTCCTACACTCCCCTCTGGACACTTGCTGGTAGGTGAACCCCTATATACTGTGTATCAGCCGTCCACCATGCTGTATACTCCTACACTCCCCTCTGGACACTTGCTGGTAGGTGAACCCCTATATACTGTGTTCACCCCCCTTTCCATATCCGGAGTTCTCAGCACATTCTTAAGCTTATTATATTCTGGACATTTCATATCTTACCGTATAAAGGATTTCTTGGTGGTCACTATCCTCAAAAATGCATGTTATTGTTGGTGGACAGGGTCATGTAGGCGGGGCTTCACAGCTGTCGTGCCCCATATGCCCGCCTACCTCTGTGCCATAGGTTTCTAGGCCTGCTGATTCTGATGACGCTGCTGAGAGGCGGAGCTTAGGTGCCAATGACGTCAGGGGCAAGGCCTACTGTGCAAATGTAGGCGGAGATATGGGGGCACAATGGTTGTGAAGCCCCGCCCATATGACACTGTCCACCAACAATAACATGCATTTTTGAGGGCAGAGACCACCAAGAAATCCTTTATACGGTAAGATAAGTCTAATAAGCTTAAGAAGCTGAGAACTCCGGATATGGACAGTATCACTTTAAAGGGGTATTCCAGTAAATAGTGAGCAGCCTGCAGTTCCTGATACAGCCAGCGGTGGCAGTAGAGGCCTTGTCATCCCTTTCTTTAATACCGTTATATAGCTGTTGTAGGAATCCCCCTTTAATCCTCTGCCGCTCAGCCGCCCCCCTCGCTCTTCCTCCATGCTGTCTCTTTAGCCATTGATCTCCATCAGACTCTCGTTCTCTCCTCAGATACACAGGATCATCCAGCTGTCGGTCATCATCTCCGAGCTCCTGGAGGGCGGCTCCTCTGTGATGGTCAGCCTGGAGGAGGGGTGGGATATCACCACCCAGGTAAGCGCCCTCCCCACTATGGGAACAGAGTTACCATTCAGGAGTCTGGGAAAGCTGGGTGACCGCCCTGATTGGTTTTCATCTTTCTGCTTTCTCGGGATTAGATATCACTAAAGCAGCAGAAAGAAAAGTTAGTATCTGTTCCTGGGAAAGCTGGGTGTCTGCTTAATAACTCCAGCTGGCCTGATAACCTGAGTAAAGTCTCCTTGGGGTGCTCTATCATTGTGCGGCCAGGCCTCTCAGGACTCTAGGAAAGCTGAGTAGCAGATAATGGTTTCCAGTAAGAAATAGCATTTCTCCCTGTTCTGAGTATAATCCAATATGGCCGCCATTCAGCTTTGGATGACAGGACACTGACTGTATACTGGTGATGGGTCTGGGACTCGGCTTTCCCAGGAGCGGATAGGAGCAGACTCTGACCACTTGTTCCTGGTTTGATCTCGCAGATCATCTCTCTGGTGCAACTCCTGGGAGACCCGTTCTACCGCACGCTGGACGGCTTCCGGATGCTGATCGAGAAGGAGTGGCTGTCGTTCGGCCATCGCTTCAGCCAGCGCAGCAGCCTCTCCCTCAGCAGCCAGGGCAGCGGCTTCGTGCCCATCTTCCTGCAGTTCCTGGACTGTGTCCATCAGGTGAGAACAGACATGCTGGGACTTGTAGTTCCCTTTCTGCAGTGTTACTTCTCTCTAGTTACCGCCGAAGCTGCCCTCACCATTCTCCCTACATCTCTCCTAGCAGCACCAGCTACATCTCTCAGAATGCGATGCAGCAGATTCCATTGCATTGTGGTAAAGCTCGGTGCATGTTGTAGGTTATAAATATCCGGGACAGGACTGTCGCCATGTTATCTGCCATCATAGATAGTGGAGTATAATAATAGTATGGCGGACAGTCCTGTAGGTGTCACAGCGCTTCTCCAGGATCCATCCTTCTGCAGGGTCACAGCTATTGTCCCCTGTTATCAGCCGGTCCATGCCTGCAGTCTTATATGGGACACAGTGGTGGTCGGCAGCCCATGATCATGTTCTGAATCAGGAGGCTCTGGATAAACAATATTAGCTGTAAGGTCATAGAGAGCTCAGTGCCAAGCAGCTGCTGCTAAAGGTGCAGAACGAGAGACAGAGAAGAACCTGTGTGTGTAACTATGCGGACTATGAGTCACGTGTGCCCCCCCCTGGCTGGCCGCACGTGCCCCTATCCCAGCGCACGCGTCCATCACGCCGTATAAACACACAGCGGGCCGCCAGCTCCTTGTTTATGCCAGATTTTCCAGGTGTCAGCTGAAGCCGAGACCCGGAGAAATCCTCCATTGTGTTACTTGTATTTTCTTCTAAGAATAACATCTGCGAGAACACAAAGGTGGAACGGTCCGGTGATGTCATGGCTCCGCCGCCGCTCCCGGGTCATTGGGCATTGTGCACACACTGGACAACAATCCAGAACGTGCCAGATTATCAGAGAAGTGACATCATCCTGGATGGCTGCTTTCTCCCTGAAACAGCACCACCCCTATGTATAGGTAGCGTGTGGTATTGCAGCTCAGCTCTATTGAAATGAATGCGGCCTAGCTGCAATACTGCAAACAATCTTTCTTGCTGTCTGACACAGCGCTCTCTGCTGCCACCTCTGTCCATGTCAGGAACTGTCCAGAGCAGCAGCAAATCCCCATAGAAAACCTCTCCTGCTCTGGACAGTTCCTGACATGGACAGTGGTGGCAGCAGAGAGCACTGTGTCAGACTGGAAAGAATACACCACTTCCTGCAGGTCATACAGCAGCTGATAAGTACTGGAAGACTGGAGATTTTTACATAGAAGTAATTTACTGACAGCAGGTAATTTTAAAAGATTTTTTTTTTTTGCTGAAGTTCCCCTTTAATATTTGTCAAATTTACAAGAAGTTTCAGAACTTTTCAGGATGTAATGATAGGAGTTCTTAGAGAGCTGTCGGGACCCCCGGCAGCAGTCATGTGACCCCCCTGATAACCCCGCCCCTGACACGCTGCCGTTTCTTATCTCGCAGATACACAATCAGTATCCCACCGAGTTTGAGTTCAACCGCTACTATCTGAAGTTCCTGGCGTTCCATCACGTCTCCAATCGCTTCAAGACCTTCCTGCTGGACTCTGACTACGAGCGTCTGGAGCACGGTATGTGGCGTCCCCCTCGTGTAGGGAAGGTGGATGACCGGAGGAGCTACGGGAGGAATGTGCCGGATGTGTCCCCACCATAACTCACTGCGGGGGCCGGGGACAGGCAGCTCATACTCAGGGGGGCACTTACTTATAGAGGATGGAGACAACTACACTACTGATCGATCACTGCAGTATGACTCTGTCTCCTCTGCCGTAAAGGAAGACGAATGCTGCAAAACATCAGACTTGAACATCGCTGCTTTCAGATAGACTGTGATCCGGGCTGATATGTTGTAGCGGGGAGATCCTGTCCTGATTATAATATATCAGTGCTGATTCTGGTCTGTAATGCCCACAGAGCATTGTCTGGACTGATACATTGTAACAAATCAGTGCTGGATCCCCCCCCGGTACAGACAATGCTCTGCGAGCGATACAGACTGGAATCCACACCGATACATTGTAACAAATCAGAGCAGGATCCCTGGTACAGTGTATCAGTCCAGACAATGCTCTGTGAGCGATACAGGTTGGAATCCACATTGATACATTGTAACAAATCAGGGCAGGATCACCCCTCGGTACAGACAATGCTCTGCGAGCGATACAGACCGGAATCCAAACCAATACATTGTAACAAATCAGGGCAGACCCCTCCTCCGTACAGTGCATCAGTCCAGACAATGCTCTGTGAGCTATTCAGACAGGAATCCACACGGATACATTGTAACAAGTCTGGAACAGGATCTCTTTGAAACATGTGTATCAGTGTAAATTCCAGTCTGTATCGCTCGCAGAGCATTGTCTGGACGGAGGGGGGATCCTGTCCTGATTTGTTACAATGTATCAGTGTGGATTCCTGTCTGTATCGCTTACAGAGCATTGTCTGGACTGATACTGCATCGGGGGATCCTGTCCTGATTTGTTACAATGTATCGGTGTGGATACCAGTCTTTATCACTCACAGAGCATTGTCTGGTCTCATACTGCACCGGGGGGGATCCTGTCCTGATTTGGTACAATGTATCGGAGTGGATTCCGTACTGTATCACTTACAGAGCATTGTCTGCACTGATACACGGTGTGGATTTCGGTCTGTATTCTCACAGAGCATTGTCTGGACTGACGCACTGTACCGGAAAATCCTGTCCTGATTTGTTACAATGTATCGGTGTGGATTCCAGTCTGTATCGCTTACAGAGCATTGTTTGGGCTGATACTGCACCGGGGGGGGGGGGGGGGGGGATCCTGTCCTGATTTGTTACAATGTATCGGTGTGGATTCCGTACTGCATCACTTACAGAGCATTGTCTGCACTGATACACGGTGTGGATTCCAGTCTGTATTCTCACAGAGCATTGTCTGCACTGATACACGGTGTGGATTCCAGTCTGTATTCTCACAGAGCATTGTCTGGACTGACGCACTGTACCGGAAATCCTGTCCTGATTTGTTACAATGTATCGGTGTGGATACCAGTCTGTATCGCTCGCAGAGCATTGTCTGGACTGATTCACTGCATCGGGGGGGATCCTGTCCTGATTTGTTACAATGTATCGGTGTGGATTCCGGTCTGTGTTCTCACAGAGCATTGTCTGGCCTGGACACTGACTTTGTTACAGTGTGTCAGTCGGGGGTCACAGTGCATGGGGGGGATTTCTCGCCCATTGAGGGCCGCGGGATCTGACTGTAAGGTCTCTGGTTTTCTGAAGGAACGTTGTTTGAGGATAAAGGGGACAAGCACACGAGGAGGGGGATCTGCATCTGGGAGTACATGGAGAGGACGCACAGGAGGAGCCCCGTCTTCTTCAACTATCTCTACGCCCCTAGTGAGGTGGAGGTAAGCGGAATGGGAGAGGCCGGGCCCCCCGGACCCCTGAGCTCCATCTCTATAACCCCCTCCCCCTCTGTCTTCTCTCCTCCAGCCATTGAAACCAAGTGCCAACATCTCCACCCTGAGGAAGTGGGAGTACTACACGGAGGAGACGCTGGCCTCCGGGCCGTCCTATGACTGGACCACCAGCCCGACCCGGCTGACCCCGTCCGAGGAGCCGGCAGAGGAGACCTCGCAGCAAGGAAAGAGGAAGGTGGTGTGGCCGTGCTACGACAACGTGGCCAAAGTGCAGCCGGACGCCATCACCCATCTGATGAGTGTAAGCTCCTGGGGTTCTCACTGATGGGAGTGTAAGCTCCTGGGGTTCTCACTGATGGGAGTGTAAGCTCCTGGGGTTCTCACTGATGGGATATGAGTGTAAGCTCCCAGGGTTCTCACTGATAGGATATGAGTGTAAGCTCCTGGGGTTCTCACTGATGGGAGTGTAAGCTCCCAGGGTTCTCACTGATAGGATATGAGTGTAAGCTCCTGGGGTTCTCACTGATGGGAGTGTAAGCTCCTGGGGTTCTCACTGATGGGATATGAGTGTAAGCTCCTGGGGTTCTCACTGATAGGATATGAGTGTAAGCTCCTGGGGTTCTCACTGATGGGATATGAGTGTAAGCTCCCAGGGTTCTCACTGATAGGATATGAGTGTAAGCTCCTGGGGTTCTCACTGATGGGATATGAGTGTAAGCTCCCGGGGTTCTCAGTGATGGGATATGAGTGTAAGCTCCTGGGGTTCTCACTGATGGGATATGAGTGTAAGCTCCCAGGGTTCTCACTGATGGGATATGAGTGTAAGCTCCTGGGGTTCTCACTGATGGGATATGAGTGTAAGCTCCTGGGGTTCTCACTGATGGGATATGAGTCCAATGTAACACCCCAGAAACACACTCTTAGTACAGTAGCTCTTATCTGCAGTCCCATGTAACACCCCCTTAGTACAGTAGCTCTCATTTGCAGTCCCATGTAACACAACCTTAAAACTGTCAACCCAGTCCCACATAACACACCCTTACTACAGTAGCGGTCACCTGCAGTCCCATGTAACACCCCCTTGGAATAGTAGCTGTCATCTGCAGTCCTATGTAACACCCCCTTAGTACAGTAGCAGTCACCTGCAGTCCCGTGTAACACCCCCCTTAGTAAAGTAGCTGTCACCTGCAGTCCCATGTAATACCCCCTTTGTACAGTAGTTCTCATTTGCAGTCCCATGTAACACCCCCTTAGTACAGTGGTGGTCACCTGCAGTCCTATGTATCACCCCCTTAGTACAGTGGCGGTCATCTGTAGTCCTATGTATCACCCCCTTAGTACAGTAGCGGTCACCTGCAGTCCCATGTAACACCCCTTAGTACAGTAGCGGTTACCTGCAGTCCCATGTAACACCCCCTTAGTACAGTAGCGGTCATCTGCAGTCCCATTTAACACCCCCTTAGTACAATGGCGGTCACCTGCAGTCCCATGTAACACCCCCTTAGTACAGTAGCGGTCACCTGCAGTCCCATGTAACACCCCCTTAGTACAGTAGCGGTCACCTGCAGTCCCATGTAACACGGCTTCCTCTTGGCAGTGATATCCAGTATTTGCAGACATCCCTATGAGCTTGGAATATAGAGAATACTTTCTCCTCCGCTGTGTAAGTGAATCTCCAGGTGAGGTGTTTACCGCCGGGATCCCTCAGCAGATACATTAAGCAGGCCGTGTCCCCCGGAGCTGGCAGTCAGATGAGGATGGCATCAGGTTACTGCCAGGGCTTCCTGCCAGCCAGGCACTCGGTAGTCACTGACTGAGCAGCTGGATGCAGCCCAGGCAGCCACCTCTCAGGTATCACCTTTCCCACCCCCGGCCCCCGGGGACGCTGCACTACACGCCGCTCCATGTGCTCCCCCGGTGTTTTTCCATCTTGTTTCTTACAACCGCAAACAAACCCTAATGTGTCCGTCTCCTCCGCTCCTCATCCCAAGAATGTGTCTGCGCTCCGCACCCTTCTCCATGTCAGAACAATAGGTCGCCCAGAGGACACGGCCGCGCGCTGCCGTAAGTCAAAACCGAATGTTAACGTTGGCTCCAGTCACAGCCGGTGTCATCTGAGGGTCCGAGAGATCCGCAACCTCCGTTATATAACAATCTGATAGCGGAACGTTGTGTCCCCGCTGCAGGAGATCGAACGGCTGGAGAGCGCGCTGAACCAGAGCGCCGAGCGGTGGCAGCTTCTGTGGGAGAAGGCCAAGGTCAAACTCAAGGAGGACGCCAAGAAGGAGAATGTAAGGATCAGCCAGCCGACCCAAATTCTACTATTTCTGTTTTTTTATAATAGATTTTTTACGTTGTTTTCTTATTTTTTTGTTTCATACTTTTTTCTTCTAGAATTTTTAAGTTCTTTATTGTATTTTTTTACTGTTTTTTATTGTATTTTTTTACTGTTTCTTTATACTTTTTTTTTCCTTTTAGTGTTTAATGTTTTTATACTTTTTACAGAACTTTTCTCTACTTGTTGTACCCTTTTCTTGTGTAATATTTTACAATTTCGTTTTACACTTTTTTTCTTATAGGATTTTAAACAGCTTTTCCTTTTTTGAAAATGTTTTACTATAATGTTAAGGGAGCCAATCACGCCGAAATTGCCCCCATTGATAAGGAAACGTGCTGGTACATCACCCAGCACGCTTCCCAAACATCCCCCTGTCCCCTCCTTTATTACCCCGCAATCTTACATTTGTGAAGTCCCGCGCCGTTTGCTAATCAGCCCTAAGTAGTCATGGTGGGCTGAACTAGTCGTGGTCCTGGGCGTAGTTATCCGGGTCCTGGGCGGCTTCCAGCGCCGTAATCACAACCAGAGGGGCGTGATTCAAAGACCTGTGCTCCGCCGACATCATCTCTGGCTTTCGTTCCATGGCGGCGGTGCGGCGGCGTGCGTGCGCAGTACGGCGGGTCTTTGAATCACGCCCCTCTGGCTGTGATTACGGCGCTGGAAGCCGCCCAGGACCCGGATAACTACGCCCAGGACCATGACTAGTTCAGCCCACCATGACTACTTAGGGCTGATTAGCAAACGGCGCGGGACTTCACAAATGTAAGACTGCGGGGTAATAAAGGAGGGCACAGGGGGATGTTTGGGAAGCGTGCTGGGTGATGTACCAGTACGTTTCCTTATCAATGGGGGCAATTTCGGCGCGATTGGTTCCCTTTAATTTTTTACTATGTTTACTTTTTCCTTTGTATTTTTTACTATATTGTTTTATATTTCTTTTTAGAATTTGGAAATTTTCAGCATTTTTTATTTTTTTTTTACTTTTTCTTTTGTGTTTTATACTTTTTTTTTCTTTTAGAATTTTTGTTTTATGTTTTTAAATTGATACGCATACTTTGTTGCAGATTTTTTACTTCCTTATTTACCCTAATTTGGGCCAATCCGCGACACTTCCGCAGCTCACCGCGCACATGTGAACAGACCCTGAGGCCACTTCCATTGTGCCGTATTAAGGCTGAAAACATTTAGAGGCCTTTACGTTTATTTTTAGGTTTTTTTTGTTAACTCTCCCTGAATCCTTGGTGGACCCCCCGGTAGTGACAGCGGGGCAGGGGGCCTTCTCCTGTCCTCACATGGTGTCCGACATGGTCGCTAATCTCTGTTCTCTGTCCTGTTGTGTAGAGGAACCCGGCCAGCCTGATGTCCGCCAACCTCCAGTCCTACCAGAAGACCTCCATGGTGCATCTGCCGGACAGCGGCTTAGGAGACGACCAGAACATCACCTCTTCACCCTCCAATGGGGTGGACCGGAGATCGGCGACGCTATACAATCACTTTACCTCCAAGAATGAAGAGAACAGGTGCGTTCATTCACAATCATGGCTGAAATCCGCCTGACCTTTCACCTGTCCCAGCTGAGGGTTTCCTGTGGTTTCTCACTGTATTGCAGAGACTTAAAAGGGTTTATCCAGGATTAGAAAAACATGGCCGCTTCCTTCTAGGAACGGCGCCTCCACTGTCCTCATCTCTGGTTATACAGCTCAGCGCCATTCAGTTCAATGGAACTGAGCTGCAATATCGCACATAAACTGAGGACAAGAGTGGCGCTGTTTATGGAAGAAAGCCGCCATGTTTTTCTTATTCTGGAGGTCTTTAGCGGGGTACTCCAGTGTAAATCTTTGCCACAGGTTGGGGACGTTGCTATACACCAGTGCTGTCTAATCTGCGGCTCCTAAGTGCTCTGGCAGTGTTGTAGTATTGTACCAGCTGCCAGGGCATGCTGGAAATTGTAGTTTTACAATAGCTGGAGAGCTACAGGTTGGGAATCATTGACTGATTGCATTGCACCTCTCATTAAGTCAATGCATGGGAGTAATAGTAGTTTTGAAACATCTGGAGAGCCACAACTTAAAGGGGAACTCCGGTGAAAATTATTCGCTTTCAAATCAACTGGTGTCAGAAAGTTATATAGATTTGTAATTTACTTCTATTTAAAATTCTCCAGTCTTCCAGTACTTATCATCTGCTGTATGTCCTGCAGGAAGTGGTGTATCCTCTCCAGTCTGACACAGCGCTCTCTGCTGCCACCTCTGTCCATGTCAGGAACTGTCCACAGCAGCAGCAAATCCCCATAGAAAACCTCTCCTGCTCTGGACAGTCCCCGACATGGACAGAGGTGGCAGCAGAGAGCACTGTGTCAGACTGGAGAGAATCCACCCCTTCCTGCAGGACAAACAGCAACTGATAAGTACTGGAAGACTGGAGATTTTTAAATAGATGTAAATTACAAATTGATATAACTTTCTAAAACCAGTTGATTTGAAAGAAAAAGATTTTCGCCGGAGTACCCCTTTAAGCTGTGGCTCTCCAGCTGTTGCAAAACTACTACTATTCCCATGCATTGACTTAATGAGAGGTGCAGTCAGTCAATGATTCCCAACCTGTAGCTCCATCTATTATAAAACTACAATTCCCAGCATGCCCCTGGTGGCTTCGGGTTCTCCAGCTGTTACAATACTACAACACTGCCCGAATACTGAGGAGCCGCAGATTAGACAGCACTGGTCTATAGCAACGTCCCCAACCTGTGGCATGATGGGAGTTGTCATTTTACAGCAGCTGGAGAGTTGGGAAGCATTGACATAGGGGATGCCCTCAGTCTGTGGCGGTCCGGGCATCATGGGAGTTACAGTTATGCAGAAGCTGGAGGAGCTACAGGTTGCAGATTATTGATTGAATGTAATCATCATTAAGTCAGTGCATGCTGGGAGTTGTTTTTTTTTTTTTTTTATAAAGTTGCTCAACTTTATTGCACAGTCTTTAAATTGGCCGACGGGTTTTGCACCCATGTGGCCCTTAGTCACGGCTCTTAACAATCTTCTGCTGAAATGCTACTGTTACTGGTACGATGCAATGTAGTCTGGCAAATCCTGCTGGTATCTTAGATCTGGTGTGTATACTGCATGGTGCCGCTCCGGCTTCCTGAAGGTAATGAACGCACACTCGTTGCATTATCTGAAGATGCATCTCGCCCCTCCGCAGGTCATTTGAAGGAATCTTGTATAAGCGAGGGGCGCTGCTCAAGGGCTGGAAGCCGCGGTGGTTCGTACTTGACGTCACCAAGCACCAGGTAAGGGCATAAGTGTAGCTGTGATGGGGGAGGGTGATGGTAAAGCAATGTCACTTCTCAGCCGCAGTGTCACCTCTCAGCCACATTGTCACCAAGCACCAGGTAAGGGGATGACCGTAGCTGTGATGGGGTGGTGGTAAAGCAGTGTCACCTCTCAGCCACATTGTCACCAAGCACCAGGTAAGGGGATGACCGTAGCTGTGATGGGGTGGTGGTAAAGCAGTGTCACCTCTCAGCCACATTGTCACCAAGTACCAGGTAGGGGGATGACAGTAGCTGTGATTGGGGTGTGAAGCAGTGTCACCTCTCAGCCGCAGTGTCACCCATCACCTAAGCCACATTATCACCAATTGATGACTACAACATACGGGGCTATTCACATCATGTCAGAAATATACATTCCGAGGATTCCCCAGCGATTATCTCTGACATAGGCAGTGGCGTACATCACCGCGGTACAACCGGTAAGGTGTTGCTGGTGCAGCCGGTGTGTGCCAGCAGGGGTAGCCGCTTCCCCGGTGCATGTACCAATCATGGTGGTAAAACGTGTCGGCAGGAGGCTCCAGTGATCACGTTCTGGATAGAGATGAATCCCTGGAATCTCATAAACATGATTCTCTCGCTTTTTTTGTGTAAAGTTTTTTTTTTTTTGTTATAAAAGTTCAAAGTTCCGGCGGTTTATTGCGGCGCTGTCATCTCCATGGTGTCTCATATAACCCAGGTTGTCCTGTTACTGGATGATTTCTCGGTAGCCTGGGGAATTGTGGGAGACAGGAATCCCATGTCTTTCAGTCACTGTACTCTGTGTCCTTCCCTACAGCTTCGATACTACGACTCTGGGGAAGACGCCAGCTGCAAAGGGCACATAGACCTGGCAGACGTGGAGACGGTGGTGCCCGCCGGCCCTACCATAGGAGTGCCAAAGCACGCCAGCGACAAGGCGTTTTTCGATGTGAGTAATAGTGCGGAACAATCTAATAAATGTCATCTAAGCCTTATGTCATGGTGTGAATGAGCCATACTGCCCGATACATTGTAACAAAGTGTCAGAACAGCAGAGAGATGAGCAGGACAAGCTCTGGTGCTGATAGTTTGTTACAATGTACCAGTGTAGACCAAACTCTCATAAAACACATAGGGAGCCCAAAGTCTCTCTCTGGTGCTGGTAGTTTGTTACAGTGCATCAGTGTAGGTTATACCGTACTGTCTGCGCCAGGGGTAGGGAACCTTGGCTCTCCAGGAATGATGGGAGTTGTAGTTTTGCAACAGCTGGAGAGCCAAGGTTCCCTACCCCTGGTCTACGCTAATACACTGTAACAAACTATCAGAACTGGAGAGAGATTTGTGCAGCTGATGTATTTTAGATCGCAGAGCATTGTCCACTCTGCTACATCAGAAGCACAAGGTTAGCTCCTGTCCTTATATTGTGTTACAGTGTATCGCTGTATACTGGCCTCTCTAAAGAGCATTGTCTGCGCTGATACATTGTAACAAACTATGCGGACAGGAGAGAGTTTTGTGTCGCCGATGTGTTAACATCACTGAGCATTGTCTACACTGATACATTGATGAAACACAAGTCTCCTGTTATTTTGTTACAATGTATCAGTATACAGAACTCTTTATTAAAGTGTATGGCCTACACTGATACATTGTAACAAACTATCAGCACAGAAGAGAGTGGTTCTGTTAGTCTCTCTATATGACAGTATAGTCTACACTGATACATTGTAACAAACTATCAGCACAGAAGAGAGTAGTTCTGTTAGTCTCTCTATATGACAGTATAGTCTACACTGATACATTGTAACAGACTCCCAGCACAGGAGAGAGCTGTAGTGTTAGTCTGTCTATATCACATTATAGTCTACACTGATACATAGTAACAGACTGCCAGCAGTGTACGGAGCCTTGTTGTGCTGTGTATTCCCGGAGTATTCTCTGCTCTCGTACACTGCAGGATCTGGGTCAGGAGGAGTTGTTTCGGCCTCGGGCCGTCAGCCTGTTCCCCCTGATTTAGGTTTTATTTTCACGAGCCCCAGACGTTCCCTGTAATCTGGCCTTCCTCTTGCCCGGCTCCTCCGTGCATCCGTACATCGCCGCCCATCTGTTTTCCTGAAGACGGTAATTTGAGTTTGATGAGGCGGAAATATGTGAGAATGAGAATAGAGACTTCGGAGCTGCAATCAATTACCGTCCCTGACAAAACAGACACAATCTGACAAACGTAAAACAGAATCCTCTGCGTCTGATCGAGAAAACAAACACGTCGTAGCTGCGGAGGCCCCCCCGACAGGGCTGCGGTATCGGCTCTGCACAACGTGCTTCGGCTCCTCCACCCTTCATCTTATGGTTCTTCATCATCCATCTTGTTGCTGCTCGTCTTCCTTCCAGTCTTCTATAATGGGTCGAGACGTCCAAGATGGAGATAGGTGAATACTAAGGCGCTGAGACTGTGCTGGGATTTCCTCCAGAGAGAGAGGGGGAGAGAGCGGCACCGGTCTGTATGTGGTGGTTGGCGATTGACGCTTCACGAACATAGTTCCCGGACACGTCACGCGGTATCTCAGTGTTTACAACCATCGTGCTGACTGATTAACATAACTCATGTGAGCGGTGGAGGCAGCGGGTCACACACAGGTGGAACATGGCGGCACGTTACCTCACATGTAGCCTCCAATCCCTACGGAACGTTCCAGACCACTACGTTTTTATCGTTCACGCCTGGTCGCCGGCCGTGGCAAACATTCACAGTGGACGGTGTCCTAGTACGGAAACGAGAGAAGAAGAAGTAAGGCAAAAGTCAAAGTTTCCATGTAATTAGAAGCAGATAATCCGATGAAACAAGGCATTCCTTCTGGATGCAGACATATCAGAGCAGCTTTCCACATGCCATCTGGGACCTGAAGGATCGCCGGGTGGGGTCCCGAAAATTCCAGCGCATGACATCAGCGTCCACTCCGGAGAGAGCAGAAATAGAACCGTGACTGGAGATACGTTACATATACACATTGCGGGGTCAGATGACCTGCGAGACCATACTACATGTCGAATCTGCACAGTCAGGGAAAAATAAGTCACAAGACAAGACAACCAATGGAGAGCAAGATCGTGGCTCCGGGTCAGATTAGAGAGGACTCAGGTGCTTGGCCTGGAGATAGGGGTTTCTTTAAGAATATCTGTACCCAAAATTATACATTTTAAATAACTTTCAAAAAAGTTTTTTCTTCTGTAGAGTTTCAGGCCGTAGCTGTATCCCAGGAATACAACTCATCAGTAGTGGTCCAACCACTGGGACCCCTAACCTATCAGGAGATTGGGGTCCCTTCTTCCCCTCATGGGTGTTGGTTGAGCATGTGACGGCCCGAGTCATTCACCCTCTATGAGACTGCTTTACCCCACTGTCTCCATAGTGAGTGCTCACCCATCTCACTTATTATACGCTCACTTGGTTGGCTGCCAGGCAGGTGGTGGGTGAGCAGGTGACCCTATCTTTGCAGCATATGCTAGGCCACATGGTTAGGGAGGAGTCACAGACTCTCAGCTAGTAGGTACCAGTAGCTACTCTCTGTGTGAATATTAGTTTGTATGTTATGTTGGCGTAGCAGAGCTCGGTGTGTAAGTAATTTTGCTCCACATTGTCTCCTTCTAGGTAAAAACCAGCAAGCGAGTGTACAATTTCTGCGCTCAGGATGCACAAAGTGCCCAGCAGTGGATGGACAAGATACAGAGCTGTATATCGGACGCCTAGGGCACCCGGGATGT
The DNA here is from genome assembly GCF_027789765.1 of Dendropsophus ebraccatus. NCBI lineage: Eukaryota > Metazoa > Chordata > Amphibia > Anura > Hylidae > Dendropsophus > Dendropsophus ebraccatus. Next base: position 6,014,238 of record NC_091457.1, on the reverse strand, counting down.
CATCAGCCATATCACCTCTTTCTGGGAAGGACCAGTTTTCGTTTCTTTTTGTTGTTTTTGTGCCATGTGGTATAATGCCCCTTCCTTCCAGTCAGCTGACGCCTGCAGAACACGACAGCGGTATCACAGCTCTGCGATTCCGCGTGGTGTCGGCGCTGCTCAAGGAGAAGATGAATTTTTTGGATTTTTTTTTTTTTTAAAGACCAAGTAGTTCTTATGCAGCTAAAATGAAACATTCCTAAAACGATGTTTACAGCGACAGAGGGGTTGACAGGGACTTGAAGCGGCGTCAAGTGGGCGGGGCTTAGGGGTAAGTCTGAGCGATTCAGGCCCAGCAGTTTACAGAACCCTGTACAGTTTTCCTTCCCCCCCTCTATCGATGACATTTGCGCAGTATTTAGCCTCGTGTTTGGTGTCTATAGTGCAGTGCGGTGCTTTTTATTCTCTAAATGTATAGGTTGTCGCATCGGGACAGGGTGACGCGCCCATGCGATACTCCAGGGAGGGCGGGGCCCAGGATATCAGCCGCCCAATGGGCGGGGCCAGCCCTCCTCATTGTACATAGATAGAAATGCACTACACATCGTATGCAAAGCACATGCACTTAAAGCTACGTGAAGGGCCTAATGAAGGAACGTTCAGAGTCCGCCATGTACATAGTATTGTGGGATGATGTTACTGGACACGCCACATGCATTCCTCCGAAGATAAAACAAAGGTTTCAGCCCCAACCCCCTTCTTTGTTTTGTGTTTATTTACGGGTCCTGCACCCCAAAAAAAGGATAAAATCCTCTCTGACCACTTGTGATATATTCTCTTGACTGGACTCTCTAGATTTTAAGCTGTTAATACGTCGTCTATTACAAAGTTTGTACTGTATATAGGAACTTTTTGTATCTTCTTATGTCTCTGATTTGTGTAAATTTACCTCCCCCCCCCCCCCTGCAGAAACAGCCATATAGGTCTCACCTCCGGGTTATCGGGAACCAAACCCATCCCCACTACACCCTACAATCTAAAACTTCCCTCACGAGTCGCTACTTGTTGTTGGAAATTCTCTTCAATCCTTTCTTAGTTATTATCAGTTCTTGGGAAACCAATATGGCTGCCTCCTAGCTGTGTTATGCCTTTAAATGGTGTCTCCTTTAAATTACGCCATCGATGTACCAAACTAAGCCAACTCCCATGATGCTGCATGATATGGCTACTGGGAAATCTGGTTGGCTGACTATTTACTTAGGGAGAATTATCGGGGTCACTTATAACATCATATCTGGGAAAGCTGCGTAACATTTCCATGGCAAAGCTATCTATATATCCTGGGGTATTGGAGTTAGATGTTATGGCATAACTTGGCAGAGTTAGAATCCAGGCAATAGTAATACGTATGTGCTGTAATTGCGTACATATTGGATGTCACCCAGCGCGATATAACTAAGGGGTAGTGAAGAATGAATCGGGGACTTCCTGTAATATTTTTGGATTTTAGGGGAAGTATTTTTGACCACATGAATTGGTGTCGTCTTCACCGCACAGTGCCAAAAACCCAAGTATAAATATCTATATATATATATAGGAAACTTGAAAGACTCTGCTTAGCGGGAGAAACCTCTTTGTAGCTGTTCTCCCCTCCCCATGCGTGAGTGAGCTTTTTTTGTATCGCTCTGTTTTTAATGGTCACACGTGACACTGACACTTTGCACACTTGTGTTGTTTTGTATATGATTTCCTTTTTTTATGTACTTTGTAAGATAAAGTCCCCCCTCCCCCCCCCCCCCCCCAGCTCCTGCGTCTAAGAAGAAACAAATGTAAAACTTTATTTTTTAACTTGTTTTAACACTGTGTATTTGTTACGCTGTGTATGTCGGACATCTTGTAATAACTGCCCAGTTAAGGACTGTAAATAAATCTTATATGCAGTACACACCGAGCGGAGACTCAGGCTTTTATTGAGTCCGAATTTACTGAAAAAGTGGCAGGTGGAAGTTTTTAACCTTTTCCAAGCTGGAAAAGTTTCAGAGCTAAACCGGATGTAAAAAGACTTCTGTTCTTGAAATTACGTTGTCTATAAACCCGTCTATAAACTGAGAAAAAGTGCTCCAGAGCTGATCTTCCTATTGTAACTATAGGGCATGAGCCATTAATGGCCATTTTGCAGACTGGGAAGCGGTTGTAGTAACTGAGCGTGGTGGTATCAGCATTAGGCCCGTGGGAGTGTCAGATACAACTAGGCACGCCTACACAGGTATAAAAACATCCGTATGACTGCCTGATGCCTCCTGAGAGCAACACAGCCAAGGACTAGGAAGGAGCAAGTCACATCACATCGCCATTTTATGACTTCATCAGGTAAAAACAGTAAATGTGCCGAAATATAACTAAACCAGTGTAATGTTCCTCAACCAACCATGTAGTGTAATATGGATCAAAACCCATGAAAGGAATATAACATTATGATTTATGGAGATTGCACAAGTATCAGACAGTACCAGGACCCCCAGGTTACATCTCCTCCAGATTGGGTAAGAAATATGAAGTCACGGAGGTAATTAAGAATTTCTCTTTTTATGAAAATAAGATTGCGGAAGAGTAAAATATTTAGATTTTCCATTCCCGTAAAAGCTTTTCAAGATTACAAAGCGAATCCTAAGAAAAAAGACCAAGAATTAAAGAAAATCCCATAGACTTAACCCAGTTAGCCCATCAGTGTCAGGAGAGGGGGGCTTGTGCAATCCAGGACGGCACCTTCCAGTGGGTTTTAATTGAAGACACATGACAATGTGGTGATTTAGAAGGATCAGAATTCGAGGCATATGAAGGAATGCTGCTCTGTATGGTATTAATACTGACGGCATGCAACATCGGTGAGTAGGGCACCACATTCCTGGAGAACATTGTGCATCGTGAACATCTTAAGTAAATAAGCTGCATTCCCCAAGTCAATACTAAAGTCGGAGGATGGAAGGCATATGCTGTCAATATATACTCCAGAGGTCTACGATGGAGCAAATGTGAAGACCTCACCATCAAAACCCCAATCCATCAATTAACCCCCAAATGACAATTACTTATAAATTTCAAGGAAAAACAATCAAGAGAAAATTACCCGTTAGGTCATCCCCAGGCTTAAAGCTAGATCTTCTGCCGTTGCTTTCAGAGAGGTCTCCACCCAAATTGTGTTATTGTGTTACATTGTGCATCTACGGTTCTCTAATGGAAGTGACTGAGGATTCTAGCTAACAAAGATATTCTAGGAAAATTTGTTCCACCCTGAAGCCAGGCCTGGGTGCCTCAGTGATGACACGACTCTTGGATCCATCATAGACTCTGCTGTTACCATTGCAAAAAAGTTCATGTCAATTCAGGATAAATGGGGTTTATGAGAGGTAGGTGATCTCCAAAGTTTTTAGCCACTGGATCCCATAGTCCACAGAAACCTTCTACGGATCCTCAACTGGAATTAACCTACTTAATCCAAATGTCCATAGTCATCTCTTTTATAATCAGCATGTGTAGTGTAGTTGTTCTGTTTCTGAGATCCACTATAGTTAGCCTGACTGAGTTGACTTCTGTTTTTTGTTTCACCATCATCCCCTCCATAGTCTGGTAATGTAGACTTGACGGTTTCTGGATCCCGTGGGCCACAGACCTTTCCCCATGCTCAGGTGTTGTTAAAGGGGTTATCCAGCGCTACAAAAACATGGCCACTTTCCCCCTACTGTTGTCTCCCGATTGGGTGGGGTTTTGAAACTCAGTTCCATTGAAGTAAATGGAGCTTGATCTCTGCTGGTTTCTGTGGTCCACAGTGATCTTCTCCATAACCCCCTAGATAGAGTTAATGACTTTTGGATCCCACGATTCACAGTGAATTAGTTACTCTACAATCAGCCCCAGTGGATAGTGGACCTCTGCTGGTTCCTGTGGTTTTAATACTGTAGTTGACCCCACGTAGGGTCCCTGTAGTTAGCCTCAACTGACCTTAACTTCCTCATTTTTGCCATAGCCTCAGATGAAGTTGACTTCTGGTTACCATTGTCCACATTGATCTCTTTCATTGCGTGAGATGTTTGTTGACTTTGCTTCCCATTGTCCACAGATGATTACCAATGGACACTTCTCGGATAGCAGCGGTGCTCATAGAAAGTTGCCCACAGTTGTGTCTTCCATAGCTCCAGGTGTTGTTGATCTCTGCTTTTATGAGTCCTGGGGTATCTTTGTTTAGCTTAAACTTTAGACATCTGCAGAATCTTTTGCCTCTATGTTGGGTCAGTTTGCTGTTATGTAGATAACTTTCATATTATAGTTCCTTATTTCCTCCCCACATTCCTCCTTAGCCAGCTAGGGGATGACAATGAGCCCAGAAATAAGCTATGAAATCAGTATACCATCTAGAACTTTGCCTAGTATTGCACTAGTGCTGCTATTATCTATTGAGTCTGGAGTTTTTTATTACACGAGTTGATTTTTGTTTTGTTTTTGTTTTCTTTTGGGGGGGAGGGGATTCCTGAAGAAATAATTTTTCCGATACCTTTTTTACAGTACGTTATAATAAATAACAAAATTGCTAAAGTGGTGCAAAACGAGAACTTAATCCAAATGTTGTTTTGGAAACCTTTTTGGTTCCATAATCCTTATTGAGTTCAATGTAGAAGAGCCAAAAGTATTACTAGTAATGGAAATGTGTCCGATGAGCTCATGGAAATGACCTATTCACTAAAGCACGAGAAGGCGAGGCAGCCAAGGAGCATGGACAGCCTGTGCTCCTCTATGGATGAAGCAGATGGACTGAGAACAGCGAGGAACGATCAACTTTCACAACTTTTGTATTAAGAGGAAAATAAAAGCCCAAAGGAACCTACAGCTGCTGACATTGTATTTGCTAAATTAGGATCTGCCTCTGGTTCCTTGTTTTTGTTATTTTTAGCCTGGAGATATAAGGAGTAAACAAAATTAGTAAGTTGCATTGACTGAGCACAAGTCATAATTTTGGATGGTTTTCCCATCTGAGGTCACACAAGTACATGATAAAATGACTTCACTTCATGACTGATGGATTCCATCACATTCTTCATGGATTTTCAAATGTTCTAGTAAGTTCTATTCGGAGTACATGCAACAAAAATCACGTGGCCCAACAATGCTCAATAAAAGAGGGAATAATATATATTCCTCGTAAAATATTTTGTCTAGCCAGTATCTTGGACTTTGCAGAGCATCTCATTCGACTTTATCAGTTTATCCTGTGGACTGGTCGAAAACTTTACATAACATTCTTTACCCATTCTAGATATAGAACCATCTTATCCAGTATTTCCCAGAATATATACTACATCACTTTATTTCCTTCCCTATTAAAAATTAAATAATTGGTAGTATTGAGCAAACTTGCCAAACTGTTTGGCAGCATTCTGGGAAAATGAACGCTCTGCCTCCTAGCAGCTGGAAAGGTTGGACGCTGCTCTAGGGCTGCCAGGAAAACAGGTTTTCTAGAACTTCCCAGGGCGGCATTCAACTTCTCCAACCACCGGGAGTCAAATGCCAATCATTCAGGTTCAGGGAATGTTGCCGAACCTGAACAGCTCGGCAAGTTTGCTCAACAGTAATTTATAATGGGATTGGAAAGCCTGAAGATCCCAATAAGAGGAATGATTGGACGTCCAATTTATCTAATCCTGGTTTTCTACCTCAGCGGCTGTTCATCTCCTTCCATAGACGTTACAAAGAGAAAGTCATCATCTTGTCTAGAGAAGCTGTCGTGAATGTGAATACCGAGGGTTTGTGTAAGGATGCAAAGCACTGCGCGAGAAAACTCCAAGATCATAGAGACCAGAGAAAAATTCACTAAAAAAAGAAATTGCCCAGATCCAGAACCAGATTCTGTATATGGATGAAATCAAGATGAGTAGAAGTATGAAGAAGGAAAGGAAGGGCTCATAGCACATCATCTATCACACATCGTGGATGATAGGGCTCGGGCGTTCGTGACGTCAATGGAACTGAGCCATTGGTATTTCTCGATGATGTGACTGCAGATCGAAGGAACGGATGGATTCTGAAGCAGAAAACATAGCAACACAAATGCGCTAACAGCTCAGCATTTGGGGATGTTCGTGTGTTCCAGACATTAACTGCAAACAATTTGCAGCCACGTATTTAAGACTAATCCCCATACAGCATTCATCATTAGGTTAAATTGTCCAATTACTTTTGGGCCGGTGAAAATGTTTGGGGGTGGGGGGGGAATTACGAGCAAAATGGCTGTAATTCCGAAATGGTTAATTAATAAAGAGTTATGTTAAACCCCTTGGATTACAGCCAAAGGTCTCCATATATTGGTGGCTTATTGAATTGGAGGCAAAAGTGATGACGTCACTGACTAAGTAATTTGGATCCAGCTATACATGTTAAACCTTATTTGTCCATCATCATCGTCGGTCATGTGGACCCTCAGTAAGACTCACATACTTTACCACACATGGGGCCAAATTCCCCTCCGTGTATCCCCCCCGATGATCAATCACCGGCAAATGCCAAATGTTTCAACTATATCGACAAGCTTTCAGAGCCCAGAGGCCCTTTCATCCGGCACATTAGCCAATATAGATGTCACTCCTTGACTTGACAAAGTACCTAGCATCATAGAGATGTTTCTGGCCAACAGGGTACCGCACCATTTTATGCTGCACAACCTCATTGGCAGAATTCAGTACATTTCAGCTGCTCATTGGCTGCCAGGAACTTTTCATGTTTCAGCAAATATCCAAACTCCTGTCAGCAGAATCAGACACTGTACAGAAAACCCTGGCCGCCACTTCCCTCACACTTTCCCATGAATTAAGCCGTATTGTTTGTATCGTGTGAGGAATGTTAGGTGCAAAGAAGAAATGTGACTAAGCAGAGAATCCAAAAAAGTCTGAGATACGTGTTCTGCCTTCTGCACGTTCATCCTCTGGCACCTTCAGGACACATCACAACTCCTGTGTGCAATAGGATCAGGTTCTAAAGGCGAGAAGTTAGATTCCATACAGCAAAGCAAAAATTCCAGAACTTGGAAGAAATTAGTGGAATCTTGGACAACAATAAAAGAAAACTACAGCAAACTCTGAATCATATCAGGTGTAAACAACAGACATGGAGAATTAGAAACAGTGAAACCCAAAGAGCTGCTTCTTATTACACTGTACAGTATATGCTTGTATATAGGAGCAGTATTATAGTAGGTATATTCCTGTATATAGGAGCAGTATTATAGTAGTTATATTCCTGAATATAGGAGCAGTATTATAGTAGTTATATTCCTGAATATAGGAGCAGTATTATAGTAGTTATATTCCTGTATATAGGAGCAGTATTATAGTAGATATATCCCTGTATATGGGAGCAGTATTATAGAAGTTATATTCCTGTATATGGGAGCAGTATTATAGTAGTTATATTCCTGTATATAGGGGCAGTATTATAGTAGTATATCCCTGTATATAGGAGCAGTATTATAGTAGTTATATTCCTGTATATAGGAGCAGTATTATAGTAGTTATATTCCTGTATATAGGAGCAGTATTATAGTAGTTATATTCCTGTATATAGGAGCAGTATTATAGAAATATATTCCTGTATATAGGGGGCAGTATTATAGTAGTTATATTCCTGTATATGGGAGCAGTATTATAGTAGTTATATTCTTGTATATAGGAGCAGTATTATAGTAGTTATATTCCTGTATATAAGAGCAGTATTATAGTAGTTATATTCTTGTATATAGGAGCAGTATTATAGTAGTTATATTCCTGTATATAGGAGCAGTATTATAGTAGTTATATGCTTGTATATAGGAGCAGTATTATAGTAGTTATATGCTTGTATATAGGGGATAGTATTATATTAGTTACATAGTTTAAAATTCTTATTTACTAAAGATATTCCGTATTTGTCAGGAGTATAAATCTGACAACTTTAGTGAGCCATAAATGTGGTTGGAGCAGTCATCATTCTTCTCTTGGCCTCATACACAGCTCATACACAGCTCATACACAGCGCTTTACTTAGCAGGAGACAAAGCTGAGCAGAGGATAAAACTTTCAGTGAAGATAATGTGGGATCTCAATCATACATTATTTACTAAGTTTCAGTAGATACTTAGACGTCTTCTGAGATTACAGTATTGATGGCTAATCCTCAGAGTAGGCCACCAATTTCACATATTGGGGGAGGCTCCAGCTTAATAGCCGATAATACATTTACAGCACTGCGGTGTAAGAATGAAGCCACAGGGCTCGGCTGATCGGCGGGGGTCGACCTTAACCTCTTTAAATTTATAAAGTATTTAAGTATATAAAAAGAATTACGGCCATTACTTTATCCAGTCTTTTGTACGTGTCATTTATCCTGGACGGTAATGGACGTTTTATTATGTATTACACATAACTGCTTTATTCTTCGTCTCCCACTCGGCCCTAATTTGCTTGTTGAGACTCTTGGAGACGTGGAGACGTTTTACCACGATGAATACAATTAACTTACTCAGTTACAGGTCAATGTAGAAGTGAAATCTGTTTTGCTTTACTCGTTCTCAGATTAGAATATATTAGTCTCGGGGGTGTCATTGTGTTGTGAGCTCGTGCTGATTTTGGGCAGTGATGGACCAACTGGTCTTTATCTGCTGTCAGGAGGCCATGTTTCATTCTCTAGAAGGAGAAATGAAAAGCCTGGGACTTTCCTCTGATAACCAGATGATATTTTTCTTATCACTCATCCTATAAAATGTTCTTCGATAAGTTGCTAGGAGTTTGTTTTCCCCATTGGATGAATCATGGAGTCCTGGAACGTTTCCATCCCGGCCAAGGTTGATGTCTTTAAAGGTAGTGTATAGTGGTAAGTGGGAACATTCCAGAATGTAAGACGCAATATACATGTCAACATGTCCAGATTGGAGTTCTTATTGGGAGACTCTTCGAGAAGTCTTCTCTTGGAATGAGCCCAGTTAGACTTAAATGTAACCATGCTGAGGATCTGATTGAGTGACGCCTTAAAGCTGCTTGGGAAGCCACTTGACTTCATATAATGGATGATGTATCTGTCCGCCAACCAATATTGTTTTGATCGCACAGCTCCGATTCATCTGTCACCAGTTTGTCTAATCTCCAAGATAGGTCGTGTAGCAGAGGATCATAGCCGGAGTTGATACTGTGCAGAGCCGCAATCTGGAATATGAAGCCGAAATTCATCAGATCCAAGCATCGGCCTCTCCGGCCAGCGGAACATTAAAGGAATATTAGTTTTGTTTTCACATTCTTTGGAGCACAATCAATTATATTCAATGAGGGAAACAGGGATTTAGATCTGTGGCTTTACAGATAAGCCCGAGACACATGGAACTGTTTCATGGGATATTTATGGTTTTGACCAGTTTGTGTGGGCCGCGCATCTGCCAAGCAAAATACCAGATCTGTAACAAGCGTTGCCCGAGAGTCTCCCGTTCTGTGACTTATGAAACAAAGAGACAAAGTGCAGCCGGAGGGTTCCGACTCTTCATTAGGTAACAGCTACTCCTGTAATATATTATTACAATGAGCTTCCTAGTAAGGACTGGTATGCCATTACTGCCACTCAGTGGATATAGGGGAGTAATCTTCTAGATATTTCTGTCCCCCTCCCGACTCCTCTGTTTCATCCAGACTCCTCTCTCCAATCTAGACCCATCTTTCCCACTAAGGCCTTATTCCCAGTTTTTGTGTTTCCGTCATCACTGCCCGGCACATATCCATACAGTTCCCTCGCTCCCAGCATCATATCATAGCTGCTGTGCCTGGGAGAAAATCCGGTACAGCCTTCCACAGCCGTGTTCCATGCGAAACATGAAATGTGGAAATAAAGCTTTAGACTACTGTTCTCCATACCCCTCTGTTCCTTCTAGACTTCTTTGTCCTCTCCGGACCCCTCTCTCCCTATCAAGACTTGTTTCTGCCAGACCCCTTATTTTTCAAAACCTCTCTGTACTTCTTGAGAACTTATTGTCCCCTCCTAATCTGTCCCACCCCAGATTTCTATGTTACCTTTAAACTGCTCTGATATTAGGGTAGGTTCGCACTAAGGAATTAAAGAGGAATACGCTCTTAATTTCTGCTTGAAATTCCTCCCGTAAAATATGAACAGAGCAATGTCCTATTGTGTTCAATGCAATTTCTGCTCTGTTGTTCACACAGCAGAGTTTCCAAGCAGAATTTTGTGCTGCAGATCTGCTTTCCGCCCAAAGAATTGATATGTCAATTCTTTAGATGGATTTTGCTAGAGGAATCCTATATAAAAGTCAATGGGGGCTTAAATTCTGCTTGACTTCCACCAGAGCTGAAAAGACTAGGAATTTCAAGCAGAAAACTTTCCTCGCCTATTCCTCAGTGTGAACCCACCCTTACTCTGTCCAATCCAAATCTTTCTGTCCCTACTTCCATGTAGAAAACTCTCAAAAGTAGCAGCAGCATAGAGGACAATATAGCACAGTAAAAGCAGCTAATAAAAGTCTCCAGTAGCCATAGAACTGTAACAGCATTGGTGGTAAACTAAACATGTTATGCGGGCCTGATAACCAGACCTGAGGTTAATGGGAATGCTGTATTTCTGACTTGTTAGAAATGTAACAGGAGACAAGATAGATAAAGAATAATGAGGCTAATGGGATCACGGCTCAAGCTTCATTAGTCAGAAGAAACCTTGGCAAGATGTCCGAGGTTGAAAGCCAACTGAGTCTGCTCAGTGGTGAGAATTTGAAGTGCCTGCAGAGTGACCTATCCCAATTACTGGTGATACCCAAAATGTATCAGGTTGATAATAATTAAAAACAACAAACAATAAAAGCTTCCAGCTCCTGACTAAACGTCAAGCTTTTACTTCATTGTCATAAAAGTTCAGTACAGAAACGGACGCGCTAAACGTGAATGACACACACATCATCATAACTGTCCGAGCACGGGGACCCTCCACATCAAAGGTCAGTGCCCCATATGTAATAGAACTCCATGTGCTATATCCATGTTCACTGAGTGATGTCTTGCTTGGGACATGCTCCCACAAGAAAAAAAAAATTATGATATGTATGGACAACACCTGCAACCTCATATGTGATCGGCAGGGTTTCCTCCGGTTAAGTCGGCACCGTTTGGTGTCTATTCCGGCCAGATGCTGTGGATGACTCTTAGCATCTTCAGCCTTGTTTGCCATTTCCCTCATTTTTGTGACACATATGTCCCGGATGGGAAATAAACATGTACAAATAGAAACCACCCTATAAATAAACCACTTGTTGTTAGAGTTTCGACTTCACAACGTTTCCTGAAATAAGTCACAAATAACTCTCCTATTACTCAAAGTCCAAATCATTCTTCTTAATGTAAACCACAATGCTGATGTGTCTCCAATTTTTGGGTAGAGTTTCTCCTGGCATTTCTCAAAGTATAAAGAATTAACATTTCTACTACTTCCATGTGAAGGAGCATGAAGTTGTTTGGGGGCGATGTCTGGAGGAAATTCCTAGAAAGAGTGCACGCAAGACAAAAAGCAGGACTCAAGGCTCCACCTGGTCCTCCTCCACGTGGTGTCCACCGTAAAGAAACAGGAGGCACCAGGGTCATCAGTGCTGCTTCTCTATTGGTTCTGCAGGTATCGTGAAACTAAAACTCTCACCATACTGGGAGTTATGGCAATACAAAAGATGGAGAGTCACAGGTTTGGATAGTCTGCTCCTCAAGATGCGTGGGATCCTTAACCACCCACATCTGGAGTTGGACTAGCAGTGTCCAAGGTGTGGTTATGTAATAGGTAAATGGCATTAACTCTACCAATGGTTGACATCAGAAACCAACAGCTCCAGCACATAACAGAATAGGAGTCTAGGTTGGGTCTTCTCCAGAACAATAGCTGATTGGCATTGTGCCGATCTAATGTACTCTATTCATCATGGTTGTCACTTGTTGGAGAGAAATAGAACTATTGTTGAGTAGGAGCTTTACTAAGACAATGAGAAGACTAAATGGCTGCAAAGTATCATGGTTCTAGATGTAGTAGACTGCCCCCCCCATGCATATCTACAAAGTTTTGAGCAGATTACTGAGGTGTGTATTAGCGAAGGGGTGCAGTAGGAAAGAGAACACCTGGACCCCTATTTCAGTTCTGGATTTTGAATCCTTCTACCATATGCTCACCCAGAGAAGCACGTTCTGCAGGAAGTTACCACCAATAGCAAAGGAGAGGGACCAATGAGAACCGTGACCCCAGTCTCCAGGGGCCCTATAGGAGCTGCATGCTCTGCCTCTATGCTGCGGACTAAGACTTTCCCGAGAGTTCAGGTCTGACCGTGGATGAGTCAGAACACATTACCTTCATCTTTCTCGCCATCAGCTAAGAATTTTTGGCTCCTTTGTACATTTTCTGTTCTGCGATTGACCCTGATATTTGCCTTTTGGGAGATTGAAGAAGACTGTATTGGAATCCAAAGATTGCCCCCCTCCTGAGAAAGTCAGTAGGTGCGAATAAAGAAACAGATCTAGCGAAGGAGCCAAAACCATTAAACACAAGAAAAAGGAAAACTGGAAAGATACAAATGTAATAACACGGTCTGGAAAGCATGAAATCCGCTCATTACGTCCAATGGTTAATGCTGTGTTTCTATGTTTAGGCAGCAATAGTTACCAAAGTGATAGATTCCAAGAGACAATGTATCCGAGAAAGTGGAGACCCCTCCATAGAGTCATCTAAGAGAAATTGGGAAAGGGGGTTGGGGTTGTGTATCTAATTGCTCTACAGGACACCACCAGAGAGATGAATATGTATAATAAAGGATAAGTTATATATGTACACAGTGACCCCACCAGCAGAATAGTGAGTGCAGCTCCGGAGTATAATACAGGATGTAACTCCGGATCAGTAATGTATGTACACAGTGACCCCACCAGCAGAATAGTGAGTGCAGCTCTGGAGTATAATACCGGATGTAACTCAGGATCAGTAATGTAATGTATGTACACAGTGACCTCACCAGCAGAATAGTGAGTGCAGCTCTGGGGTATAATACAGGATGTAACTCAGGATCAGTAATATATGTACACAGTGACCCCACCAGCAGAATAGTGAGTGCAGCTCTGGAGTATAATACAGGATGTAACTCAGGATCAGTAATGTATGTACACAGTGACCCCACCAGCAGAATAGTGAGTGCAGCTCTGGGGTATAATACAGGATGTAACTCAGGATCAGTAATGTATGTACACAGTGACCCCACCAGCAGAATAGTGAGGGCAGAGCTGGAGTATAGTACAGACTACAGACGCACTCTTGCTTACCCATTGCTATAGTCGTGTTTTGCTATGTTTAGTTGGTTAAATAAAGGCCAACGCCAGCTGAAGGCTGCACAGTGCCCCCTATGTGTGTATCAGGTATCAGCCATCATCTTATCTTCACCTTAGATGCCTTGTGTTATTTTCCCCAGTATCATTGTGTCTTATCTGCCCTGAAGTTTCTTCCATCCCTCAATGTCCTCAGCACTTGGCTCACGCTTTGTCTGATCACTTAATATATGTGTCCATTACCCAGTCTCCTTTCATGTGGCTTTGTGTCCTCCTATAACTACTCTGGGTAATTATGAGAGGAATGCTGCCGTTCTCTTTTCGGGGGCCATTAACATATTTCCACGTGTTCCCCGGGTGCTTCGAATTCCTGCAGAAAACATGGTCCAATGTGAGGATTAAGAGCAGAGAGTCCCGGATGTGCCGACTCAGAAATTATCATAGGAACAATATCCAATTCTGTGACAAATAGCAAAGCACAAAATGTTACACTAAAAAATCTGGACACAATAAATGCTGAATTGTAAAAAACTTCCTGTGTTCATGAATATTGCACCAGTTGAATCTGCAGTTTGTGCTCCAGAGCTGCCCTCTCTCTAGTGTGAAAAGGAAATTTCCGCCATTGTAAGGAGATGAAGATGACTGGGCTACTTCTATAGACCAGTGACCTCTAACCTGTGGCTCTCCAGCTGTTCCAAAACCACAACTTCCAGCATGTCCGGACAGCCAACAGCAACCAATTGGAGGAGACTGCTGTAGACTAAGGTATGAAGGGCTAAACTGCATCTACTTTCCAACCCTAAGCCCATGTTGTAATGTCTTTGCGCCCCCCTTTGGGTCTAGCTGGGATCTCTGTAGCTTGTGGTCCCTTCTGCTGGCTGGTGCACAGTCTCTAGTTTCTTGGAGCAGTAAGAAGCCAGAGCACAGCAGAGTCGTCTGCTTTCCATCTTCCCGCTCCTGCACTTTGTCAATGTCTTCATGTTGTTGTCTCCGCTCATTATTATCGTCATACCATGAAGTGACTGCAGCGGCTTCTACTATCGAGGCCAAACCACAGCCAGATCTACAGTAGCTGTATGTCCACCCTGTGGCTTGTAGGACTCAGCAAAGGCCATGAGCTTCCCTCCGTCTATGTGCGGCTAGTCCCTGATGACCTTTTATAATATTTTATTGCTTTGTAAAGCAATTTCCATATCTTTTGAAGATCTGTCGTTTTGCTCTCCTAGGCTCTTGATCAGAACAAGGACATCTTGCTTGATATTGCACTTTGGTGGCTCCTCAGACCTTCTTGGATATACATCTTTATTTGTGCCCCAATTTTCTTTTTAGATTAATACAAAAAAAAAAAACCTCCAGATTTTTTTACTAGAGTGATCGCTGCTGGATCCATTCCATAAGAAAGGAAACATTATCTGAAAGAACAAGATGGGTCTACTGCCAAGCAGCACATTGCCGCCATATCCTAGTTTTGTCCTCACCACATGCAATATCCTGTCAGCTCTGATGTTCTACAGAGTGGTAAATGAGGTTGGAAACTTATCAGTGATCTTCAATGTAGGGACTTAGGAATCACTGCTGGATGACTATATTGTATCCATCCACCCATCCCTTCTCTTGGTTAAACATGATGGACAAGTCTTTTTTTTCCCCACCTTACTATGTAACTATATTCTCTTCTAGTTATAGACTTTAGGCAACAGTTACTTGGTCACTTAGTAGACAGTAACATCCTGACAAGTTGTAGAGCCGCATATTGTGTTTCTCAAAGAAAAAGAAGAGGACAACCAGGGAAAGGTGCTATAGAAGAGCTGATTTGCAAGTGATCTGGAAATTGTAAGCAGATGACCATTAGATTTTGTAAAGGAGAAGATGATTAATGGATAGATATCAAATACTTCACGGGGATACAATAAGGTACAGATTGAGCCTCAACTATACTGAACTACACCGGGAAGTCCTAGAAGTGGGCCAGCCAATGTGTATGCCTAGCAGTTAGTGGGGGAGGTGTTATCTAGTTGTCACTCTCAGGTTGGAGAGTGATCACTATCAACTGTAGGCAAAGGATGAAAACCAGGAGCTGTAGTAAAGAGATGACCTAGGGACAATAGTGAGATGAAACATGGATATTGGGGACCAGTAAAGAGGAGATGGTGAAGGATAGGCACTTGGACCAGTAAAGAGGAGATGGTGAAGGATATGCACTTGGACAAGTAAAGAGGAGACGGTGAAGGAAAAGTACTGGGACCAGTAGTGAGGGGATAATCAGTGATCATTCATGATGACTTGAAGGATGACTAATAGTAATAACAGAAAACAAACGTATTCATCTCCTTTGTCTTGTTCTTTATTTTGGAAAATCATATGATAGATGTCAATAAAGAACAAGACAAAATAAAGAAAAACCATTCACCACAACTGTGCCGCTCACCCGTATCGAAGCCTTCACGACTGAGGAGTCACAACATAAGCTGCATCTAATGATTCATTCACATTTTTTACCCTAATGTTATAAATAAATCCTTGGACTACAGATTATTTCTGGGACCCCAGATCGAGTTTTTGCTGTTATTTATGAGATTTTATCTTTATTTGTTTGGATTCAGTCATAATTTAGGAATTGAATAACAATCTATTGTGGAGGAGGCTTGGACCATGGTGTGAAGCCTGAACATCTGGTCTGGATTTTTGAGCCTCTGCTTGTTCTCAAGAGGGAATTTTTATAAAAACCAGAACCCAGAAAGTCTTCGGCATGGAATGTCCCTGGTGCTACAACCATGGTTTAGTGCCCCCAGACCCCGTTGTGTTGAGCTGGGAGGGCGTCTATTTATCTTGTTTACTCTCTCATCTGCTTGGGATGAAGTCGTCTATCTCTGCTCCAATCTGTCATCAAGACCCTTATTACTTTCACTCAGAGAGACCAGACTAGAATTTCAAAGCAGGATACCTGGGAAGGATATCGACTAATACTGTGGCAACAAAGAACATGTACCATTAAATGACAACAAGGTGTCAAGTTTGATTTCTTGCATTTTTTTAAGACGAGGTGGAAAGAGAAGCTGTAGCCTAGAGATCAGTGCAAGAACAGTGAGAAAAGAATATAATAATCATTTACCCCAACAGAGATGGGAATATTGGAAGAACTGGTTCATGGGGTTTGCATGTTATATGCAGGAAGTTAGGAAGAGAGTCTTTGCATTATGAATTGTAAAAGTACAAATTCATTATTGAGTCATGTGAGCAGGGACCACATAATCACTAGAACAAGGGTCTATGGCCAACTTAGGGATAATGCCAATGAAGGAGGCAGTAATGTACATGACACGCCAATGATGGTATCCTCCAACGCATCTCAATAACGTCGGAGGTGTCACACACCCAATGGTGTCAAAAATTCCAACTATACAGAGACGACCAGATTTATGGAATTTCTCCTATTCCGTTTGACCTAAACCTCAAAATCAGATTGGTCAATAATGACCAAGTGTAAAAGGAGGTGGAAGAAAAAAGGTAGACTTGAGGGTCATTTGTCTAAGTACGATATGTTTAACCTTTATAATGAAAAGCCATGTGGCTTTTGGTGTCTTTGGTAAGAATTAGACATAAGCGAATCTCTAGCACACTCTGGTTCGTCCAAGCACCAACACTAGGCATTTGATTACTGGTGGCCGAAGAAGTTGGATGCAGCACTAAGGAGTCCTGGAAACCACGGATACAGCCTAAGGCTGGGTTCACACTACGTATATTTGAGGCTGTATATTTGAGGCTGTATAGCAACCAAAACCAGGAGTGGATTGAAAACACAGAAAGGATCTGTTTACATAATGTTGTAATTGAGTGGATGGCCGCCATTTAATGGCAAATATTTGCTGTTATTTTAAAATAACGGCTGTTATATTGAAATAATGGCAGTTATTTACCATTATATGACGGCCATCCACTCAGTTTCAACATTGTGTGAACAGATCCTTTCTGTGTTTTCAATCCACTCCTGGTTTTGGTTGCTATGAGGGCCTGACAAGAGGACCAAATACTGCCTGAAATATACGTAGTGTGAACCCAGCCTATGGCTGTATCCATGTCCTCAAGGTATTCTTAGAGCTGCATCCAACTTCTTTATCCACTTGTTATCAGATGCAGAACTTTTGAGTTTGGAAGAACCCAACTGTGCTTAAGGTTCATTTATCTCTCATAAGAAGGCTTTGTATTGTTGCTGGTCAAGAGGCCACCTATTCTTAATAACCTTATCTTGATTTGTATTCTGCAGCATCTTCACTCATGATTTCCTTGGACTGGAATCATGGGATCAGTCGTGGAGAAGGCCCAGGACAATGCCCAACATTAGTTACCTCCATGACATTAGGATGCAAGAAGCAAAATCACTGCATCTGATCTTCTCTTCCTTGCTAACTCGCCTTTTTTTAGGAACAGGTGGATGCCAACTCACTGCTACCTGCCCCTGAAGAACTATTTCAGGAACAACCCCCTAGCAAGTCCCATATCAGCTACAAGGGCCACCTCTATGTTCTTCATGTTCATGCCAGCTGGACTGAGTACTACCTGACCCTGAAGAACTTGGTAAGAGCATTGACCCTAACACAGGTCTTCAGGGGCAGGTAGTACTGAGTCTAGCTCCTGTTCTTTTTAAGCAATGCAGCATTACTGCCCCTGGATCTGCTATGGGACCTAATAAGCAAATTCCACCATGGTTCTTAAGAGGCAGGTAGTACTGATTCTATTTTCTCTTTTTCCAAAGCAATACAGTATTAGGAGACATGGAAGAGAAGGCCATAGAAGTTGTCCCTGTAAGAGGATTGACCCTAGCAGCTACAGGGACCACCTCTATGAACTTCTCCATGTTTGCATATGCTCCATTTCTTTGGAAGATGATCAACTAAAATCAGTACTATCTACTCTTGAAGAACCATTCTACTGTCAAAAGGGTCACCACCATGACATGGTTACAATTCAATGCAATAGCATGACAAATGACAAGCAGATTGTTGTAGTATGTGAAATACATCATATCCTACGTATCATAGATTATTCGCCTGGTCCATTTTCCACCATTGCCCTTTATGGGTGAAGGTCTCTCATCTTTGCCCTTTTTTGTTCTTGCTCGAAATATCCAAGAACATTTTTTTGCAAGGCAAACTTAAGACAACAGCGATAAAAATTCCAGTCCGTTGCTTTGTCCTCTTGGGCCTGATGTTTTACAGGAAGCAAGAATGGAAAGTTCAGAGGGCGGTCAGACAACGATTCCTCAGCCAGCTGCCTATGAAACCTCATCCACAAGTTGGTAATTAATCCCCATCCTCGGCGGAGAAGAAAACCTGCGGCGTGTTTTCCAGTAGACGTCCAGTGGGTATCCAGCATCCTCTCCCCAATGATTCTGGACTCGTGATCTCAGACCAGAGCTATTGCAACCATTCCGCGTTGTCATTATGTGGTGTCAATGGTCTCTTCTGTTAGTAAACACATTCCCCGCATTGCTGATCTGCAAGTCTGGAAGATGGGAATGTTAATGGTTCTCCGGAAACGATTAAAATGCAAAAACAAAAGAGAAATGCCATTGCGACAATTGGTTAATGGGAGACAATTGGGATTCTGGACGGATGAGACCTGGAACATTTCATCTTAAGAGTGAGTGATTGAGATTCTAAGCAGCGTGGAGCCTACAGGAAGACAACCTCAGACATTACCATATTGCACCATAACATGGAATTTTTCCTTAAGTGGCAGTTTCTGTATGTCTGGGGTGGACATACAGCAACAGGAGCAATGGGACCCTAAGGGTAAACCACATCCTTCATGTCTATGGAATTCAAGTGTTGCTCTTGCCGACGGGTGGCTCCTCCATCAAATCCAGCTTTAGAATGAAATACACGACTAAATAAAAGTAAAGAACTTCATAATAGACATCAAGGACAGACAAATTACACACCATGACAAGCCAAGGATTAGATGACTGGACCACTGATCAATGCCAATGGTTGCTACTGGAGGGCTTTGCAAGTAGCTTTTTTCCGAGCTGCAAATACAGCAATGGTCTCCAATCCATAGCTCTCCAATACCTAGTATGCCCAGACAGCCAACGCCTTGGTGTTGTAGTGCCAACGCCTTGGTGTTGTAGTCTGATGACAGTTGGAGAGCCATAGTTTGGAGACCACTGAAATAGAGGAACCAATATAACATGATCAGCTCCAATTATGTCTTCCCATCCTTCTAACTGGAGCCTCACTGTAAGCCAAGCTTTGTTCCACCAGCTTCCCATGTTGGGGGTTGCCATTTATATTATCCAACATTGAGATATTTTATAGAATTTTTGCTCATCTGGGGACATCACTCCACTCAGATTTTTGAGAACCACAGAGAATGCAGCGCGACCGGAAACAAGCAGGGACAAGCCATTAAGGTTTTGAGAGATGAAAAGCTGTAATACCCCTACTGACTATGGGGGGAGCACATTTTGCACTAGATGAGAACCAGAAATCAAAATCAGTGCTTGGACACAAAGCCATTCCCATTCCATATACCAGGGATGTCCACTCGGTAGCCTCCCATCTATGTTTCTTTTCCCCATGGTTTGGCCAAACATGTGAACGTCCTGAGAGGTTTCTTGTTGTTGACAATAACTTGAGCAATATAAAAATAGATCTGGCTCTGAAATTCGAACAAACAATGATCGGTTTCCAATGCAATAAATTCATTCATCTCCACAGACGAATGTTCCAGCTCGAGACGACCGCCGGGACTTTTCTGAGAATGGATTTCTGCTGAAACATCATTGTATATCGATAGGAAGTAGGTTATAATCCAAGACAGAAAACCTTTCCAGGTCAGGAAAGATCTCAAATTTGTAAAGATTCCTTTAAAAATTATACATCAGGTTGAGTTGTTCTCTGAGGAACTTCTAAATAGTTATATATAGTGAAGTTTTTGATGGGTACCAGGTGCTGGGTGACAGCCATCAATGGAAACCATAAAAGTTCCTTTAGAAGTGTCAACCAGAATTTCCTCTACTGGTATGAGTTACATGCCTCCTCCTCTCCGTTCCCTATTCCACCAGGAATATGGTGGACAGACTTCCCACCTGGATTTCTAAACTGTTGTCCTACTGGTGTGAAGTGTGAAGAGCAATTCCTTAGAGTAAGGGTCCACCTAGAACACGGTGGCCTCTACATTCACTTCCTATCAACAGTCTTATCAAGCACTCCTCCCTTTCTTCTACCTTCTACAGTTCCCAGGCTCCCATGGCAGGTACTCCTTTAATGGTGGTGGTGGGTTCCATGTCTTCTAAGTCCCATATCAGTTTCTAGGTATCCTAGGCTAGTAGTCCAGCGAGTACCACAATAAACCAGTTAGGACTTCCGACTGGCCAAGGAATTCAAGATGCTCCAAGCTACAGACTCCCGATCAGCTCAGTGGAGAGGCACATTTTAGGAATCAGAATTTACCATATGAGACCCCCTAACGTTCACAGTCTCTGATGCCATCACTATTCTGTAAGATAAACTGTCCAGCTAAGACATAAACAGAAGTGTCCTGGGCACCGAGTATGATCGAGTATGATGAGTGGGACGATCCCGAGATTAGAAGGAATCTTGGCCTGTGGTCAGTCCAGATGTGGAGGAGGAATCCAACCATCCTATCAGTCATTCCAAGGCACAAATCAGTTCTGATGAAATTTGCTTCATGTTTCTGGATTTGCCCGGATCAGACCGGTGACCGGCGCCTCAGAATTGTTCCTGATGTTATTTTAAGGAGCCGTCAAGGGACGACAAGAAGAAGTTTGTTTCTAATAATTCCTGAGTAATCGAGATACAACTCCCACACGTTGTGCAGATAGGAAAAATATGTATCTGAAAGCCGTGACATCAGCCCGATCTGAATTTCTTAAATCTTTGCTATGAATTCTGGGAGGGGGCAAAATCCAAGTCTCAAAGTGAATTTGTGATTATTGACTTTTCACAAATTCACAAGATTTTAGGAAATGAAGATCAAATAAAAAGTGTGAGCGGCAGACGTGGCTCACCCTCACATTCCCCATCTCATTTTACTGTGGGGCCTGATGTGTTATAGTCAGGGCCGCATCCGTCATGAGGGGAAGTGAAGACTTGTGGCCCTTGAGGGGGCGTCACCCACCGCCCCTGCACAGTGACATCCATGCATAGTGCTCACTCACTACAGGAGAAGAGAGATCAGCAATAGACTGATGCCTGTTATTCTGTGGCGTGCTACACTAATATCTTATTGACCAATGGAAAATGCGTAAACAAGGAGGGACTCCAGTGTGACACTGGACTCCCTGCTCCTGTACTCTATGGGGCGCCCCCGCTGTCAGCTGTGCCCTCATAAGGACACCCCGATGTCACCTGTGCCCTTATAAGGATGCCCCCGATTTCACTTGTGCCCTTATAAAGATGCCCCCGATGTCACTTGTGCCCTTATAAAGACGCCCCCGATGTCACCTGTGCCCTTATAAGGACGCCACCGATGTCACCTGTGCCCTTATAAGGATGCCCCCGATGTCACCTGTGCCCTTATAAGGATGCCCCCGATGTCACCTGTGCCCTTATAAGGACGCCCCCGATGTCACCTGTGTCCTTATAAGGGCACAGACACTGCTGACAGGGGGCCATCAGCTCAGTTCTAGATAGCAGGCTGTGTTAGGCCTGTGATCTAGAAGTGATCTGGAGCAGCCTGACCTAGAAGACATTACTGGAGCTATTGGTGAGTAGTGAGAATTATGAGGAGATGGGGGGGTGGGGGGGGGGGAATTATGACTACATGGTGACAGGATGGGGGGGGGGGGGAATTATAATAGTGTGAAGGTGCAGAAGGGATCTCAGGTGTCAGGGCAAAAGGGAAGTAATTACAGCATGGAGGGAGAGAAGGGGCTAGTTACTGTGTGGGTGTCATGGGGTGGACTGTTCATGTTGGGGCACTATGGATGAGGTATCGTATAGGGGTGAAGAGGGTGCTGGAAAAGTGTGGAGCCTAAAATGTTTGACCAATAGGGACAAGTCATGGCAAATAGAAGTCTTCATGATGACCCAGACCGTATGGAGAAGAAAAGAGAAAGAGAACGAGACTGATGAGAGGAGACGCCCCCTGTGGGTCACTGGATGTAACTGCACCCTGATCACTATACTGTCACTGTGTAGGGGTAATGCTGGACTCTATTAAGCAGGGGTAGTGTGTTCAGGATGTGGCGGTATTTTTTTCCTTTTGTATGGGGTAATATTGGTGATTATATTTAGTCACTCATACATACAGATAGGTAAAGTGCTGTGGAATCTGTGTGCGCTATACAAATAAACTCTGGGATGGTGACGTGGTCATTGTGTGGCGGTATTATTTGGTGTTTATATGATGGTGATCTTAGTATAGTGAGCTTGGTATGATGTTATTGTGTATGGTGGTATGATGGTAATATGTATGATGATTTTCTGCATGGAAAACTTCCTTACTTTTCATTTTCGAGAGGGGGGGGGGGGCGATGTATTTTGGCATCGGCCTCCAGTATAGATGATGGACGGGTCCAGCGCTCACATTTTCCGCCCCTTTGGGATTCATTGCTCTCTGTATAAGGGTCCCGGGGTATAAATCATTTTTCGCCCTCTGTATTGGGGTCAATTGCATTTGGAGATTAGGATGGTTAATAATATAATTAGTGTCTATATATTCTGGTGAGATGGCGTGGGGTCTGTGGGGGGCATGGATTCATGGAGGGGCTTATCTGCCGGCCTCGGCCATTATCAGTGTGAAGAGCCGCTCAGTCTGAGCCGGTACCAGGACACGACTCCTATATAACCCCAATGTGTCCACTAAGCAGATGCATCTCCTGGGGCGGACATGTTCACCCCGTGTCCCATAGATCATCCTGAGCAGCGGGCGCTGGATCCCATCACTATCACTAATTCCATGGCCAATAAATCAGGACTAGAACATTCTGTTCCCTCATTATTGGCCCCGAGGAGACTGTATTATCTGGTCCAACTATGATGGATGGGAAGAATCTGCCTGATTTACATAGCGCCAACATAGACTGCAGCGCTGTACAAGCCAGAGGGCTCATATACTGACATTACATAGTAACCAATAACTATCCAAACTACAGATGGAGACGCCTGATCACAAGAGCTCACACTCTAAGAGGGAATAGAGGGGACACGCGAGAGAAAAGTGCTCATCCTATACAATGATGATGTAGTGTATGCACAGTGTCAGGAAGGAGCCGCACAGCACCCACTACCACTTATATATAGGAATAGTAATCCTGCGGTCATAGCGGGCAATATTATAGTAGTATATTCCTGTATATAGGAGCAGTATTATAGTAGTATATCCCTGTATATAGGAGCAGTATTATAGTAGTTATATCCCTGTATATAGGAGCAGTATTATAGTAGTTATATTCTTGTATATAGGGAGCAGTATTATAGTAGTTATATCCCTGTATATAGGAGCAGTATTATAGTAGTTATATCCCTGTATATAGGAGCAGTATTATAGTAGTTATATTCCTGTATATAGGAGCAGTATTATAGTAGTTATATTTCTGTATATAGGAGCAGTATTATAGTAGTTATATTCCTGTATATAGGAGCAGTATTATAGTAGTTATATTCCTGTATATAGGAGCAGTATTATAGTAGTTATATTCCTGTATATAGGAGCAGTATTATAGTAGTTATATAGTCCAGTAGATAAACCGAGTTAGCACCAAAGTGCATATGTGGCTGGGAAGACTATCCGGGCTAGGATGATAGAGGTAGAGGATATAGAGGCATAAGGATAGGTAGCTCGGTGGTGCATATAGCTAATGAAGACAAATCCAATACGATCCAAAAGTAAGAAAGAGCTTAGCACTCACCGTTTGCTGCCAACATAGTCCACTTTATTCAGATCAATTCAGCATGAATACAGGGGAGGGAGCTGAATTGATCTGAATAAAGTGGACTATGTTGGCAGCAAACGGTGAGTGCTAAGCTCTTTCTTACTTTTGGATCGTATTATAGTAGTTATATTCTTGTATATAGGAGCAGTATTATAGTAGTTATATTCCTGTATATAGGAGCAGTATTATAGTAGTTATATCCCTGTATATAGGAGCAGTATTATAGTAGTTATATTCTTGTATATAGGAGCAGTATTATAGTAGTTATATTCTTGTATATAGGAGCAGTATTATAGTAGTTATATTCCTGTATATAGGAGCAGTATTATAGTAGTTATATCCCTGTATATAGGAGCAGCATTATAGTAGTTATATTCCTGTATATAGGAGCAGTATTATAGTAGTATATTCTTGTATATAGGAGCAGTATTATAGTAGTTATATTCCTGTATATAGGAGCAGTATTATAGTAGTTATATTCCTGTATATAGGAGCAGTATTATAGTAGTTATATCCCTGTATATATAGGAGCAGTATTATAGTAGTATATTCCTGTATATAGGAGCAGTATTATAGTAGTTATATTCCTGTATATAGGAGCAGTATTATAGTAGTTATATTCCTGTATATAGGGGGAAGAATTATAGTAGTTATATCCCTGTATATAGGAGCAGTATTATAGTAGTTATATTCTTGTATATAGGAGCAGTATTATAGTAGTTATATTCCTGTATATAGGGGGCAGTATTATAGTAGTTATATCCCTGTATATAGGAGCAGTATTATAGTAGTTATATTCCTGTATATAGGAGCAGTATTATAGTAGTTATATTCCTGTATATAGGAGCAGTATTATAGTAGTTATATCCCTGTACATAGGAGCAGTATTATAGTAGATATATCCCTGTATATAGGAGCAGTATTATAGTAGTTATATCCCTGTATATAGGAGCAGTATTATAGTAGGTATATCCCTGTATATAGGGAGCAATATTATAGTAATTATATTCCTGTATATAGGGGGCAGTATTATAGTATATTCCTGTATATAGTGGGCAGTATTATAGTTATATCCCTGTATATAGGAGCAGTATTATAGTAGTTATATTCTTGTATATAGGGAGCAGTATTATAGTAGTTATATCACACAAGCTACAAAGAGATGTCGGCACTATCGCATTCAGTGGTAAGCAATGCGTTCACAAATGTATTTTAAGTGTAGGAAGTGTCACTTTTGGTATCTCGGGTAACGGGATTATCTAGACCCGATAGCGTTGCCTTTATGTGGTGCTCAGACAGGTATGCAGAGGTAAGTAAGTCCAATATAATGCACAAGCCAAGTAGTGAAGCAGCAGAAAGATGACCCGTAGCACTCACCAGTCTTCAGGCAGTACGTATCTTTATTTCAGGGTGACATCAAACAGGTTGGTGTGGGGCAGGGGGAGACAGATCCAGCAGATGCTGTGCCCTCGGGCTACAGCCGTTTCGCGGGTAAACTTCCCGCTTTCTCATTTATTTATTCTCATTCGCTTTATAGTAGTTATATCCCTGTATACAGGAGCAGTATTATAGTAGTTATATTCCTGTATATAGGAGCAGTATTATAGTAGTTATATTCCTGTATATAGGAGGCAGTATTATAGTAGTTATATTCCTGTATATAGGAGCAGTATTATAGTAGTTATATCCCTGTACATAGGAGCAGTATTATAGTAGATATATCCCTGTATATAGGAGCAGTATTATAGTAGTTATATCCCTGTATATAGGAGCAGTATTATAGTAGGTATATCCCTGTATATAGGGAGCAATATTATAGTAATTATATTCCTGTATATAGGGGGCAGTATTATAGTATATTCCTGTATATAGTGGGCAGTATTATAGTTATATCCCTGTATATAGGAGCAGTATTATAGTAGTTATATTCTTGTATATAGGGAGCAGTATTATAGTAGTTATATCACACAAGCTACAAAGAGATGTCGGCACTATCGCATTCAGTGGTAAGCAATGCGTTCACAAATGTATTTTAAGTGTAGGAAGTGTCACTTTTGGTATCTCGGGTAACGGGATTATCTAGACCCGATAGCGTTGCCTTTATGTGGTGCTCAGACAGGTATGCAGAGGTAAGTAAGTCCAATATAATGCACAAGCCAAGTAGTGAAGCAGCAGAAAGATGACCCGTAGCACTCACCAGTCTTCAGGCAGTACGTATCTTTATTTCAGGGTGACATCAAACAGGTTGGTGTGGGGCAGGGGGAGACAGATCCAGCAGATGCTGTGCCCTCGGGCTACAGCCGTTTCGCGGGTAAACTTCCCGCTTTCTCATTTATTTATTCTCATTCGCTTTATAGTAGTTATATCCCTGTATACAGGAGCAGTATTATAGTAGTTATATTCCTGTATATAGGAGCAGTATTATAGTAGTTATATTCCTGTATATAGGAGGCAGTATTATAGTAGTTATATTCCTGTATATAGGAGCAGTATTATAGTAGTTATATTCCTGTATATAGGAGCAGTATTATAGTAGTTATATCCCTGTATATATAGGAGCAGTATTATAGTAGTATATTCCTGTATATAGGGGCAGTATTATAGTAGTTATATTCCTGTATATAGGAGAAGTATTATAGTACTACATTCCTGTATATAGGATCAGTATTATAGTAGTTATATTCCTGTATATAGGAGCAGTATTATAGTAGTTATATTCCTGTATATAGGAGCAGTATTATAGTAGTTATATTCCTGTATATAGGAGCAGTATTATAGTAGTTATATCCCTGTATATAGGGGCAGTATTATAGTAGTTATATCCCTGTATATAGGAGCAGTATTATAGTAGTTATATCCCTGTATATATATAGGAGCAGTATTATAGTAGTATATTCCTGTATATAGGGGCAGTATTATAGTAGTTATATTCCTGTATATAGGAGAAGTATTATAGTAGTTATATTCCTGTATATAGGAGCAGTATTATAGTAGTTATATTCCTGTATATAGGAACAGTATTATAGTAGTTATATTCCTGTATATAGGAGCAGTATTATATTAGTTATATTCCTGTATATAGGAGCAGTATTATAGTAGTTATATTCCTCTATATAGGGAGCAGTATTATAGTAGTTATATTCCTGTATATAGGAGCAGTATTATAGTAGTTATACGAACTGGAGAGAATGGAACGGCTGCACATCCCATATATGGCTGATACTAATGCCGCTAGGCCTATATTAAAAATCAACACCAGAGTGTCTGTATATGAATTGATCAAGCCATATTGCCCCGTGTACCACCGCGCAGGTCCTCTGGTCCACACGGGTCCCTACGCTAACTCCACACCGTGTCGGTCAGCGACCGCCAACCCCGCAAAGCGTGCACGTGCAGGGAAGGGAGGCCATGGAACGGCCCTGCAACCCCAATGTCACAGGACCAGACCCAAAAAGCCCCACCAAAACCCAGCCAGCACCACCGGCGGGGAAGGCTGCCCCCAAACGACATAAGTATGGATATGGTATTACACTTACCATTGCTGCTCTCACAGAATGGGGAAGACATAGGGTCCAGACATGTGAGCACAGGCATCTCCTGCTAATTTTGGTCATTATAGTAGTTATATTCCTGTATATAGGGGGCAGTATTATAGTAGTTATATCCCTGTATATAGGAGCAGTATTATAGTAGTTATATTCATGTATATAGGAGCAGTATTATAGTAGTTATATTCCTGTATATAGGAGCAGTATTATAGTAGTTATATCCCTGTATATAGGAGCAGTATTATAGTAGTTATATTCCTGTATATAGGGGCAGTATTATAGTAGTTATATTCCTGTATATAGGGGCAGTATTATAGTAGTTATATTCCTGTATATAGGGGGCAGTATTATAGTAGTATATTCCTGTATATAGGAGTATTATAGTAGTTATATTCCTGTATATAGGAGCAGTATTATAGTAGTTATATCCCTGTATATAGGAGCAGTATTATAGTAGTTATATTCCTGTATATAGGAGCAGTATTATAGTAGTTATATCCCTGTATATAGGAGCAGTATTATAGTAGTATATCCCTGTATATAGGAGCAGTATTATAGTAGTTATATTCCTGTATATAGGAGCAGTATTATAGTAGTTATAACAGTATGGAGAAAGAGAGTCTCGCACTCACCAACTTCAAAGATGCAGGTGGTTTAATTCAGACACATCGGAGCGTATGCAGCAGGGAGAGGGAAGGTGGAATGGCAGGTGCGTTCACGGAGGAGCAACAATGTTTCACGCCCACTGAGGCGCTTCGTCGGGCTAGGAACAGCGTGTACGTGAAGGGGAGGTGCATATATACAAGTGAACAATAAAGTTACAAAAGTATCAATAAAGTTACAAACAAGTTACGGTACAAATAAACATGTGGCAAAACATCAAAGGAGGGTATTGAGGTCGTTCCTCTCATTGAGGCCACAAGGTCCCGTGGCGTCTAAACGTAAAATCCACAAAGTCTCGCGTTTGAGAAGGAGCTTAAGCCTATCCATGCCTGTGGTCGGGGGGTTAACCCTTTCAAGGCCGATGAAGCGGAGTAGCTTTGTGTCACCAGAGTGTGCGGATCGCACGTGTTCTATTAGCCGAGGCACTCCCCTACCCGTGCGCACAGAGTACATATGCTCTTTAAACCTAGTCCAGAGGGGACGTTTGGTTTTACCTACATAGTACCTGTGGCACGGGCAGAGGATGGCATAGATAACGTGCGTGGTCCTGCACGTAATAAAATCCCGGATGAAGCAGTCTCTACCCCCTAAATTGATGAAGGTGAGACACAACATCTGGGGGCAATATTGGCAAGAGCCACACCGCTTATTGCCTTCCGGCAAACAGCGGTCGAGCCAGTTCCCTGGTCTAGTGGCCTGACTTTCTTTGAGGGCATCTGCTATGGTTCTGTTTTTCCTAAAGGTGATAAGTGGCTTGCGATCCGCTACCGTTTTCAGGTCGCTGTCCTGCTGCAGTAGGAACCAGTAGTTATATTCCTGTATATAGGGGGCAGTATTATAGTAGTATATTCCTGTATATAGGAGCAGTATTATAGTAGTATATTCCTGTATATAGGAGCAGTATTATAGTAGTATATTCCTGTATATAGGAGGCAGTATTATAGTAGTTATATTCCTGTATATAGGAGCAGTATTATAGTAGTTATATTCCTGTATATAGGGGCAGTATTATAGTAGTTATATTCCCGTATATAGGGAGCAGTATTATAGTAGTTATATTCCTGTATATAGGAGCAGTATTATAGTAGTATATTCCTGTATATAGGAGGCAGTATTATAGTAGTTATATTCCTGTATATAGGAGCAGTATTATAGTAGTTATATCCCTGTATATTCTTTTACATCCTGACAGTTTTCATTCGTTTCGTCTCATTACAGACCTGAGGTGGAGGATTCCCTTCCATAGGTCTTTGCTTCCATCTTATTTATTAGGGAGCCATGTAATTGTGACCACAAGGAGCCCCAGTAGGCCGAGAAGTGTGAGCAAAGGCCGAAGTGATGTCACTGTTCACATGTGCAGATCTGGGAGCAGTGACATCTCATGTTGTAGAGGCCATCGCTCTGCTCAGCGGGACTGGACAAGAAGCTGCAGGAATGTGCGGATTGGGAGCAGTGACTCACGGAGGAACGAGCCGTCACATTATGGCACTGGTCACCGGCCAAACCAAACACTCAGTACATTCACTATGAGGCCAAATGATCGCACAGGGAATCACCGGAGAAGAGGAGGAGGAGGAGGAGGAAGCATCTGAAGATAGAAATGCTGTAACTTGTCTGTTATATAAGAGATGCGCTAATCTCTAACATATCCCAACAAGATGAGCGGCACCGGCACAGGAGGCTCAATGTACAAGACTGATCCCAACATGTGTCTGCCAGCGATATAAGGTTATCCCCACCATAGGGAAGTGGAAAGAGGGGCCATTTCTCTCAACAAACCACTTATAGTGTTCTGATCCTGAGTTACATCCTGTATTATACTCCAGAGCTGCACTCACTATTCTGCTGGTGGGGTCACTATGTACATACATTACATTACTAATCCTGAGTTACATCCTGTATTATACTCCAGAGCTGCACTCACTATTCTGCTGGTGGGGTCACTGTGTACATACATTACTGATCCTGTATTATACTCCAGAGCTGCACTCACTATTCTGCTGGTGAGGTCACTGTGTACATACATTACTGATCCTGAGTTACATCCTGTATTATACTCCAGAGCTGCACTCACTATTCTGCTGGTGAGGTCACTGTGTACATACATTACTGATCCTGAGTTACATCCTGTATTATACCCCAGAGCTGCACTCACTATTCTGCTGGTGGGGTCACTGTGTACATACATTACATTACTGATCCTGAGTTACATCCTGTATTATACCCCAGAGCTGCACTCACTATTCTGCTGGTGGGGTCACTGTGTACATACATTACATTACTGATCCTGAGTTACATCCTGTATTATACTCCAGAGCTGCACTCACTATTCTGCTGGTGAGGTCACTGTGTACATACATTACTGATCCTGAGTTACATCCTGTATTATACCCCAGAGCTGCACTCACTATTCTGCTGGTGGGGTCACTGTGTACATACATTACATTACTGATCCTGAGTTACATCCTGTATTATACCCCAGAGCTGCACTCACTATTCTGCTGGTGGGGTCACTGTGTACATACATTACATTACTGATCCTGAGTTACATCCTGTATTATACCCCAGAGCTGCACTCACTATTCTGCTGGTGGGGTCACTGTGTACAGACATTACATTACTGATACTGAGTATTATACTCCAGAGCTGCACTCACTATTCTGCTGGTGGGGTCACTGTGTACATACATTACTGATCCTGAGTTACATCCTGTATTATACCCCAGAGCTGCACTCACTATTCTGCTGGTGGGGTCACTGTGTACATACATTACTTATCTTGTACTGATCCTGAGTTACATCCTGTATTATACTCCAGAGCTGCACTCACTATTCTGCTGGTGAGGTCACTGTGTACATACATTACATTACTGATCCTGAGTTACATCCTGTATTATACCCCAGAGCTGCACTCACTATTCTGCTGGTGGGGTCACTGTGTAGATACATTATATTACTGATCCTGAGTTACATCCTGTATTATACTCCAGAGCTGCACTCACTATTCTGCTGGTGAGGTCACTGTGTACATACATTACATTACTGATCCTGAGTTACATCCTGTATTATACCCCAGAGCTGCACTCACTATTCTGCTGGTGGGGTCCAGAGGGGGGAGTATTGTAGTGAAGCAGACAGGACATCACAGGAGTCACTGAGCTCCTACTATCAGATGCTATAGAGCAGATAACAATATGTTCCCCTAGTGGTCACGGATGGAATTGCACCGGACCCTGATATATTATGATTCTGTTACTTCAATGGATCCGCAGAAATAAACCTACAGATCAGGGGTCGGGGAACACACCGCTACGAGACAAGTGGCGGCAATCAGCAGCAGTGACAGCACACTGCAGCGACACCTCAGCTCTGATTAGAGGGCTGGGATAGGGAATTGTCTATGGATGTGGAGGCCCAGGGAATTCTGGGAACAGGAAGAAACGTGAGAAACTTGTGTGTATGGGGCCCGGTATAGATTCTTGCATTGGGGGCCACAGGTATATATTATATTTGTAGCTGGAGTTCAGTTTATACACAGCCAAACATCTGTATTGTTCTCTGTCTATAATAACAGAAGGAACATGTGGAAATTTCTGTTCTGCTCAGAAGACTTGAAAACTTTCACCTTGGATTTATTTTCCTACATTCCAGCCTTAGAATGGGACTTTCTGTATGAAAACAATTGTGATGTGTGACAATGCTGCCATCTAGTGGTAACACAGCAGAACATGAGCCTGGGAGGCATCGTGCAGTACTACACTGCCATCTGGTGGATGACAAGCAGAATGCACAGGACAATGGTTTTCTCTCTGATTCTGCTTGTAAATTCTGTCAGGATCAGAGATAGAGGTCAGGTCTGTGGCCCCGTATAGCGCTGCAGCATACCGTATCGCAGTCTTTTAGCTGCTGCTCAACTAGCAAAAGTTTCTGAAGAAAAGTCAAAGCAATATAAAACTCTCAAAGTAACAACATGAGAGGAATAAGGAGACGATCTGCTTCTACCTGAGACTGGAGGCTTCTGTGAGATCAGCTGATCACAGGTGGGAGGGGTCCAGGTGTGGAGCATTCAGGCCACAGCCCCCAATATAAAAACCATTAACCCTTTCGTCACTGACTGGTCGCCGCCATTCCTTATATTTAGATTTTTTTTCTCTGACTATGTTCACACTTTGTTTTCTTAACAATAAATTAACTCAAAGAACAAACTGAAAAAAAACAAATAAACTGATGGTAATCTGCAAAGAATAACAATTTATGGCTTTAGGCCGCATTCACACATAGGGGGATATTCACTAACAAATCTAAAAACACGATTTTGTCAACGATGTTTTGGCAGAATTTCCAATCTAATGTGTTTAGTCAAATTTATGTGAATTGTCTAATTGCATAGTAAATGTGTCTTAAAAATAATGGTCTTTTAATTAGTCTAATTAATTCACCTGGTTCGGAGCAGACGTAGCGATGCGCCAATATATGCGACTTTTTAAAAAATTGTGCAGTTAATAAATTTAGCTAAAACAGAATTCTGGCGCACTCTCGATCTAATGATCAACAAAAAATCTAATTCAAAAAGTGGCATCTAATTTGGATAGTCTTGTCTAAAAAGCTTCATAAATTCATATTAGATTTATTTTGAGCGCAAACTAGATATATTAGACTAAAAACAGGCGCAATTAGTTTGATAAATGTCCCCCATAGTGTTTGTGCCGCAGTCTTAAGGCCCCAAACACATCGGGTGCATGGAATTTTTTCCCGTGACATTTTATTTAACAAAAAAAAAAACAAAAAAACATAGCTGGTTCCTCCCACAAGCAGCGCCACCTCTGTCCTCAGGTTGTGTGCGGTATTACAATGAGCTGCAATACCACGCACAAGGACAAGAGTGACTCTGTTTTTTGGAAGAAGGCGGCCATGTTCTACTTATCCTGGATAATCCCTTTAAGGGGTTGTTAAAAAAAATACAATAAATTAGAACCAAAAAAGGGTTCTTTAAGGGTTAACAAGTCCATCTTTACTGACCGCCAATCAGCTGACCATCTCCCCGTGATGTACACTTGGGGAGTGTTGGGCCCGGTCACTCATGGGTTAATCTGATTGTTTTCTTCGTGAGTTGATCCGATCAGGTAACTGATCATTATTTGACGTCGGATCGGGGAGAACAATGATAGAGACTGACGCTGATGGAGCAGAACGTCCTCACTGTATCAGATGGGGGGGGGACCTTATTCTAGGGGCCTTATTACACGGGACGATTATAGTGCGAAAAATCGTTAAATCGATCAAATTTAAACGATAATCGTTCTGTGTAATTGCAGGCAACGATCAAAAAATCGTTCGTATGTCGTTGATATAGATCTGAACCTAAAATTATCGCTAATCGTTCGCTGTAATTCCACGTTCGTTCGCTCAAGTTCCTCATTTTTTCGCTAATCGTTCAGTGTAATTGCACTTTGTACATTGTTTTTCTAGGATCAGAAGGAATAAACGTTCATAGTAACGATCGTAACTAACGACTATCGTTCTGTGCAATATGGTGAATATCTCAGGTTAACGATAAACAATTTGTTTGCGATCGTTTATCTTTAGTCAGTAATCAATAAAAATTGCTCAGTGTAAGGGCCCTATTCTACCGGACGATTATCGTTCAGATTATCGTTAAATCGTTTGAATCTAAACGATAATCGTTCGGTTGAAATGCAGTAACGATTAACGACCGAACGAGAAATCGTTGATCGCTTTATAAGACCTGGACCTATTTTTATCGTTGCTCGTTCGCAAAACGTTCGCAAATCGTTCGCATTGAATAAGACATCGTTCGGTCGTTCGCAATAGATACGAATGCAATAGCGAAGAAATACGGAAGAAGAAACGATCGCAATTACGATCATAAGTAACGATTATCGTTCCATGGAAATGAGTGAACGTTTTCAGGTCTTTCGCAATAGCGGTCATTTGAGATCGTTAATCGTTAACGATTATGCTAACGATAATCGTCCGGTGGAATAGGGCCCTAAGGCCGTATTCCACGGCCCGACTCGTTCCCTGCTCGCTGCCGCCGCTATTCCCTGCGCCGGCAGCAAGCGGATGAGTCCGGGAAGAGCTGCAGGGGGGCTGCCCGGGTGATCGCTGATCGTGCGGGCAGCCCATAGGATATAGCGACGGTCTGCTGCCGCCGCTCCTATCACGCGGTGCGATGGCAGTAGGTCGTTGCTATATAAGTCGTTTGTCTTTCAACATGTTTAAAGACAAACGACTTCAACGATCGGCCCACATGAATAATGTCGGCTGACCATTGCCTCTTATTCCATGGGACGATTATGGGCCGAATACGTCCGATAATCCTTCCGTGGAATAGGGCCTTTAAACCAAAGTAAATTTTACCATAAAGAATGATTGAAATGCAGAAAGTTGGTTCTACACCCCCAAAATAAAGATTTTTAATTCTC
Source organism: Dendropsophus ebraccatus (assembly GCF_027789765.1). Taxonomy (NCBI): domain Eukaryota; kingdom Metazoa; phylum Chordata; class Amphibia; order Anura; family Hylidae; genus Dendropsophus; species Dendropsophus ebraccatus. The sequence continues at coordinate 5,979,348 of NC_091457.1, read as the reverse complement.
AATAACATTTTAGACTATGTTCACATTATGTAAGAGACCGTCCAGCTCACGGAATGGCCGGTCTGAGAAAAGATAATCCCGGCCGATACCTTAGAGCCGCTCGCTCCATAGTGTGCACTGACAGGGTTCTCTGCGGCCGCTATTCACTGAATATCGGCCGCAGAAAACTGACATGTCAGTTTTCTACCGTGCCACTAGGGATCTCGGCCGTATTGTATACCATGTGTATACACTCCGGCCGTAATCCCTTCAGCCTGCAGCACAACGTAAGTTATGTGAAAATGAGAGAAGAATAGACAAGCAGGGCTGCTGTCAGAGGTCTGTGTGGTCACATGACAGCAATGGGGAAGGGGCGTGTGTTCACAGAGCTGTGCAGGAGGACAGTGACAAAAACATACAGCAGTGTGACTGGCTGAGTGTAAGTGCAGGCACATTATAGCAGCAGTGTAGATGGCTGAGTGTAAGTGCAGGCACAGAATAGCCGCAGTGTGTATAGCTGAGTATAAGTGCAGGCACATTATAGCAGCAGTGTGTATAGCTGAGTGTGAGTGCAAGCACATTATAGCAGCAGTGTGTATAGCTGAGTGTGAGTGCAGGCACATTATAGCAGGAATGGAGAGGATGGGAAACACAAGGACTGATAGAGACTGCAGGGAGCATGAAGGAATGAGCAGGGCAGATATGGGCACAGTATAGCAGCACTCTCTGTCCGGGGAGAGAGGGGTTACAGCTATGGAGAGATTACCTCACAGTCCTGTCCTCTGATGCAAGCCCCAGCCTGAAGTGGATCTGCTATGATTTGGAAGGTGAGGAAGACTTCCTGGGTCAGAGTACAGGGCTGTAGACCCTGCTGTGCAGACCATTAGAAGGTAGCGGAGAAGCATTGAGCAACTATAGACAGAAGAATAAATTGTGCAAAAAACAAATAAAAGAATAAAAAATAAAAAATTGCAACAGAAAGAAGGATAGCCACAGAAAGTAAAACAGATCCCAAAATGTTATATAAATAATAAGAGACATAAAACTGAAAATGTTGGTCCCCTCAAAAATAATCTGGGTGTAATTGTGGAGGGGGAAGAGGAAAAGGCCAATCTACTAAATACGATCTTCTCTACTGTATTCACAGAGGAGAATCCCATAAGAGAGGACATGACTAGGGATAATGTTAATCCTCCCATAAATCTCACCTGCCCAACACAACAAGAAGTGGGGAGACGCCTTAAAAACATTAAAATCCATAAATCACCAGGCCCAGAAGGCATGCATTTTAGAGTTTTGCAGGAATTAGGTGTTGGACAGACCCTTATTACTAATATTTATAGATGTCATGGCGCAGTGGCGTCCAATGCTCCGGGCCGCTGCCGCTCTGACCCCCTTCTGTCTGACAGCGGATGCTGGAGCCCATGTGCTGGGGTCCGGCGCATCTGCCGATCTGAGCGCCTTACATCTCCGTGCCCCTGTTCCCGGCCGTCCTGGTCGACTGTCACAGATATAACAGAAATAAGACAAGAGGAAAAAAGGATCCGGGAGGATGGCGCCTCGTGTAATCCTGTTACATGGAAATGTGTGAATTAAAAGTATAGGTGGACTCTCACCTTTTAGCCCCTTAGGCTTTGTGCGTATCACCCCACTATGGGGTAACTTGTAGCGTTGGTTGATGGCTGCCGGCCGAAGGATCCAGGAAACGGGACTCTCCCAGTGTCGGGACCCGTGGTTTCATGTAGTTGAGAGAAGAAAAAAGTACCTGGGTAGGTATCCTGGCGCTGCCAAAAATTAAGGAAGGTATGAAGGAATGAAGGAATTTTTGGCAGCGCCAGGATACCTACCCAGGTACTTTTTTCTTCTCTCTACTACAGATTTACAGCACGTCCCTAATTGGTTAATGCACCAATCACCTGCCCCTATAAATAAAGCACCTGTCCTGACATTCCCTGTTGGATCCTCTGCATGCTTCCTTAGCGTGTGGTCCCAGATCTCCATGTTCCTGCTCATGGTTTCTGCCACCTGCGCTTCCAGCCGGGAGTCCTGCTGCATTGCTGCTGCCTGCCCACTTGTCTCCAGCTGCACCTCGCCTGCCACCGTTAGCAAGCCTAGCCAGGGGTAGTGACCTGGGGGTCATTTTAGCCTTGCAGCAGGCACTGGTGAAGACCAGCGGCCGCTTAGATTTCACTCCCTGGTGTGGCTTACACCATCGCTAGCGGTGGTACATCGGATCCAAAACTCCAGTCGATGTAGTAGGATCCAACCATGGATCTCGGAGAGTTGCCCGACATCCGTGAGATCGCTAGAGTGGTCGCCCAGCAGTCTCAACTGATTCAGCAGCAGTCACAGCAGATTCAGCAATTGTCTGCCGCCCTTACAGCAGTATTCCTCAGCGACTCCACCACCTTCGGCCCCTGTAATATTCATTCCTCTGTCATCTGAGGAATGAACTTGTCGTCAGGAGCAAAATCTGTGCCTCTATTGTGCCAGCCCTGACCACTTCTGCCTTAGCTTTCTTCAGCACCCTCAGCACCTGGGGAAACTCCTGCACCTAGGTCCGGTAGGTGAGGCTACCCTAGGTGTGAATGCAACCTCTCCACAATTGTTTTTCCCAGTGACAATCTCCAGATCATCAGGTCAGCAAATCCAGTCTACTGGAGCCTTCCTGGATTCCGGCTCAGCAGGCAGTTTCATCTCAGTATCCCTGGTGAAGGAGTGGCGACTACCAGTGGTTCCACTTGACATATCCTCCGTCACTGGAGAATCCCTTAGTGATGTGGTTCCAGACCAAACCAGTGACCCTTCAGGTTGGGGTCCTGCACAAGGAGAAGTTGGCCTTCTACGTTTTGCCCCGCTGCTCTTCAATTATCCTCTTTGGCCTACCTTGGTTGCAGCTTCATACTTCTAACCTGGACTGGATGACCGGCGAGATCATTCGATGGGGACCTTGACCACTGTCTAAAGACCCCTCAGATCCAGTTTCCCTTGTCTCCATTGGATTCCTACAAGCCACTACCTGGCCTCCTGGCTGAATATAAAGATTTGGCTGATGTGTTTCCCACCAAAGAAGCTGACATGCTGCCGTCTAATTGCCCCTATGAATGCCCTATAGATTTTTCCTGGTGTGACTCCTCCTTGTGGTAGGGTGTACCCCCTGTCTGTCCTGGAGACTGAAGTCAAGTCCACCTACATAAAGGAAAACCTGCAAAAGGGCTTCATCCGCAAGTCCACCTTACCAGCTGGAGAAGGTTTCTTTTTTATCCAGAAGAACGATTGACTACCAAGGTCAAAATAAGGTTATGGTGAAGAATCAGTATCCCCTGCCATTGATCTCTGATTTCTTTGACCGGCTTTATCTTCACGAAATTGGACCTCAGGGGCGTGTACAATCTTATCTGAATTTGTGAGGATGACAAATGGATCAGGGATGGGCAATTTGAATACTTGGTCATTCCCTTTGGCCTGTGTAATACCCCGGCGGTCTTCCAGAAGTTCGTCAATGACATCTTCTGGGACCTCCTCAACACTTGTGTTGTCGTCGACATACTGATCTATTTTAGAGACTTGCAGGCCCACTCCCTCTCGCAAGCATCTGTTGTCCTAGGGTAAGAAGATACACCTCGTCATATTATCCCTAATGACCGTATGATTCCTGTGGCTACCTCCACACTTCAGAAGGTCCCTCCCAGCAAGACCTGTATATGCCCTGCGCTTTGTAGGAGGAAACTGAAGTGGGGTCATGCTTCCTTGATCGCTGGTCATCCTGGTATTCAAAAGACAAGGCAATTGATTTCTCGACATTACTGGTGGCCAAGTCTCTACCAAGATGTCATGGACTATGTGGCTTCTTGTACCACCTGTGCCCAAAACAAGATTTCCAGTCAAAGACCTGCCGGTTTGCTTCAGCCCTTGCCCATCCCCGATCGTCCTTGGGAGCACGTTGCCATGGAGTTTATCACTGACCTTCCTCCATCTACAGGCAACACTGTCATTTGGGTGGTTACAGACCGGTTCTCTAAGATGTCCCATTTTGTTCCTTTGCCCGGTCTGCCTTCCGCTCCTTGTCTGTCCAACTTATTCTTCTAGCACATCTTCCGTCTGCATGGGCTTCCACGACATATCATTTCGGAAAGAGGTACTCAATTTGTCTCAATAGTTTGGCGTGCTCTCTGTTCTCAACTCCAGGTGAACCTAGACTTTTCCTCGGACTATCGCCCAGAAACCAACGGACAAGTCAAGAGAGTTAACCAGGTCCTGGTAAACTATCTTCGTCATTTTGTTTTGGGCCGCCAAGATAATTGGTCTAGTCTTCTTCCTTGGGCAGAGTTTTGCTACAATCACCTGGACTCTAGTTCCACAGGCACGTCGCCATTCTTTGTAATCTATGGGTGACATCCTCACCCTCTGCTGCCTCTGTCTACATCCTCTGAGGTGCCGGCCGTGGATGAACTGGTCGAAGACTTTCAAACCATTTGGGAACAGAGAGGCAATCCCTGTTATGAGCAACCAATCAAATGAAGTCTCAGGCAGACAAGAAAAGAAGACCTGTCGTGACCGTTTTTCCGGGTGACAAGGTCTGACTGTCCGCTAAGTATGTGTGCCTGAAAATCCCAAGCTACAAGTTGGGTCCACGATTCCTCGGTACTAAAGTGCATGAACCCAGTTGTTTATAAGCTCCGTCTGCCTGTGGATGTTGTGTATCTGGATTTTTCAAAGGCATTTGATACTGTGCCGCATGAAAGGTTGGTCTATAAAATTAAGATGCTGGGACTCGGGGAAAACATATGCAAATGGGTAAGTAACTGGCTGAGTGATTGAAAACAGAGGGTGGTTATTGATGGAACATACTCTAATTGGGTAACAGCTACTAGTGGGGTACCACAGGGATTAAGTATTGGGTCCACTTCTTTTTAATCTGTTTATTAATGACCTTGTAGAGGGGCTACAGAGAAGAATCTCCATTTTTGCAGATGACACAAAACTGAAAAAAGTAATCAGTACAGAGGAGGATAATATCATTTTACAGAAGGATTTGGAGAAGCTGGAGGCTTGGGCAGATAAATGGTGAATTAAGTTTAATGTGGATAAATGTAAGGTTATGCATTTGGGCCGTAGAAAGTACAGTTATGTGCTAAATAATAAAACACTGGGTAACACTTCTTCCTAAAAGGACCTGGGGGTATTGGTGGATGGTAACCTCATCTATAGTGAATAGTGCCAGGCAGCAGCTGCCAAGGCTAATAAAATAATGGGATGCATCAAAAGAGACCGACAGGTTATCAAGCTTGGGGTTATTTACACTAGAAAAAAGACGTCTTAGGGGCGATCTGATCACAATGTACAAATATATGAATGGACAGTACAGAGATCTTTGTAGTGGTCTCCTTACTCCTAGGTCTGTAACCATGACAAGGGGGCATCCTCTACGTCTAGAGGAAAGCACAGATGCGAACTCTTTACTGTGAGAACAGTAAGACTATGGAACTCTCTGCCACATGATGTTGTCATGGCTAATTCATTAAATAATCTTTTTGCCATCGGAGTGGGGAGGGAGTTGTTGTCCCTGTGATGAGGCAGTTTGCATCTGCCTCATTGAGGAAGGGGGGGGGGGATTCAACGCAGATCATCGCAGTGGTGTTTCTGTGGGTTGAACTTTTTGAACTCTTGTCTTTTTTCAACCTTATTAACTATTTTACTGTGGTACTATAAATCTTGGAAGTTTTGCTGTTAGTGCTTTGGATCAGTGATGTCCTATAGTATTTTTAGTTCCTAGAATATGTTTCCTTGTATTTAGTTCTGGCTTGAACAGGATGATATAACATTTCGGGAAGAATATACAGCCCAACAGTCCAGCGTTAGAGGTCAGGATGGCAAATATCTCCACGGCCACCATGTATTTGCCTTTGGTGCTGAGATAAGCCGGGATCATGGCTATCCAGACACTGCAGAACACCAGCATGCTGAAGGTGATGTACTTGGCCTCATTGAAACTGTCCGGTAATGTCCTGGCTAAGAAAGCTGTAATAAAACTAACAGCGGCCAGAATCCCCATATAACCCAGGACAGAGAAGAACCAAAGATCTGACCCTTCATTACACTGAACCACCATCTTCTCCTTATAAGAGTGTGTGTCCAGCTCCTGGAAGGGGGGAGAGAGGGTCACCCAACTCATACAGATGACCCCCTGGACAGAGGAGCAGACCAGGAGCACACAGTTAGGGAGCGTTACTCCACTCCATCTGCTCCACACACTTCCAGGCTTGGTGGCTCTGAATGCCATGTAAACCATGATGGTCTTGGCCAACAATGAAGAGATGGATATTGAGAGTAGTATTCCAGTAGAGATCTGACGTAACCTGCAGGTTGTATCCACAGGACGACCGAGGAACAAGAAGACAGAGAGGAAGCTCAGCATGATGGAGACCAGGAGGACAAAGCTCAGGTTCTTGTTATTCGCTCTCACAATTGGGGTGTCCCGATATCGAATAAAAATCCCCAATATTACAGCCGTCAGTGTGAGAAGTAACATGGATCCTGATAGAATAGTCACTGATATCACATCAAAGTAATAAAGAAATTCTATCTGTTTGGAGATACATTGAGTCTTGCTGACATTGGGCCACTCATGGTCGGGACATCTCCTGCAGGTTTCACTGTCTGAAGAAAAAAAAATAAATTGTTATGTTAATAATAATTTAAAGATATAAAAAGTATGTAAATAATTGCAGAATACACTCGTTGTTCTTCTTTTTCTTATTTTAATGCATTATGGGATTTTTGGACTCCTATTATTTTAGAAATGAAATAGAAAATATCTGACACCCCAGCAGTTAATGGGTGAGGGGGCCTAATATATTGACATTTTTGAAGCATGGTCGCTAGAGATGAGAGAATCTCCCATCTAAACAAAGCAAAGTGCTCGATATGATCAGCAACCGGCCTATCAGCTGCCTGTACACTCGGGGAAAAGCTGGATCCAGTCCTGAGAAATTTCTTTTAAAATAGATCCATGAGCATGAAAAAACTTATATCAGCATGTGTTCCGATACATTCGCTTAAATTTTATCAATACAATATGTATTTATATGATCTGACAATGAATATCTTGGGTTACAGTTTAACGATGGCCAAGATGTCTTTAAGATCACCTTGTGTTCGATTTGTTGTAATACTGCCGTGATACGGGGTGCTGGTACTGATGTTGGGCCTGATGGTGGGTTCTGGTTTTTTGGGGGCTACTTGTCACGGTGGCTAGGAGTGGTGACACACAGCAACCGGACCTTGGTTAGGACCGGTGCGGGGGAAGAGATGACAGAGAACCACTTTAAACAACTTATAAAAGAAGGTACCTTAGTTTAAACAATTACAAACAGTGCTCAGGTACTTAGTGGAAAAATATCAATGCAATACTCAAACAGGTAGTATGTGAGGTGATAGAAGAAACAGTAACAGTTGTCAGGGACGAGATAGGAGGGCCCTTGCCTAATGTACTATGTACTCTACCGGGATGTGGTGAATTGTCTTCAGAGTGTTTGGAGAAATTGTTGTACTCACTTATAGACGAGTCCCAGTTATCTATCCTAACCGCCTTCTGTCCCACAGTGTCAGGTTACCCGTCCTCGGGGGTAGTACGAGTCCCAGGTCTCTGCTCTGGATGGAGATGGCTTGTAGTGTCCTTCCTACAAAGCTGTGCGTCTTGTCAGTAGAGTGCGGCTTGCTGGCACTGTGCTCTACTGCAGCTCCAGTCTTGAGTTATTAATCCCTTTCTCTAAGGTGATTGACTGTCCTGTGTTATCTATTATGTCCTCGGTGTAGGCAGAGGTGAAGACTTCATTGTCTCCAGCCTCCCTAGGGGTCTTGTTTAGCAACCTATAAAGGTTGGGAAGCTGGTGAAAAACAAGTCTGCTTTCTTCCCTCTCTGAAACTAGAATTTGGAGAATAGAAATAACACTAACTGACTAACTAAAGGGAAGTAGTTAGAGCAACAACATACTTTAAAATATCTTTAAATAAATCACACATAGTTTTATCTACCTGTAATATCACATAATTATGGCCTCTTGTGCCGCTTCTATGCTTTCCCTGGCAACTCACCCGGGGTCACTTCTCCTCTGTCCTTCCGACATCCCTTCAGGCACATGGATCATGTGTCCTCTCTGTGTTCAATAAACAGGGTTAGCGATTATAACCTAATGAAGAAACGGAGGATGTGTATGACACAGATAACAGTTTCCCGTTTCCCTCAGCTGCCTCCTGTGCTGCCAGCACCTCTCGCCCTCACACACTGCGGCACTCAGCTGACAGCTAGCCCACTCCATGCAGTGTCTTCTGCCCCCCTTCGCGCCACACAGCCCTCCCCATGACTCACCACCCTCCTGTCCGCTGAGGAGCAAAGGCGTGACTATGCCGCCAGCACCCCCTCCCCCCATGTAAAAGCTGACAGTCAAACATAAAGCTTTTCAAGCATCCTAAACAGCACGTGATCCTAAGAGCTACCCCCCGTCACATAGCTGACGGTTGGCCCTTCCATGAAGCGGCCCTGGCTTGACGGGACTGAGAGAGATTTCTTTGTGAGACTACAGCTATGCAGTGCTAAGCTCAAGAAGTGGGATAACCATAACGTGGGTAAACCCTTGTCTACGACTGGGATCCTTCTTAATGTCAGGATAGTCACCCCCTAAAGGAAAGGAAGAGGGACTGATCCCCAGTAGGACAAAGTTGCTGAGAGCCGAAGTATCCTACTGACAACGCTCGACTATCTTGGGAAATCTTGAGAAGTTACAGTAGCTACACCCAGAGACAGAGACCTGGGACTCATGCTACATAACCTGACGGTCTCCAAGCTGGTAAGGCAGAAGGCGGTCATATATAAAACAGCTATATATATTTATAATTGTAGGAGGATTTCTTCTTTCACTACACTACCCAATCCTGGCAGAGCTCTGTACTAATTAGAAATGGGTCCCTACACAGGGCTCTGTCACCTTACTTGCGCCGGACTTGCACCCTCACGGAACACTACTGTTCCTTCAGGGTCTGGTGCCCATGTATGTGGGGGTGGGTGCTACCACGCCTGGCCACCATGACAGAGCTACCCCAAAACACCAGAGCCGTCCAGCTGCCCAACACCTGCATCCAGAGCCCCGGGCCACATCAATATAACATTGCATAACTGGTCTCCCTTACTATGTCCCCCCCCCCAGCACCCATTCTGTAGTACCCATCTATGCACTTTAGATATTCAGAGATTGGCTGGTGACTTAGATATTCAGAGATTGGCTGGTGACTTAGATATTCAGAGATTGGCTGGTGACTTAGATATTCAGAGATTGGCTGGTGACTTAGATATTCAGAGATTGGCTGGTGACTTAGATATTCAGAGATTGGATCCTGGTAATAAAAGATGTCTGGACCAATGTGTAATATTCACAAGAATTGATGTCAACAAATGACATAAACACTTTGTTTCCTCCATCTCCAGAAATCTGTGGGGAAACTAAAATGACAATTCCCCCTTCCCCACCACCAATCTCCCAGGTCCTACCAATTGTATCTGAGATTTCTCCTTCGAAACATTTGATACATTTATAACAAGCATGATATATTGTCGTCCCCAGGACTTTTCTGTATCCTGGGAGGCAGCTCTCGGTGCACACAGACTTTGGAACCTGAGAACAAGAGAGAAGGGAATATGTCACCAGATTTCATCTTATAAAGCCGCTCACACCATGTGATGCCTCATAAATTCTCGTCCTTTCCATGATCTATCAGGTAAAAGGAACTTTCATGCTGTGGGAATCTAGTCCTCGAGCGTTATCTCCAAACCTATGTGAATGTTTATTAAAGGGGTACTCAGGACATTTAGATAAAGACAAAGATTCACAATCAGTAGGCAAGTCTAGAAAACAATGGCGAGCCTTCTGCACTTCCTCTTCAATGGACTGATTGGTGGTGACTGGCCATCTATATTAACCCTTCAAATTCACGTTCATGTACATCTGGGGTTGGTGACCGTTAGGGCAACCTTATACACATGCTGTATTGTATCTAATAGTCGCCCATGACTCCTGTTATTGTGACCCCTGTTATTGTATCTACAGCTCCTTGCTGATGTACATGATAATCTACCCTGCCCCAATTGCTGTACATATTCTCCCTTTTCCTCCATTACTGTACCTAAAATCATCCCTGTTACTGTACCTGATATTCATCCCTGTCCCCTGTTGCTATGCATGATATTCATTGATGTTAGTGCACCTAATTCTTACTCCTGTTAGTGTATCCGACTGTCACCGCTGTTAGTGTACCTAATCGTTGCTCCTGTTAGTGTATCTGACTGTCGCCGCTGTTAGTGTACCTAATCGTTACTCCTGTTAGTGTATTTGACTGTCGCCGCTGTTAGTGTACCTAATCGTTGCTTCTGTTAGTGTATTTGACTGTCGCCGCTGTTAGTGTACCTAATCGTTGCTTCTGTTTCTCTACCGGATTTTATCTGATTTAAAAAATTTGCTGCTAAACATCTGAACTCCATAACATCCTAAAAAGTGAAAGGACCTGTCACGACTGGGAGATACGAACAGGACAAGACAGTGGGCCCTAGGTCTGAACCCACCCCACTGTCCCTACCCAGGCGGCCGTGTACAACCACAGAGACATTCCCTGTACGGGATACATGTGACATAAAACGAGACAGACAGACAAACACAGTATAGAATAGTAAACAGGCCAAGTCAAAACCAAACAGGCAGCGCAGTACAAATTCAAAAGGCAATCGGGTAGTCAAAGGTCAGACGGGAGGTCAGATAACAAGGCAAACAATCAGCGGGAATTAGTAAGGGGTTCACAGGAATAGATACAGGGGAGCTGGGACCAGGGTATTAACCTAATAGCCAGCGATCAGGAAATGACCGCTCGCTCTTTAAAGACAAGACCAGGAGCCTGCGGCGCCGTTGGTAACCAAGGACGCCGTCGGGTCTCCGTGACGTCACCCAAGAAGGTGGCGCTGTGCTCCAGCCGGGGAGGACGTCGCTGGAGCGCGGTCAGGTCACTTACTGAAAGGACCTTTACCAATCAATGCTGACATAGAGTAGACGTTTTGTAAATGTGAATTATTATTTCATTTCTGTTGTGTGACCATTCTATTTTTTATGACATTTTAGAGTTTTTCCTGGTGTACATTTCATTAAAGCATTTACTCCCATAATGTAATGGCCGCTCACCTCATTGTTGCCAGTTTTCCATTGAATTAAAGTCTTGTTAATTTCATTCGTATTAAACTCTGTAGACTGAGAATGGAAGACGCCGACCTTAACTTTTTCCAGTCTTCCATTGACTATTATATTATTATGGATTGCATAATCACTTGTCACCTTTAAATTCCGGCGTAGCTGTGAATAAAGATCTGATCAATCATTGCAGATTTTGTCATATACATTCTATCCCCTACATTGTTCATACAGAGCAACCAGACACCCAACCAGCTGCTGAGTTGACACTAAGCAGCCAGTCAGCAAGATTTACAGCTTCACCGTTGGCCTAGCAATCCCATGGCTGTGATAGGTCAGGTAGAAGATTTGAGCCTACATGGGGATACTACCAACAGAGGGGCTTAATACTATATGGGGTCGGGGCACTGAGGGGGTAACTAATAAATAGAGGTACATAGGGCCTTAACTACTGTATAGATTCATGGGGAGGTGGGTGGTAACTACTATCTAGTAGGACAAAGAGGATTATTTACTATATGGAAGCATAGAGGGGATTTACTATAATATGGGGGCACACATGCTCCTAACTACTGTGTGGAGGCACAAAAGGAGGGATAAACTTTGCACAGAGGGACTTAACAACTATATGGGGGCATAGATGGGGTTTAGCTACTAGATGGGTCACAGAGAGGGTCCAAAGATCATAGATAGGGACGTTTGTTCTAAATATAAGCGTCAGAGATTAAAACCTCAATGGGTCAGAAAGGGGGCACTGTTACTTTGTGGAGCAATGCAGATGGAGTATTTGTATAGAGGTGAGAATGGTGCTGGAGCTATGATCCTAAAATATTTGTCTAACAGATTCAGATACTTGAGATCCAGTTACTAGTCAGGGCTGATCTCTATCAAGTATTCAGCGGGAAGGTGTCCTCCCTGGGTCCTGGCCTGAGGCCAGTGCCTGAGATAGTTAGTTTATGTTATGTTCCTTTTTACTTCAAGTTCCCAAAAGCCAAGCTATGGCATGTAAAACATCATGGGGTTAACTGCCATGACTGAGGAAACGAGACCTGTCCACATTAAGGGGATTATCACTCACAAGTCGGGTTAGTCTGTATAAGGACTTATTTGAAGTGGTTGGGAAAGTTGCTATATGCTGACGTGCCCTGCTGTCTCATGCTTGGCTTCCTTGGCATAAGTTGAGTTGTCTAAACCTAGGGCCTGTATTGATGGATTAGCCACTGTGTTTGTGGTGACCAGCTGGGCATGGTCTGTTGGGAGATCAGCAAGTGATGTTATTTGTCGTGACACCAGTGTTAGTCCAGCACACAGGTGTGATGTTGGTACCTGCTTTTTGTATGGCCAGCTGTATTCCCCAAAATGGTAGGTAACCTTCCGGGTTGTTATGGGTCCCTTGGGCTCTTAGTATGTGTATAGGTGCAAACAGAGATGAGCAGAGTTCCGTTCATTTGATATAAAAATAGAAGAACTTTACTGTATAACTTTGGCAGGATAACGGTACACATTTTGCAGACAACAATAATCTTGATACACTCTTCAGTGCTTGAGGTGCTTTAGAAGAGTAGAATTAGCAGTAGTAGTGCTTTGTAGAAGGTAGAGAGAGGATAAAAGGGGTTTGCCAAAGGAGCGCTATGCCCAATGTAGCCCTGTACTCTTCTGGAACATTGGTAGATACCTTAAGTAGTGAAGTGATACACGTACTCACGTTTACACTATGTCTGACCACCTTCTGCCCCTAGTGTCATAGAACCCGTCCTAGGTGGGTAGCTCAAGCCCCAGCCATTGTTATCCGGTGGAGCGAGGTGTCCGAGACTTCCCAGTTACCTGCACAGTAGGATACATAGACCTTTTCTTCATGGTAGCTTTGTCCTACTGGGATCAGCTCCTTTTGTCTGTCCGGCACTCTGTAGACATGTTCCTGCCAAGGGCTAGGGTGTTCTTTGGTGGCTGCTCTGCCCTACTTTAGCTTAGCACTGCATAGTGTAAGTAGTAGTTGCTTTCATAAGATAAGTCTCTTTCAGAGCCACTCTCTTCTGCATCTGTTCACGCTCGAAGCTAGTCTGAACTGAACCACTGAACCTGAACCACTTACTCCCACATGGAGCTAACTCCTTCTATAGGGAAGTGAGTGTACAGAAAAGCCAGAGGGGATAGGAAGAAAAGAAAGAGCACCTCCTATTGGTCAGCACATAACACAGGGTACAAATAAACAATTAACCCATTGCTTCCTACTTTGCTTTAAAATACCTTATCCACCACTTGTTTAACCTGAGAACTTTTGGACAGGTGCATAAAAGAAACACTAGCAGTGGGACACCACATGTGTACTCAACCAGCATTGACAGAAATCTTCTGACCGTGAATACTGATTATACTGCTTAAAGGGGTTTTCCCACGTTCTTTATCGATAACTTACGATAAGTTCAGCTAAACCTGAACCTGATCACTCAGTCATCAGATAATGTTGCCAGGAAAACATGAATGCAGCCATAGGATTGCCTGGAAGAGGGGGATACAGTCTTTGGTCTCCTAGGGCTGTCTCCATCTTGTCCTGACAAGCAACAGCTGAGCGATCAGGTTGGGGTTTAGCCAAACTAACTGCAAGTTCACTCATCTCTAGACATAGTATATGACCTTGACAGAGGATTTCGGACAAATAAAAGAGGCAATAGACAACAATCTAATAGCTTAGTAGAAACCAGTCACCACATGTACAAATGTTTCCTTTCATCCATGGATATGATCAAGCTTTTGTATGATTACCTTTTCACACTCGTTGACCACAGAGAAGCTGCTCTATAGTTTACCTGATATCGATAAGATGTTTGATGACCATCCCATTTATTTTTAGACAAGTTTATGCGATTTAGTGTCTCGGCCAAAGACATTACTGCATTGTACACTGGATCAAACATTTGTTGAGACAGGTGGTTCCAGGTGCTCCTCATACGTTCCAGTCCGGTGCAGTTGTTAAAAGATATATCATAAATCCACTCATACAGGTCATCTTTTCTTCTGTTCCCTGATAAGCAGTGAAATGTCGCCATCCACAAATTCTTCAGCAATACATCTTTAGGGTATTTTAAAGGGTAAAAATCATCGACAAAATGTACAAACTCAGCCGTAACCTCTGACTCGGGCTCCAGAGACAAGCTGCAGTTGAAGATCTCTGGATACTTCTCTATGAGAACGATGTGCGGGGCCCAGGATGGAGCCAAGATCATGGTCACACCCTTGAGCCATTCTGCAGTGGAAGACTCAAATAGGATATCGTGATAAGTGCCGCAGAGAATGACCACTTGGACCGACTGTTTTCGAGCAATCTCATGGTATCTGTGATGCTTTCTGACTGTCGACTGAATGTTAACCCCTTCCCATAATATAAAGGCCACACAGATTTGATGGCTGTTCAGAAAGTGGAATAACATATTGCTTTCTCTAAGTGCACTCTCGTTAAAAGATGTTATGATTCCGATCCAAATCCATCCAAAGAATTTGATAAGTTGACATAAAAAATTAAAGGTTTCATAATTATTCTGAACAGTCTGGAAAAAATTTGGGAAATGTTGGCTATTTAAAACTCTGTCTATGGCTCCATAACTGATCTATAAGAGAGAGAGAAAGAGAGAGTCAGTGTGTCAGCTGTCTATATTACAACTACATTACCAAGAGCAAATTGTGAGGTTTAAAAGAATTTATAGACTCTTTCTTTGGTTAATTCTGGAAGGGTCAAGGAGTTACTAGTCCATTGTCCATCTTTCTGAGCTATTGGTGAACCCGCAAGAATCCTTGGAGGGTAGACTGGATTGGACAGCTGTATTCTCATGAGTTCCCCTCTAATTATTGGACCGTCCAACAAATAAGGCCGCATGAACATGCTCCGAAGAGCGTAAAGCTTTGGGCCGGTATCGGGAACTCCTGGGATCATGTATCACTGTGACATCGGGAGCTCCAAACCTATTCAAATCTTCCCACTACTGTAAAGACACAGCCCGCCGCTTCACGCTCCCTAGAATCCGTAATCTACGGAGAAAATGCATGCAGCATAATACATTTATGATCACAGTTGGTTTTACACTTGGATTCCTCTGTGTTCTTAAGAATGGTTTGTATACACTGCCTCTCAATTCAATGTCTATGGGGATGTTGGGGATAGCCAAGCTCTCTACTTATTGTACTCACCACCGGATATTTATATAAAGTTAAAAGTTGAGTTATCGGTAAAGTTGTGCTTGTACTCTGGTCCCCAATAAACCCGGCCATTCTCCTGTTCTTCCTACAGGAATAATTAGGGACGGTCGCCCCGGGTCCTGATAATATCTGTAGGACACTTCTGATGGCTTTGCCTGGATGAGCGCAGGAGTCATATATGTGATATCCCAGGGTCATGTTGGGTAACAGTGTTGGGTCTTTGTTTATTTGGTCGATAGTAAAACGGAAAAGTTGTAGATTTCTGTAGAACTGAGGAAGCGGCCTGTCAGAAGAATATCACTGCATTACCGGGTCTGTAATAATAACATCACAATGGTTCTTTTGTTGTATTAAGAAGGTTATCTGGTGTTAGAAATTTTTTATGTTTTTTTTTTTTATATGCTTTCTTTTATACGACTGCCCATTAGAAAACATAAGAAACATCTTATGCTTACCTTTTGGCACTCCCCCTGTGTCTCGTTGTGTTGTCTATGGAATCCGTCATTGACTTCAGCTGCCACCACTTCGGAGACAACCAGTAACAGACCACTGAATCTTTCAGGTCGGTCAGAGGTACCCATGACCTAACAATTACCAAAAACTCAAAGGCCAAAGCCTTGGGCACTAAACCCTGTTAATGATATACCTCACCCATAAATATAACTTTTATTGTACTGTATCTGTAATAAAAGCAATAGAACCTAAAACCACGTTGCTGGGTGAATAATTTCTGTCACTGGTTCCTAGCCTGATCCTGTCCCTCCGATACCCAGGCTACAGCACGGGGTAATTTCTTTCCCTATCGCTAATAAAATCTGTATATTTGCACCTTCAACATGTTTCATCGCTAAGTGACACCCTCAGGAAGATATGGCTTCAACCATCACTCCGTGCTCCTTTATATGTGTCAACAAGCTATATCCGAAATACCCACATCTTTTTTAGGCTGGTGGGAGGACACAATGGTTTTTGGTGAGAATTTAAGTTTGTACACCTGTCACGTATTCCTATGGGCACGTTATATTGATGACGTCCTCAGCCTTTGGGGTTACAGGATTTTCTTACAGTACTCAATAGCAATAACATGTGTCTGCGCTTTACGTATGAGTTGGGGGGCAAGTCCATTAGTTTTGTTGAGGGGAACAACATCCAGACTAACATTAACTACAATCCTACTGCGACTAACTACTTACTTCACTGGAAAAGTTGGCCTTCAGGGTCCCTGAGAAAAAGTATACTGATAGGGCAGTATTTGAGGGTGCTTCAGAACTGTTCCACAGAACAAAATTTCCAGTCTATGGGTGCTTCTCTCTAGGGTTGTTTTAAGAGAGGTGGGTACCCTAAAGAATACCTAAAAAAAGCATCTCATCGGGTCTGTACAAGTGACAGGAATGCACTTTTGAGGTCATCACGAAAGGAAGATGATATGAGATGATAGAGTGTAATGGCACCTTTATTGGTGATATCAATCAAACTATAGCCATACTAAATAAGCACCGGCACATCTTAAGAGCAGACCAAGATCCTGCACCTGTGATTGGTCAACACTAGAATGTTACCTATCAGACAGGACCATGTTACTCTGTAGCCTCCATTGAGCATGATGGCACTTGGCTGACCAATAAGATCAAGGGCTCTTTCCCATGTGGACATTGCCAAGCATGTCAGTATATGCCAAAAACCATATCCTATTGACAATGGGACTTGACAATTTTTGAAATGTAGTTCTAAAAACTTAATATATATGTGGCACAGTGACATGTCCATTGCTTTATGTTGGCAAGACAACACAGGAGCTGCAATGCGCCTGTATCTCAAAACATCCAAACTACTCGTACTGATATGGACATCCCTATAGCGAGACCTGAAATATGTACATGATGGCAACTTAAAACATCTGTGAGGAACAAGTCAGGGACACACGGAACACACAATGTGAGGAACAGGTCAGGGACACAAGGAATACTCAATGTAAGGAACAGGTTAGGGACACAAGGAATACTCAATGTGAGGAACAGGTCAGGGACACATGGAATATTTAATGTGAGGAACAGGTCAGGGACACACGGAACACACAATGTGAGGAACAGGTCAGGGACACACGGAACACACAATGTGAGGAACAGGTCAGGGACACACAATACACAATGTGAGGAACAGGTCAGGGACACAAGGAATACTCAATGTAAGGAACAGGTCAGGGACACAAGGAATACTCAATGTAAGGAACAGCTCAGGGACACAAGGAATACACAGAGTCATCACGGAATACATCAGAGTATACCACATAACTTCATGTACAATCCCCTCTGCATAAATTATGCTACAATACTGATAAAGGTTCCTCGCACCCCACAGCAGCGAAATATGGACAGCCCTTCAAAGAGAAGTATGGATTCCCCATGGACTGATAATGGGGCCTATGTGGTGTCCCACCACTGGTGTATTTCTCTCTCCTGTGCACCTGTCAAAAAAAGCCTTTTATCTCTGAAGCTAAGTGGTGGATAAAGGAAATTAAGTTTTTCCACTAGGTGCCAGTGTTTGTATCCTTATATGTATAGCACAGCTGAAGGTAGTCATGGGTTAATGTTTTATGCATACCATGTGTTTGTTGCTGACCAATAGGAGGTGGTCTTTGCTTCCCAACCTCTCACTTTTTTTTTTGCTCCTGTGTACACTCATCCGCACCACTCACAGGCAGGCATACATAGACCCCTGTAGGAGGAGTTTTCACTGGTGGAGGAAGTACAGTTAGTTCCTACTAGATTCTCAGGGAGGAAGGACACAAGAGACAACAGAAGTTAAGCCAGGGCCTGGCTTATGCCAGGACCCCTGTCAGGGACAGCAGTTAAAGTCTAGTCACCAACGTGTACACATGCACTAGCAGTTTGTTTACTACCACTACTTTGTCTACTATGCAGTGTTAAACACGCTTCACACCTTGTAAAGAGGATGGAGGGCTTGCCCTCCCTGATTTCAGGAATTATTTTTATGCAATCTCTCCCCTACAAATTAGGAACCCAAATTCACTGGTGGGAAAGCACATTCTAAAACACAGCAAAATGTAGATTCAATAATGGAATTGATGAAAATAACCACAACGGTAACGGATTGTAAGGTGAATAATTCTAAAATGAAACAGTGGTTGAATACATGAAATAAAGTTAAACGAATAGGGCACATACAGACTAGTACCAAATTCACTCCACTGTGGGGCAATTATAAATTTGGGGAAGGGAAACACTTGGACTGTACCCCATGGGTGTGTAAGGGACTGAAATTAGTTACACATTTTTTTTCAAGAGGGACAGCTTATTCCACTGGATCAACTACGCATCACTAGAACATATTTGGGAGAGAGAGATAGGGATAATTACTGACAAAGAATGGGATAATGTGTTAGAAAACACAAACCAAGGTTCTATAAACAAAAATCATCAAATAACCCAGTTTAGAATTAACAATAGGTTACTGTCAGGACCAGTCGCACCAAACACACAGAGACAGTGAGCCCTAAGCTCAGCCCTGCCCACTGTCCCTGCCTACGTGCCACAATCTGTCCTAAAATGGCAGTGAGCAACTGGGCGGCGGTCCCTGGCCTGGATAAGTGAAACAAAAAACAAGACAAGATGAACAAACACAATAGAGAATAGTAAACAGTCCTGGTCACAACAATCGGGCAACAAAAGTACTAAATCAGGATCCAATAGGCGTAGTCAAAGTCCAGGCAATATGGTCAGGGGCAGGCGGCAAGCGAGGAAGGTCAAAGATACAAAGCAAAAATCAGGAGATGCAAATATACAGAAGACACAAACAGGCAGAGACTAAGTCAATAACCAGCAATTAGTGCAGAGACTGGGGTGAGTTATATAAGAAGCCAGGACTCTGGTCCAGAACACAATTGGACCATTCCCCTGATCTCCAAGCACAGACAGCTGACAACAAAACAAAACCACTGGCAGGAAGACCTGCCAGTCACAGCAGAACCAAAACACAGATTAACCGTGACATGACCAGACAGAAATCAGCAGGTGCAGTCGGGTGTGTCCACCAAACCAATTGAGCAGATAAACCAGTGTTCAGACACTGCAAAACAAACCACAGAAACAGAACAAATACAAGAAAATCAGCGCCTTCTCGGCCGCACAGCACGTGCCGAGGGGTGCATAACGCATCCTGACAGGTACATTATCCGCACATTACACTGTAACATGGAATACTGGGATAACGATAGGTGTCCTATGTGTAAGCAAACGGAAGCTAATTATATACACATGCTTTGGCGATGTAGAGTCTGTCAAGAATTCTGGCAGGTAGTGTTAAGGAAGATTGCAGACAGATTGGAAATAACTATACCTATGGACATCAAGAAATCAACGATTTTGGTTAGCAAATTACTTTTTCTGGCTAAAATAATGGTATTGTGCAGCTGGATTACCCCAAATCCCCCATCAGTTGGAGGTTGGGAGCAATTAGTAAAAAAACATTTACTATGGTGTTAGCAGAAAATATATAAGAGAACTTGGGGGAAATGGTATAAGTAGTAGAAGGTTGGTGAGTTTTTTTTCCTTTTCTGCTCCACTCGATCCCGGGGGGGGGATGGTGGATCAATAAGAGAAGGGTGGGGGGCTGGGGAGGGAAAAAATGTATTTTGTTGTTTAGCGACTTGTTGAGATATGGAAGTTAAAATCACACTGTGGTGAGGGCAGTATCCTGACAACAGAGGAACTAGCCTTGATAGGACAAAGTGGCCACTACAAAAGGCCTACGTATCCTATCGCGCAGTGCTGGTAACTGGGACATCTCGGACACCTAGCTACACCCAGATAACATTGACTGGGGCTTGTACTACCCTACTGGGACTGAAGTCTATACACAAATACAAGTAACATTTCGCTATTAAAGATATCTCCAGATTCCGGCTACTCTGGCAAACTCCTCTCCTCTACGTTCTACTCTAAAAGCACCGCTACCAATACCTCTCTTACTTCTCCTAAAGCACCTCCTCCAAGCACAAAAGTCAAGCACTAAAGTCTGTGTAAAGATTTATTTACTTGTGAAATGTGTACTGTTATATTGAGAAGTCTTACAGTAAAACTGTTCTATTTTTTATGCTACCGGGACTCTGTCATCTTTTATCCGCACCGGCCCCTTTAAACACACCACTGCATACCTTGAGTTGTTTTTCCCCTTTCTGTGGTTGGGTCCCGGTGGGGCATTTGCCAATCAGGACTGCCGTGAGAAGAGCTGAAGGAACCTGCAACAACCCAGGAGGTTACCGACCATCTGGGGAACATGGCCAGCCCCACAAACATGCAAGTACCAACATGACACCTGTGTGCTGGATTAGCACTGGCGTCACAACACTAACCTCACCGGCTGAGCTGACACAAGCGGGCACCTCACCACACCTATGCGTTCAGGCATTTTAAGCAAAAATTTTACCCTCCAAAATTCCAGTCACTGAGAGGAGGCCAGCGATGCCACTGACAGGAGGCCAGTGATGTCACTGAGAGGAGGCCGGCGATGTCAGTGAGAGGAGGACGGTGATTCTACTGAGAGGGGGCTGGTGGTGTCACTGAGAGGGGGCTGGTGGTGTCACTGAGAGGAGGCCGTTTTTCCATCGTGTTGCATTAATTTCTGTACATTAAAATCTCGTTTTTCATTTTTGTAGAAAACTTAGAAAATGGCATATTGTTAATGTGAATTATACCTGATTTATGTGGCCTGACTATTTTGTTATTAAAAGCAAAGTATTTAAAAATTTTAAAAAAGTAAAACAATAAAAGAAAACCTAGCTTTGCAATTTTTTTGTTAAATCTGGGCGATTTTCACAAGAAAATGGTAGAAGCTACAGTATAACAACATAAAGACAAGTAAAATTTGAAAAATAGGCTCTTGTCCTTAAAGGGGTTGTCCCGCGAAAAATTTTTTCTTTCAAATCAACTAGTGTCAGAAAATTATATAGATTTGTAATTTCCTTCTATTTAAAAATCTCAAGTCTTCCCACACTTATAAGCTGCTGTATGTCCTGCAGGAAGAGGTGTATTCTCTCCAGTCTGACACAGTGCTCTCTGCTGCTACCTCTGTCCATGTCAGGAACTGTCCAGAGCAGCAGCAAATCCCCATAGAAAACCTCTCCATTTCTAGACAGTTCCTGACACCGACAGAGGTGGCAGCAGAGAGCACTGTGTCATACTGGAGAGAATACACCACTTCCTGCATGACATACAGCAGCTGATAAGTATGGGAAGACTTGAGATTTTTTAATAGAAGTAAATTACAAATCTATATAACTTTCTGACACCAGTTGATTTGAAAGAAATTTAATTTGTTTTAGCTGAATAACCCCTTTAAGACCAAAATTTGGCCAGTCCTGATAGGGTATCTATCTTATTATATCATGGGACATTTTGTCATGTGTTTAATAGGAAGTAATGCCTGTGATACTTGGAATTGATCCAGATATGATCCTTCGATGCTCCATTTGGTGCCGTATTACGGAGAACTGGATCGGTCCATTTGAGACCAGCACAATTTTATTATATTTATTGATATGTGATGTTCTCTGTAGGAAATCTATGGGGGATGCATTACTAGAGGTGTGTGCAGGCGCCTAGACGTCTGACTGTATGTTCTGGGGTTCGGTGTCTCTCTATACAAGTCACTTACTTGATGCAGAACGATGAATGTATGAAGGACATGCCATTGTATTTAATTCCAGCAATTAGACAATTGACAGAGAATATCCCTCCGATGATGATGTCTCCGTCCTGCACATATTCGTACTCCTCATAGGCCGGGATAGGATTCAGCTTACAGGCCGATGAGCGGTCAGTGTTAACGAATCCGAATGTGATCAGAAGCAGCAGGAGAAGCAATAGGATTTCCAGTGTAAGGACGGACATTGTGTCAGAACTCACCCTGACATGAGGGATGACGGGCGGTGTAGGACCGGAGGTGTGTGCCGGTGTAAGGAGCCGGAGTCTTATATAGAGATCAGGAACAAAGAGACCTGAGTTTAGTCATTTCCCAGCTGTCACTGTTCTTATTATATGTCACCGGCTGAGATAACATTTTATTTTTCTTATATTCTATCTATATTTTAGTCATGGGAAAACTTCTCTAAAACCTTTATTTACGCAAAGAATAAATATATTGGCTTGCTTGAAAAACCTGTCCTACCAGTTGTGAGGCAATAGGGGGCGCTCCACCTACTCAGTTGTATTAGTATTGTTAAATGCTGAGTACTGGCAGGATCAAGGGAGCTCTTCCTGTCCTGATACTCGGCACTTCCTGGCTGATTCCGGCACTGCTGTAAGCTCTGTCTGTGTTACTCAGTGACCTGACCAGAAGAGGTAACACCACACAGCAGAGCAGGAGCCAGGATAGGTGAGCATTACCAGGGGGGGAAGATTATTAAAGACTGTGTTCCCCAATCTTTGGCTCTTCAAGTTGAAGAGCTACAGCTCCCATCATTTTCTGCTGGTGCGGTAGGTGGGGCGGACGTAGGCCGGGGTAGCTGGTGTGGTGTTGGGGCAGGTCTGTCGGTCACTTGGGCACTTGTCACAGTAGCCCGGAGTGACGTTGGAACCAGCCCCCGGACAAGAGTCCAAGAACTTAACCAGGACAATGTCCGTTTACTTAATATCTTCAGTGCAATACAATAATACTTTAGCAACCATAGGTGCAGACAAGAGGTAGAAGAGGTAGGCAAGAGGAAAATGGGGTAGAGGAGCATCTTAAGGGCCCTGTCCAATTTTGCTGTGTACTCTGCCAGGAGTAGTAGATGAGAGAAAAAAAGAAGATACTCATACTCACATATAGATAACTTGGATCTGACTGCCTTATGCCCTATAATGTCGGGATACCTGTCTTGTTAGGGTAGTACGAGGTCCCAGGTCCCTGCGCTGGGTTGAATAGACTTGTCAGGATTTCCCAGAATAGTTGTGCGTTGCAGTACGATACGTAGGCATTATCTGCAGCTTTGTCTTACTGGGGTCAGTACCTAGCTCAGGTATACTGCCCTGTGTAGTGTTGAAAGTATCGCTGGTGTGGACAAGGTGATCCTCAGAGGACATCCTTCCCCCTGAGGGGGTTTAGCACTGCATGCTATTTGTGAGTAACAGCACAAAACCACAAGCTCTCTCTCTGTATCTCTCTCTGACAGAACTACCTAGAGAAACCCCAACCCGGAACTAATCCTTCTTTTATAGGGACATATTAAACCTACTGGTGATTGGTGGGGCTGTGTGTGCAAGAGTAAGTATAGAGCTGATAGGGTACAAAAGGTGGTACAGCAGATTAGAGGGGACAGTGGTACAGTATATTAGAGAGGACAGTGGTACAGTACATTAGAGGACAGTGGTACAGTACATTAGAGGACAGTGGTACAGTACATTAGAGAGGACAGTGGTACAGTACATTAGAGAGGACAGTGGTACAGTACATTATAGGGGACAGCGGTACAGTACATTAGAGGGGACAGTGGTACAGTATATTAGAGGGAACAGTGGTACAGTACATTAGAGAGGACAGTGGTACAGTACATTAGAGGACAGTGGTACAGTACATTAGAGGACAGTGGTACAGTACATTAGAGAGGACAGTGGTACAGTACATTAGAGAGGACAGTGGTACAGTACATTATAGGGGACAGCGGTACAGTATATTAGAGAGGACAGTGGTACAGTACATTAGAGGACAGTGGTACAGTATATTAGAGGAGACAGTGGCACAGTACATTAGAGGGGACAGGGGCACAATACATTAGAGGACAGTGGTACAGTACATTAGAGGACAGTGGTACAGTATATTAGAGAGGACAGTGGTACAGTACATTAGAGGACAGTGGTGCGTTATAATAGAGAGGACAATGGTACAGTACATTAGTACATAGTACATTATACATTAGTACATTCTTATAATCTGAAAAGGGTCCTCTGTCCGTCAGGAAAAATACAAAATAGTCGACATCTGTTATACAGTGATTAAACGTACATCTTATTTGTGTACGTGCATTTCTTTAGTTATTACAGCTGTATTCCTGTAAGCTGAAAAATGTCCTCTGTCTGTCAGGAAAAATACGAAATAGTAGACATCTGTTATACAGTTATTAAACGTACATCTCGCTCGTGTATGTGCATTTCTTTAGTTATTACAGCTGTATTCCTATAAGTTGAAAAAGGTCCTCTGTCCGTCAGGAAAAATACATAATAATAGACATCTGTTATACAGTGATTAAACGTACATCTCATTTATGTACATGCATTTGTTCAGTGATTACAGCGGTATTCCTAGACGTTGACATACGTTCTTTGTCCGTCATAAAAAAATACGGAATACTTCACATCTATTATACCCAGTAATTAATCGTACATCTAATTTGTGTACGTGGATTCATTGAGAGTGGGTAGATCTGTTGATTTTTGTTGTTGTTGTATCTTTGTAAGATTTTATATCTATCTTGTGAACATGGTGAGAACCAGAGGTGGTAGGCAAGCAGTATCAGGTGTAGGAAGGGGAAATAGAGGTAGTGCACAAGGCAGTTCCAGTGCTCCGGCCAACATACAAGCAAGAACATCGTCAGTAGCGGGACCGTCAGACCTGTCCTCTTTTGTTAGGTTTTCTGTACGCCTTATTAATGAACAACGTCGTCAATTTGTTCTTCAGTGGTTATCGGACCCTGAATCAAGCGCTTTGACCTCCTCTTCCTCCCAGTCACGGGCACAAATGTCATCATCATCATCGTCAGTCCAACTGGAAGCAAATATGGGTAGAATGTCCCTACCCAATATACAGGCCATTGAAAATAATCCAAATTCTGAAGAGCTCTTTGACCAAACAATGCAGTTGGGGTCAGAAGGCCGTTCTAAAGATCAAGAGGCAAAATATTTAGTCTGCTCTGACCCCCAATCGCTGATGCCCTCAGTAGAGTTGATCGAACCTCGAAAAATACTAGGTTCGATCGAACTCGAACATTCCCAAACTTTCCGCATTAGATTGCTGATGTCTTCATGGCCCGTGTGGAAGTGTGGCCGGGGACCGCCTGGAATAGGCTGAATCCCAGAATTCCAGGCGGTCCCTGGACACTTTCCGCCTTCCCCACGGACCGGGAAGGCATCAGCAATCGAATGGGGAAGGTTCGGGAATGTTTGAGTTCGATCAATCCTAGCATTTTCCGCAGTTCGATCTGCTCTAGCCCTCAGAGGAGGATCAGGAAGCTGGTCTTTCGTCAGAAAGCCCGCAGTTTGAGGATGCAGACTGTGAGATAGAGGAAGTCTCATGTCATGACGATGATAATCATGATGACATTGCAGATCCAAAGTGGTCTTTGGAGCGACAGCTGCCAAGGGCATCATCAGTGGAGGATGAGGAGGATGAGGTAGTTACACTGCGGGTCCCACCTAAGAAAGGGAGAGTGCAGTCGCACAAGTCTGCCGATATTACTGCGCCAGCCATAGTCAGTGGTGGCAGCGGGAAGACCGGTACTAGGTTTTCGCCATCTAAGAGGTCCCAAACCTGTGAAGCCTGGACCTTTTTTGATCAAGCCTCTGATTCTCTGACTGAGGTAATATGTCGTATTTGCCGGAAACGCGTCAGTAGAGAAAAAAAAAGAAAAGTGTTTAACTACCACGAGCATGAACAGGCACACCAACACCGCTGACACCTTCGCCTACCACCAGTGTGACCTGCACGCAGTACAGCTGCCAGTCCAGAAGCCAGCCTTCTGTGTACCAGGTGTGGGAGCATAAGAAATGCTTTCACCCCAACCATCCCAAAGCCAAAAAGCTTAATGTTGGCATTGCCAGGCTGTTGGCCTTGGAAATGTTGCCTCTCCGCCTGGTGGACACAGATGGCTTCCGCCACATTCTGGCCCTGGCATGTCCCCAGTATCAGATGCCTAGCAGGCATTTCTTTGCAAGAAAAGCTGTCCCTGCCCTGGCCCACCACGTTGCAGAAAATATCTTAAGCGCGTTGGATGGTCCACCAAGGTCCATCTGACTACAGACACATGGACCAGTAAGTATGGTCAAGGTGCCTCTGGGTCTCCAAAAGTCTCCAAAACTGCTGGGATGGTGCACAGCCAGGATCCCCAACCTTGACAGGTAGCATCACGTGCTAAGAGAAACCAGGCCATTCTTAAATTAATTTGTCTTGGAGACCGTCAACACACAGGTCAAGAGCTATGGAGGGCTCTGCGCACTCAGACCAACCACTGGCTGGGTGGTAAGAACCTGGCACCAGGTAAGGTGGTGTGCGACAACGGGAGCAATCTCCTTGCTGCCCTTAAGATCGGCAGACTTACGCACGGGCCTTGTCTGGCACACGTCATGAACCTGGTTGTGCAGAAATGTCTTAAGTGCTACCCTGGTGTTGACCTCTCCTGAAGAAGGCTCGAGGTCTTAGCTCCCACTTCAGGTGTTCGCACCCTGCTTCGGCGCGTTACAACGGGATCTGGGCCTCCCCGTCAACCGTCTCATCTGTGATACGGCAACAGGCTGGAATTCCACGCTCCACATGCTCCAACGGTTGTGGCAGCAGAGTAATGCCATTATGCAGTAGGAAATGTAGCATGGCCTGAATAGCAGTGGTGTGGACCTCGGGGTGTTCACTCAAAGAGAGTGGAGACAGGTGAAAGATCTGTGCGCCATCCTAGCTAGTTTTGAAGAGGCCACCAAAATGGTCAGTCGAGGCGATGCCCGTAGACTATAATGGGATTCGATATTCGTTCAAATATTCGAATATCGAGACCTATTCAAATCAAATTATCGAATATTTCACTATTCGCTCATCTGTAGCAGTATTTTAACCCTCCCTTTTTTTTCCTTTCATTTTTAAAGCGTAACTATAAAATATTTTGACCATTTAGTTTTAGTTAGTTAAGGCCATGTTAAGAATTTTTGCAATATACAATAATAAGCTAAATTGGAGAGTTTTTCTAATACATGTGTCTGAATGTGCTCTCAGCACTCTGTCTGCCTCTGCATTATATGTCCATTCCTGCTGGCCACGCCCCCCCAGAGATCCGTCCTCTGGTTGAGTTCTGTACGGATTCTCAGACAGTCAGGACATGTCAGGCAGCTCTCACACTGTCATTCATTTCCCCTCACCCATATGTAGTGTAGGCAGGGCCGGCTCCAGGTTTTTGTGGGCCCTTGGGCGAGAGAGCCTCAGCGGGCCCCTTTGTATAGCACACCTTGGGGCACACCTACCAAATAAAGTTTGACAAAATATCGAAAAAAAAGTAATCCAGTAACTCACAGGTGACGTCTTCTTTGATCTGAGGCGATCGCTCTCCGTTTCCTCTCCATCTGGCCCAGACCTCCATGATGATTTTTTCCAGCTACAATTCATCTCTTCGGGACCTGTCAGACAAACATGTAGTAACTCCACTGTTTGGTGTCATGTGCAGTAAAGTAAGGAGGTTTGTGGGTCCCGTGCTGTGCCCCCCATATAGTAATAATGCCCTCTGTCCCCATAGTAATGCCCCCTGCTCTGTCCCCATAGCAATGCCCCCTGCTCTGTCCCCATAGTAATGCCCCCTGCTCTGCCCCATAGTAATGCCCCCTGCTCTGCCCCATAGTAATGCCCCCTGCTCTGTCCCCATAGTAATGCCCCCTGCTCTGCCCCATAGTAATGCCCCCTGCTCTGCCCCATAGAAATGCCCCCTTATCTCCCTCAGCACAAGAAAATAAAAAAATAAATCATACTCACTAATCCGGGGGACGGGTCCTCTTCTCCCTTGTGTGCGCCTTGTGGATCCACCAGCAGGCGTGATGACGTCATCGCTCTGCGCCTGTTGGTGAGAGCGCATCCATGCTAGAATGGACTAGAATGAAGGTGCTAGAAGGAGGTCGTCCCCTGGACTCTGTATTCTGGCTTCTTCACCATAGAGCAGGCTAGAATGGAGTTACAATAAGAGACATTACTTGAGGTATACCAGGGGGAACTACAACTCCCAGCGTGTCCAGCCTGTTATTATGGGATATCAGAGGCCATTACAGGAGGAGATATAATAGGACTACAACTCCCAGCGTGTCCAGCCTGTTATTATGGGAGATCAAAGGACATTACAGGAGGAGATATAATAGGACTACAACTCCCAGCGTGTCCAGCCTGTTATTATGGGAGATCAGAGGCCATTACAGGAGGAGATATAATAGGACTACAACTCCCAGCGTGTCCAGCCTGTTATTATGGGAGATCAAAGGACATTACAGGAGGAGATATAATAGGACTACAACTCCCAGCGTGTCCAGCCTGTTATTATGGGAGATCAGAGGACATTACAGAAGGAGATATAAGAGGACTACAACTCCCAGTGTGTCCAGCCTGTTATTATGGGAGATCAGAGGACATTACAGAAGGAGATATAAGAGGACTACAACTCCCAGTGTGTCCAGCCTGTTATTATGGGAGATCAGAGGACATTACAGAAGGAGATATAAGAAAAGTACTAAAGCTCACAGCATACAGTGGAAGGTATTAGTGAGCCCCGCCTCCTCATCTCACATGACAATGATCACAGGTCCTTCATCCATATACAGCCTCTCCCGTTCTCAGCCCCGCCCCCTTATGACGTCACCACAGGTCCTTCCCCAGTGCAGCAAACACGGCAGGTCCTTCCCCAGCACTCCCCCGGACTTGGTGTCAGCAGCACCCGCTCCCCCGGGGGTCGGTGATGCGGCGGGCGTCTGTCTCACTGCTTGGGCAAGTGTCGGGGGCCCCTTGGGCGGCCGTGGGCCCCCGGCACTTGCCCGAGTATGCCAGGTGCTGACGCCGGCCCTGAGTGTAGGGCAGGGCTGTTTTGGTTAGGGGGCAGTGATAGCAGCAACAGTGTGCACATTGATTATACATGTTATTCCCATAAGGCTCTGGTGGGCTCTGCTATGTTAGGGAGGCAGCAGGTGTCAGGTGCTCTGTACCCACAGACCCCCAGCTTCCCACTCATACCTTCAGTGTGGAGCCGACAACACTGCATCCCCACAGAGCAGGGAGGAGGGGAGGCCGAGGGGTTTGCTGTCGGTGCAGGCTGAGGCTGGGGGCAGGCTGTCAGCAGAGGTGGGTGATGGCCCCAATATAACTGATTGATGTATAGCCCCCCTGCACTCTGCCAGAGTACCCCACCCGCGGCAGGATCAGGGGGCGAGGCTTGTCGTCTGGGGCGGGGCTTATCAGGATATTCAATTGTTTGTGTGGGGCAAATTAATGTCCTGACAAGCCCCGCCCCAGACGACAAGCCTCGCCCCCTGATCCTGCCGCGGGTGGGGTACTCTGGCAGAGTGCAGGGGGGCTATACATCAATCAGTTATATTGGGGCCATCACCCACCTCTGCTGACAGCCTGCCCCCAGCCTCAGCCTGCACCGACAGCAAACCCCTCGGCCTCCCCTCCTCCCTGCTCTGTGGGGATGCAGTGTTGTCGGCTCCACACTGAAGGTATGAGTGGGAAGCTGGGGGTCTGTGGGTACAGAGCACCTGACACCTGCTGCCTCCCTAACATAGCAGAGCCCACCAGAGCCTTATGGGAATAACATGTATAATCAATGTGCACACTGTTGCTGCTATCACTGCCCCCTAACCAAAACAGCCCTGCCCTACAGTACATATGGGTGGGGGGGAATACCCATACATGGGTGGGTACTCTGGCAGAATGCAAAGAGGCTGTACATCGTGTAGTATTAACTCTTTCTGCCAGTTAGAGGTCACCCAGCTTTCCCAGAACCCTAAAGCCAGTATAATAGAGGTCACCCAGCTTTCCCAGATCCCTAAAGCCAGTATAATAGAGGTCACACAGCATTCCCAGCACCCGAAATCCAGAATAATAGAGGTCACCCAGCTTTCCCAGCACTCTATAGCCAGTATAATAGAGGTCACCCAGCTTTCCCAGA
Organism: Dendropsophus ebraccatus; assembly: GCF_027789765.1. NCBI lineage: Eukaryota > Metazoa > Chordata > Amphibia > Anura > Hylidae > Dendropsophus > Dendropsophus ebraccatus. The sequence goes on along the minus strand of NC_091457.1, from coordinate 5,949,057 downwards.
TCCCTAAAGCCAGTATAATAGAGGTCACCCAGCTTTCCCAGATCCCTAAAGCCAGTATAATAGAGGTCACCCAGCATTCCCAGCACCCGAAATCCAGAATAATAGAGGTCACCCAGCTTTCCCAGCGCTCTATAGCCAGTATAATAGAGGTCACCCAGCTTTCCCAGCACTCTATAGCCAGTATAATAGAGGTCACCCAGCTTTCCCAGCACTCTATAGCCAGTATAATAGAGGTCACCCAGCTTTCCCAGCACTCTATAGCCAGTATAATAGAAGTCACCCAGCATTCCCAGCAGCCGAAAGCCAGTATAATAGAGGTCAACCAGCTTTCCCAGCATGTTTTACTAAGTATAATGGAGGTCACCCTATCATCCATGTGCTGCCTGATAGATATTAGACAAATATGTGATAGAAGGTAGATAGATAATTAATTGATAGATAGATAATTAATAGCTAGATAGTCGCCTGCTGAGGTTCTCGCTCAGGCTCGCTCGCTCCTCCATAGGGTGAACCCCTAGCTACGGACCTGGGTCTGGTGTAAGGTTGCCCTGATCTTAGTCATCACTATACAGCCATCTTTGTGGTGATATATACACATCCCTGCTTGTCTTGTAGAACTGTGGCAGTCATAGTGCCTGACTATACCAGTGTTCCTACAATTCCCATCATGTCCTGCCATATGAAGGCTAGCAGGGCATGCTGGGAGCTGTAGTTATGGAGGGGCACAGGTTGGAGAACCCTGGAGTATATAAAGAGGTTGTCCCAGCTAGTTGTCATCACAGATCGCCCATCTTCCATCACCTGATCCTCCACCAGCAGCCCACTGATTCATAGTAGAGCTTGCTGTGGTGTGAGGGAGCGGGGAGGCCACGCCCACTGATTCATAGTAGAGCTTGCTGTGGTGTGAGGGAGCGGGGAGGCCACACCCACTGATTCATAGTAGAGCTTGCTGTGGTGTGAGGGAGCAGGGAGGCCACGCCCACTGATTCATAGTAGAGCTTGCTGTGGTGTGAGGGAGCGGGGAGGCCATGCCCACTGATTCATAGTAGAGCTAGCTGTGGTGTGAGGGAGCGGGGAGGCCACGCCCACTGATTCATAGTAGAGCTATCTGTGGTGTGAGGGAGAGGAGAGGCCACGCCCACTGATTCATAGTAGAGCTAGCTGTGGTGTGAGGGAGCGGGGAGGCCACGCCCACTGATTCATAGTAGAGCTAGCTGTGGTGTGAGGGAGCGGGGAGGCCACGCCCACTGATTCATAGTAGCGCTAGCTGTGGTGTGAGGGAGTGGGGATGCCACGCCCACTGATTCATAGTAGCGCTAGCTGTGGTGTGAGGGAGTGGGGAGGCCACGCCCACTGATTCATAGTAGAGCTAGCTGTGGTGTGAGGGAGAGGGAAGGCCACGCCACTGATTAATAGTAGCGCTAGCTGTGGTGTGAGGGAGAGGGGAGGCCACGCCCACTGATTCATAGTAGAGCTAGCTGTGGTGTGAGGGAGCGAGGAGGTCACGCCCACTGATTCATAGTAGAGCTAGCTGTGGTGTGAGGGAGCGGGGAGGCCACGCCCACTGATTCATAGTAGAGCTAGCTGTGGTTTGAGGGAGCGGGGAGGCCACGCCCACTGATTCATAGTAGCGCTAGCTGTGGTGTGAGGGAGTGGGGATGCCACGCCCACTGATTCATAGTAGAGCTAGCTGTGGTGTGAGGGAGCGGGGACACCACGCCCACTGATTCATAGTAGAGCTAGCTGTGGTGTGAGGGAGAGGGAAGGCCACGCCCACTGATTCATAGTAGAGCTAGCTGTGGTGTGAGGGAGTGGGGATGCCACGCCCACTGATTCATAGTAGAGCTATCTGTGGTGTGAGGGAGAGGGGAGGCCACGCCCACTGATTCATAGTAGAGCTAGCTGTGGTGTGAGGGAGCGGGGAGGCCACGCCCACTGATTCATAGTAGAGCTAGCTGTGGTGTGAGGGAGCGGGGAGGCCACGCCCACTGATTCATAGTAGCGCTAGCTGTGGTGTGAGGGAGTGGGGATGCCACGCCCACTGATTCATAGTAGCGCTAGCTGTGGTGTGAGGGAGTGGGGAGGCCACGCCCACTGATTCATAGTAGCGCTAGCTGTGGTGTGAGGGAGAGGGAAGGCCACGCCACTGATTAATAGTAGCGCTAGCTGTGGTGTGAGGGAGAGGGGAGGCCACGCCCACTGATTCATAGTAGAGCTAGCTGTGGTGTGAGGGAGCGAGGAGGTCACGCCCACTGATTCATAGTAGAGCTAGCTGTGGTGTGAGGGAGCGGGGAGGCCACGCCCACTGATTCATAGTAGAGCTAGCTGTGGTTTGAGGGAGCGGGGAGGCCACGCCCACTGATTCATAGTAGCGCTAGCTGTGGTGTGAGGGAGTGGGGATGCCACGCCCACTGATTCATAGTAGAGCTAGCTGTGGTGTGAGGGAGCGGGGACACCACGCCCACTGATTCATAGTAGAGCTAGCTGTGGTGTGAGGGAGTGGGGAGGCCAACTTCTCCAACTCCCGTTTTTCCCTTGACGTCCGTTATAGAAAAAAAAAAAAAGGATCAAAACAAATCCGTTTTTTTAACAGACAAAAATGAGCTTGACTATGTTTTTGTGTGTGTTGTGTACACGTTACGCACATTAATCCGTTTGTTTAGTTTGGAAGTCAATGGAAAAACAGATCAAAATGGATGGACACAAATGCATCCGTTTTTTGCATTCATTTTTTTGAAAAAAAATAAAATAAACTGATTGCAAAAACGCAATGTGAACCCAGCTTAACAGTATATTTTTATTTTATTTTTTAGAATTTTTTGTAACCTTTTAGCTGCCAGCAGTAGCAACTGTCAATATTTAATTACACCCAACAGGAGGGGTCACCTCTGGATCATTACTGCCCCCTTTCTGATGTGGGTGTCCTGGCTATCTCCCACAGCCAAGCACTTGATTCAGGCCGTGCAAGGTCTGATCTAGGTGCCATATTGGATAACAACATGAGGCTCTAAAGGCACCATTACACAAAATGATTATTTGGGGTGTAATAGGGGCTTTAATAATAAGCCCTTCATCAGTATCAGTGGTAATTAGGGAAGTAACGATGGATTCACCTCTACCAAAATCTTTTTAGAGAAAACAAAGTATCAGAGAATTCTAAATGTTTTCTTGATTGATTTTTATTTTCAGGAGAAAAAGAAACAAAAAACCCCCCCAAAAATCAGAGAGGCCTCCCCAGAACACAAGTTGGCAAACTACTAGCGATCTGGAAACGAGATTTTATTCTGGATTACATAGATGGGAGTGGTCGATTTCTCTGATCAAGTCCTCAAGCCATAATAACGAAGGAGAAAGTGGAAGGAAAAGTTGGCCATGTACATTCTAAAAGTCTTTTATCTGTGGAGTTCCTTTAAAATGGCCACCATAGATAGATCAATAAGTGCTGATCTCTTTGTTAAAGTCCGTCGGGGGAAGGGGGCGGGGGGCCAAAGTCATTATGAGTACGGAGTGGGACGAAATGAAAAAAGACAATATGCTCCCTTGTCCCTGTGTTCTCCCTGCATTACCGTGTAGGTCATGACCTGGATTGAATGACACAAGTGGGTGGGATTTACCCTGCTCAGCCGAGTGTTGCCGCTTAAACCTCCAAGCCCGAGGGCCCCTCAGGGACAAAGATAGTATGAGTGCTGTCACTGCCACTTCCAGGTGTCTGTTCTAGACCCCTCAGAGTCAAAGACAGTCTAAGTGCTGCTGCTGTCACCTCCAGGTATCTGTTCTAGGCCTCTCAGGGCTCAAAAGAGTCCAAGTGTTGCCACTGCCACCTCTAGGTCTTCGTTCTTGGCCCTTAAGGGTCGAAGAGAGTGCGAGTGTTGTCGCTCCCACCTCCAACTCTATGTGTTAGGTCCCTTAGGGTCCAAGTGCTGCTGCTGCCACCTCCAGGTCTATGTTCTAGGCTCCTCAAGATTGAAGAGAGTTGGAGTACTGTCGTTGCCAACTCCAGGTCTACAATATATACTAAAGGACGTTGGATGACCTTAGAGAGATCAACCAAAACACAGCAGAGACAACATTACGTGTCTTGACGTCAGTATAATCTAGAACATTGCCCCCTGGGAAATCAAATATGCAAAAGAACACTGCAGAGACACCATCACATGTCTCGACGTCAGTGAACTAGCCAGACCTTCCTCCGGGAAAGAACAACCAGACCAAGGAATGTTTCCAATCAAGGAAACCACCCAAGCAAGCTATATATCCACAGACAGCTGTTTCGGGGTATTTGCCCCTCATCAGTGTGGAGTAGGTTTCTGGCTAGTGGGAGAAATGCATAGTAAGTGCATGCAAAAGGACGCGGGTTGACCTTAGGGAGATCAACCAAAACATCGCTGATCCACCGCCATCCACAAATGCCATGGGAAAAAACTTGATTTGACGCAGCTGATTCACCAATGTCCACTGCTGTCCTGGGAGAGAATTGATATTACGTGGCTATCCCACTATTGTGGCTCCAATGGTTTGCCTGTTTTATTGAGATTTGTTAGGAATCAATTCGCGACTATTCTAATTTGTGCAAATATTTCCGAATCTTGTGATTTTTTTAAAATTAATTCCCTCATCTCTAATCCTTGATAAACCCGACATTTCCATACAAGATATCACCGTGTCTCTGAAAGAGTCAATAAAATCCCACAACCATTTTTATAATCAGAAAGACTAATTTTCCATAAGTAAAGAACTTTTTTTTTGTTCTCCGCAGTGATATGAGACCGGAGTGTAATATTAGGACACCATGTATGATAGTGAGCAGAGCTGTGTATATAAGGGGGAGGATTCGCTCAGGCTGCAGTGACACTAAGATGCTGCACAAGTTACTGCCGGTCACTATATCACTGAGTGCTGAGACCCCGGGGTTATTCCTTCTTATTATAGGATGGATGACTTTATATCTGGTAACATGATCTTTAGTTTCTCTGACATCTCTTTTTCACTAAAAATTCACTTCCGTGTGTTATTCCTGTGTGTGACATCTTGTATATGGATACGTGAGTCTCCAGCACCGGCCTGTAGGCTCCAGGTACAACCAGTGTATGAGGACTATGAATATGTACAGGACGGAGACATTATGGTCGGAGGAGTGGTCACCGTCCACACTTTTACAACCTCTATGGCTAAAGTCAATTTGGAGGACATGCTGTGTCTTATGTAAGTGGCAGATCACATGATATCAGGTATTGTGGCAGAATCTGCTGGAGGGGATGTCATATGTTACATGTTATATGCAGAATGGGATCCAGGAGGGGATTCAGATCTTACACTATGGCGAGTTATGGATATTGCTCTTATTGTTTTCAGTATAACACTGATAACTTGCTATGAAATTGTAATTTATTAGAGAACATCTAATAATCATAATTACATAGGGTAAGGTTTCGGTAAACGGAGAGAAGCAGGGTCCCCATAAGCAGTACCCCTCCATTTAATGGTCTTTGCCCTCCTTGGGTGCAGAGACCACTGAGTAACTAAGTGCCGCTGGGTACAAGGCCGTCTCTCTGTGATGTAAGATGCACATTGACTTCCTCAAGCTGTTTGCATCCTTCCTCAGGATCCAGACCAGGCTGGAGAAGAGCGGAGCAGGCTGTGTAGATGACGGCACGGGAACAGAGACAGGTGAGTATGTTTTATATGACCTCTTATTTCTGAGGGTTCGGTGCTTGTAAAAATCAGAGCACAATGCGTATTATCATTCTTGTAGGAGGAAACACTGTTTACTGGGCACAGAGTGTAATATATATATATATATATAGTATATTTCTGGGGGTACAGCTTGTGTCATTATGGAATGAGGGGGTATGGTGTGTAGTAGTGATGAGCGAATACTGTTCGATCGAATAGTGAGATATTCGAATATTCGATATTCGTACGAATATCCGATAAATATTCGATAAGCGTTCAGATCCCCCAGCTTCCGGTTTCACCCTCCAAAGGGTCAAATAGATGTTTTTCACTAATCGAATACTTGTTCCCATAGACTTTAAAGGGATCGAATATTCGATCGAATATTTGAACATTCGCGGGATATTTGTACGAATATCGAATATTCGAATATCTCACTATTCGCTAGTGTGTAGCAGTATTGTATTCAGACGTGCAGCCTGTAGCAGAACTGTTCTCAGGGGGCGCACTATGTAGCTGTACTGCTAGTGTGTAGCAGTATTATATCCATGGGAGCTGCAGTGTGTAGCAGTATTATATACATTGGCTGCAGTGTGTAGCAGTATTATATCCATGGGTTGCAGTGTGTAGCAGTATTATATACATGGGCTGCAGTGTGTAGCAGTATTATATATGTGGGTTGCAGTGTGTAGCAGTATTATATCCATGGGTTGCAGTGTGTAGCAGTATTATATACGTGGGTTGCAGTGTGTAGCAGTATTCTATTAATTGGTTACAGTGTTGTCACGGCCACGGCGGCGTCCCGTGTTCCGGGCCGCCGCCGCGACCTCCTCCTGCCCCATGCAGCTGCCAGGGTCCTTGTGCTGGGACCCGGCGCTGCTGCTAGTTCGGCCCCTGGGGGCGCCTCACCTCTCCTCCGCTCCTGTCTCTTACTGTGCCGGCCGGCTGTCTCAGATTTAAAGGGGCAGTGCGCTCCTAATTGGTCCACATGTCAATCACTTCCCTATAAGTTCCAGCCCTGCCCCCTTCCAGGTGTTGGAGCCTCTACATGCTTCCCATAGCGTTTGGCCCAGCTCCCTGTTGTTCCTGATTCCTATCCGCTACCTGGTCCCTAGTCCTTGTTCCTGGTTCCTGCTCCCCTGTCACTCCATTGCTCCTGTGTTCAGCCTTACTCCTGCGGTTACGCCTACAGATCTCTGCCAGCACCATCTCCTGCCTACTGCTCCTGCCACGCCTCGCCTGCCGTCACTAGCAACCAAGCCAGGGGTAGCGACCTGGGGGTCGCCTGCCGCAGCAAGTCCATCCCGCCTGGTGAAAACCAGCGGCCCCTTAGACTCTGCTCCCTGGTGAGGTTAGTGCTATCGCTGGTGACGGTCCAGTGGATCCACTACTCCAGGCGTTACAAGTGTGTAGCAATATTATTAAGCAGTTCCTTGGTATTCCGACAACCTACAGTATTGCTCCTCTCCTCTAATGGAATAAGAGAGGAGACGTTATCCTTATACCAGGGGTGAAGGATTGCAAAGATCCAGTTTTACCGGCCATAATGTGGGCAACGTGTTTGTCACAGGAAAAGTAGCCAAACATTGGTGCTGAGAAACCAACACGAGTGTGCTCTGGGCGTCAAGCTCCGTTATGCCTTCTCCAATCCCGCCCTCCTCCGCATGTAACGTGTTCTCCCTTATAGTGATCACAGATTCTTTGAGTACGCAGAGAAGTAGTATTGTTAAGCTAACAATAGCTTCATCGCAGCTCACCATCTTTTTTGACTCCTGAAAGATGCACAACACCTCCTATATGTCAGACATACATGACCACTCATGGGTAGCGAACTGTGGAAGGTAAGTAGGAGGAACAGGAGGGTTTTGGAGCTGATACTCCATTAACAATCTCTGCTGCTCGCAAACCCTGGCCAACTTGTAGTATGCTGAGTTCCAGCTCGTACTGACGTCGGCAAATATAAGTGTTGCTACAGGTGTCAGGAATGTGCAGTAGCCTGGTGTGAACTGGGCCTGGTTTGTTGTGACACACCCGATTGCTTTTCATCCAGCAATGCAGGAGTTAACCTGAGCTCTGCAGGATTTATGCTTCAGCTGAACTTGGTGCTGGGATCCAGCGTCTATTCCTGCGAACCCCTCTCCTAATCCCTCTGTTTGACTTGTTATCTGACCTTCTGGCTGACTATTTGACGATCCCTTTGCCTGCTGATTTTGTACTGCGCTGCCTGTTTGGATTTGACCCGGCTTGTTCACCATTCTTTTATGTTTGTTCGTTCGTCTCGTTCTGTGTGCACTTTATCAGCGTAAGGAACGTCTACGTGGTTGTCCACGGCCGCCTAGGGCCGATCGAGGCAAGTAGGCAGGGACATTGGGTGGGTTCAGACCTAGGGCCCACTGTCTTGTCGTGTCTGTATCGCCCGATCCTGACAACAGGTTTCTCAGGTTGGTCGCTGCTGCTATTGACCTGCGGACGTGGGCACCCAAGCGTCACAATTTCACCAGCAGCTCTGGGAAATTGGGATACATTTTTAAAAAGCGTTAAAAAAGTGGGCAAGGCATGGTCCAGGGGGTAGCAGGTAGGCTGTCCCAGGGTGGTAACATGAGCGTTTTTTTTTTAACTTTTTAAAGAGCACAGAGCACCAAAACTTTCCACGTTACAATTAGAATGTAACAGCAAATAGGTCAACACAGGCCTATTCAGACGAATTATCAGCTTTCACGCATGGCACAATGTTTTTTTTTGTTTTTTTTAAAGCACAGAGCTCCAAAACTTGCTCCACTACAATTGAAATTTAACAGCAAAAAGGTCAACATTGGGCTAGTTTTTTTTAAAAGAGCGCAGAGGACCAAAATTTCCCTCACTACAGTTAAAATCTAACAGCTAATTGGTCAACACAGGGCTATTCAGGAGAATTATCAGCTTTCACATATAGCAGCATCTTGTACGTGACATAGCGTTTATTTTATTTTTTTTGTTAAGTACCACAGAGCGCAAAAACTTGTCCTGCGGCAATTAGAAAGTACCAGCAAATGGCTTAACACAAGCACATTCAGGAGAATGAGCACCTGCCTGCCTGTCCGTCTAAGTGGCTGATCTGCTGGTAGCCGGCCTATTCACAGTATGGACAGAGCTATATGCTGTGCTGTGTAGTAGCCTTAAGAAGGGATTTTGGGGTCTTGCCTGTCCAAAATCAGCCAAAATCCTAACTGTCCCCACTCCAAGATTTATCCCTCAACTTGTCCTGTGACAATTAGAATGTACGAGCAAACAGTTCTGGTGAAGTCTATTGTACACAATAAGCAGCTGCCTTCCAGTGAGAATAGGTAGCTGATGTACTTGTAGCCGGCCAACCTACTGTATAGACGGAGCTATATGCTGTACTGTGTTGTGTATTAGCCCTATGAAGAGCTTTTGGGGTCTTGCCTGCCTAAAATTAGCTACAACCCTGACTGTCCCTACTTCAACATCTCTCCCTCACTAGATTCAACATAGCATCTGATGACGAGCAGCTGGAGCTGACTTATAGTTGGAGGTCACATGAATAAGCCAAAGCTTTAGCTGTCCAGGGATATTGGGAGTTGTAGTTTTGCAACAGCTGGAGGGCCAAGGTTCCTTAACCCTTGTTGTACAGCCTAATCCAGAACTGGATTAGGCCTAGTGGAGGTTGGTGCCTCTGAGACAGGCTTAGAGGCCATCCTGGCACAGGGTGCTGATCCCTTTACTAACCTCAAACCTGCCGGCTTTTTCTCCAGAAAGTTCTCTATTGCCGAAAGCAATCATGGCATAGGAAACAGAGAGTTGTTGGCCATCAAGTGGGCCTTTGAGGAGTGAAGACACTTTTTGGAGGGCGCTCGGCATAAAGTGAGAGTGCTTACCAATCATAAAAATCTGTGCTTACCAATCATAAAAAATTATCTTCTGGATAATGCTAAAAGGGTGAATATCTAGAAGCTTTGGTGTTCACAATGTCCCAGATGGGAAACCTTAAAATATCCTTTCTCCAGGAGTTGTCAGTGCTACTTTGACTTCTGATCTTGTGTCTTGTATTCTCGATTCCGGAAATGCTCACTGGGTCAGGACAGCACTGCGGTTTATGATTGGCTGAGTGGGCTGTCACTCTAGAGACAAGAGTGACAGCCTGATCAACCAATTGCAGGCTGCGGAGCTGCCCTATCCCAGTCAGCCTGTGATTGGCTGAGCGGGCCCTCACTGGAAAAGACAACAGGACTGGACCGGAGTGCCACAAGAAGTCACAAGGGACAGTTTTCTCCATGTCTAGCTCCTGTGACTAAGTGCCTAGACCTGCCAAAACTACATTCAGATTTTTCTTCTACAATTTCCTTTTAGGCTCCCTATTTGTATTTAAAATCAAATTTGTCAAGCCTAAATGTATTTTAATCTGAATTAAAAAAAAAAAACTGTAATCTGCCTTAAAATTAAAATTTGATTCTGTAGGCCCTCACCTACTTTGGATCCTTCATTGTCAATCATGCATGTCTAAGTTCCTTGTTTCAATGCATGTATTAATCCCTAAACCCATAGCTCAATATATTGTTCAACGCAAGTAATTACCTGTTCTGAGCCATTTTGGAGCTACTTCTGCCCCCTCTGGATGCAAAAAATGTGGTAAACATAGTCCATTCCGATGCACACCTTCCTCCTTGCCCCATCTTCAGAGTCAGGAGCACGTGTCCCTCCCTATCTTCAATAAGATGACAAACACAGATGACAGGCCATCTCGCTCCCATCTGTGCTCCACTCGTACCCAGATGACAGGCCGACTCGGTCAGGGCATGCGGCCACAGCATACTACATCATGTAGTATCATCATCGTCTCTGCTACATCATGTGCGCATCGTTTCTGCTACCTCATTTGCACATCAGCTCTGCTACATCGCCTGCGTATCAGCTCTGCTACAGTGCCTGATGGGAAACATAGGTTCCCGCCCGGTGCCCTCTTCGATATAGACTGGCTTTTAGAAAAACTCATGAAGGGCACCAGCTAGAAAGTCAGGAGATGGCTCAAAATACTCAGAAGGGACTTGGTGAGTTAGACCAGATAGGTTTGGGAGCATTTTATTTTATTTTTTTAGCTTTTGATGGAATACCCTTTAAATTTTGAAATATTTGTCCACTTTAATTTCAAGTTCAATTTAAATGAGAAAAATATACCCTGGTTCGCAAGAGCTGGCAGACTTGCCCTCTTATAAATAGTTGTGAAAAGATTGAAAGTGTGTTCAGTCAAAATTCAGTGCCGTTAGGAAATCTGCGCTGTTTACCTTGAGGGTCACTGCCCGGATCACGTCCATTCTGGATCTTTCACAATTGTCCATCATGCTTGGCATGTATATTGACTTTGAGGTTTTTTTTTGTCTTCACTGTTATACTTACTCTGTCTTTAAAGTCAGGGTTAAAGGATTGAAAGAGTGTTCATTTAAATTTCAGGCCCTCTTAGGAAGACTGTATTCTTATTTATTTGCCCCTTCCTCCAAGAATTTGTGAAAGCATCACACCAGGCCCTCACCATGAATTCTAAGGAGATTTACCTCCAGGCCCTCACCATGAATTCTAAGGAGATTTACCTCCAGGCCCTCACCATGAATTCTAAGGAGATTTACCTCCAGGCCCTCACCATGAATTATAAGTAGGTTTACCTCCAGACCCTCACCATGAATTATAAGGAGGTTTACCTCCAGGCCCTCACCATGAATTATAAGGAGGTTTACCTCCAGACCCTCACCATGAATTATAAGAAGGTTTACCTCCAGACCCTCACCATGAATTATAAGAAGGTTTACCTCCAGACCCTCACCATGAATTATAAGAAGGGTTACTTTCAGGCCCTCACCATGAATTATAAGAGGGGTTACTTCCAGGCCCTCACCATGAATTATAAGAAGGTTTACCTCCAGGCCCTCACCATGAATTATAAGGAGGTTCACTTCCAGACCCTCACCATGAATTATAAGGAGGTTCACTTCCAGGCCCTCACCATGAATTATAAGAAGGTTTACCTCCAGACCCTCACCATGAATTATAAGAAGGGTTACTTCCAGGCCCTCACCATGAATTATAAGGAGGTTTACCTCCAGGCCCTCACCATGAATTATAAGGAGGTTCACTTCCAGGCCCTCACCTTGAATTATAAGGAAGGTTACTTTCAGGCCCTCACCATGAATTATAAGAAGGTTTACCTCCAGGCCCTCACCATGAATTATAAGAAGGTTTACCTCCAGACCCTCACCATGAATTATAAGAAGGTTTACCTCCAGACCCTCACCATGAATTATAAGAAGGTTTACCTCCAGACCCTCACCATGAATTATAAGAAGGTTTACCTCCAGACCCTCACCATGAATTATAAGGAGGTTTACTTCCAGGCCCTCACCATGAATTATAAGGAGGTTTACTTCCAGGCCCTCACCTTGAATTATAAGAAGGGTTACTTTCAGGCCCTCACCATGAATAATAAGGAGGTTCCCCATCAGGCCCTCACCATGAATTATAAGGAGGTTTACCTCCAGGCCCTCACTATGAATTATAAGGAGGTTTACCTCCAGGCCCTCACCATGAATTATAAGGAGGTTTACCTCCAGGCCCTCACCATGAATTATAAGGAGGTTTACCTCCAGGCCCTCACCATGAATTATGAGGAGGTTCACTTCCAGACCCTCACCATGAATTATAAGGAGGTTCACTTTCAGGCCCTCACCATAAATTATAAGGAGGTTCCCCATCAGGCCCTCACCATGAATTATAAGGAGGTTCCCCATAAGGCCCTCACCATGAGGTTCCCCATCAGGCCTTCACCATGAGTTATAAGGAGGTTCACCACCAGACCCTCACCATGAATTATAAGGAGGTTTACCTCCAGGCCCTCACCCATAATTTTTGAGGGTGTGCATTAGGCCCTTATTATCCAGGATCCCTGGTGTCCTCTCCCAGTGAGGTTGTTGTTATGGCAGCAGGTCAGAGGGAGGACAAAGGTATGTGAACATGCAGGTGCTCACTGTCCCACCAAACTCACCAAATTCAATTTTAGTATTAGGGTGGGTTCATACTACGGAATTCTTGTGGATAATGTCAGCGGAATTCTGCAGTATGTCCGCGCGCACCGCCACGCGCCTTTCTGCCGGCTCCATAGACACCATTCTATGGGCCAGCGTATTCCGCTATCCGCCAAAAGAAGTGACATGTCCATGCGCGCAAACATACTGCGGAATTCCGCGGACATTATCCGCAATAGATTTGTACAAAATTCCGTAGTATGAACCCACCCTTAATTTCAAATGTTATTTAAAATCAAATTCAAAATGACACTCAGCAACTGCTAAAAGATTAAATACAATTTTCAGTTTAAAATTAAAACTAAATTTGAATGAGCTAGTCCTGTTGATATCCTACATTTTAATTGCATTTTCAGCCTCCTACCCTTTTCCTCACCCATTTCACAGCCATTTTTGTAGCCATACGTTCAGGTCCCCATTGACATCAAGCCCCGATCCCGCTGATTAGCCGTCCACGGGGCAAACTAGAGACAAAGATTGTACAATGTAAAAGGACCTGAGATATTTCACACAGGCAACGTTCTCAATGTTCTGTAGATATCTATGTAGGAAAAAAAATCAATAAAAATCAAGTAAGTAAATACTGTACGTCTTGCTGATTATTCTGTCTCCTTATCTTACAGGCCAGTCTCTTATTACTATACAAATCTATTGGCTTTTTTTTACACTGTGGATGAAATCAATGAAGATCCTTCTATTCTCCCAAACCTGACTCTGGGATATCACATCTATGACTCCTGTTCAGATCCCAGGAAGGCCATAAAGAGCGTTTTGCAGATATTATCTGGTCCCGGACACATTGTCCCCAACTACTCCTGCACTCGGAAGAAGAAGAAGGTGGTTGGATTTATTGGAGACCATTACTCATGGACCACATTACCTATAGCCCAGATCCTGGGGATCTATCCCTACTCACAGGTTAGTCATGAGGACAAATTTCTTTCAGTTAATATCATATATATTTTTTTTGCTTCATCATTTTAAACATTAAAAAGAAATAATAAACATTTCCAACAATCACAAAAAACAAAAACATCACAAGTAAATTAGATTTGTACAAAATACTTGTAGATGACAAAGTAGGAGGTTTGCACCAATAGATTATAGTAGAAAAGGAAACGGCAAAAGCCACCGAACAATAATAACAAACCCAAATAATAGAATGTAATCCAATATACTAAAACTCATCCATTCTTTCCCCAGTACCAGTCACACAGGTGCCCTCTCCTCCACCAACTAGGTGCCCTCTCCTCCACCGTGATATCTCTTACGGCAATGCGGTGCACCCAAACCTTTTCCCACAGATGTGAGCAGTTCCTACTTTTGTAAAGAAAGACAATGAATAAGGATATTTTTCACCTGGAATGATCATTTCATGGTCAATCAGCTGGTGAAGGGGAATCTGGAAACCAAACATGGCACTTCGCTCCCCCGCTGTGCTTCTGTGATGGCGTCCCTGGTGGACTGTACTTTCGGGTTTGTGGACAGCAGATGACACAGCCCGTCACCTTTATATACACATATGAATCTCTGTTAAAACTGCACCCAAACAGATGACTATGTAGAAGAAGGGAAACCGCATCTAAAACTTGTGCTCATTTAGGTCTTGAAGGGTAACCTGTTTTTTCCTCGCTCCCCTGTTGTGTCTCTGTGAAGGAGCCCCTGGTGCACTGAACTTCCAGGTATGTGATCATGACAAGACACAGCCCATCAGCCAATCAAACGTTGAGGCGGGTCACTACTGCGGCCACTGATTGGCTGATGGACCATATCTGGTGCCGACCACTAACCCAGAAGTGAGACTCAATAAGTGATGGGGATCCATAAAGTGGCATGGTAGGTGGAAAACCCTCTTAACTGTTTGACTCCAACTACATAAAGTTGGCGTATCAGTTGGTTTGCACTGGGGAATAATCAAAGTCCATATAAACTGATTCATGAAACTTGACAGCCCCGGTGGATGAATACTGATTCTATTTCATCAATATCCTTTGGTAGCTGAGGTCTCCAGAACTGGACAAAGTATTCCAGATGATTAAACAGGTAGTGGTCAGCTCACCCAGCTAGCAGTCCCGTCACAGGTGCACGACAAACCCAGAACCAGGATCAAAAATAGGAATATGAAAAATGTCCAGCACCCATTCTTCGGGTAAAATGCAATTTTTTTATTAGAAAAATCTTCACAAAACAGGAATGCAAAAAACATTTTAAGGCGTTTCGGCGCTTTCCACGCCTTGGTCCCATCTGAGTATACAATACTAAGTTGTGACCAAGGCACGTAAAGTGCCGAAACGTGTAAATTGTTTTTTGCATCCCTGTTTTGTGAAGATTTTTTAATAAAGAAATAGCATTTTCCCGAAGAATGGTTGCTGGGCATTTTTTATATTCCTAAAGTATTCCAGATGTGATGTCACTAGAGCTCTATACAGAGGGATCACAATACCATTACCAATACCAGCTTACCATTACCGATACCAGCATACTATACATATATACATATATACACAGCCCAGTATACCATTATATATACAGCCAGCATACCATTATATATATATATATATATATATATATATATATATATATATATATATATATACACAGGTAAGCATACCATTATATATACAACCCAGCATACTATTATATATATATGCAGCCCAGTGTACCATTATATATACAGCCCAGCATACCATTATTTATATACAGCTCAGCATACTATTATATATACAGCCCAGTGTACCATTATATATACAGCCCTGCATACCATTATTTATATACAGCTCAGCATACCATTATTTATATACAGCTCAGCATACTATTATATATACAGCCCAGTGTACCATTATATATACAGCCCTGCATACCATTATTTATATACAGCTCAGCATACTATTATATATACAGCCCAGTGTACCATTATATATACAGCCCAGCATACCATTATTTATATACAGCTCAGCATACTATTATATATATAGCCCAGTGTACCATTATATATACAGCCCAGTGTACCATTATATATACAGCCCAGCATTTGATTGCTTCCAAAAATCACTAGCCCTAAATCCATCTTTTCTGAAGTGTTTGCCAACACAGTACTGCTGATATACTTGCAAAAAAGCAAGAATTATTACTCACCGATAATTCACTTTTCATAAGCTCCTCATGACAGCACCACAATGGAGGACGTCACCCTTGACCCTATCAGGAACAGGAAATCACAGAGGTTAAAAGGGCACTTCCCACAATCCCCCTCAGTGTAATTATAACGAAACCATACAGGATCATACACTAATAAGGGCGGGAAATCTAAGGGTGCTGTCATGAGGAGCTTATGAAAAGTGAATTATCGGTGAGTAATAATTCTTGCTTTTCACTGCGTCCTCATGACAGCACCACAATGGAGACATACCAACTTAGACTTTCAGGGAGGGACAACCGCCTGGAGCACTTTTCTCCCAAAAGCCAGGTCCTGAGAAGTGCCAATGTGCATACGATAATGCTTGAAGAACGTGTGAGGTGAAGACCACGTGGCTGCCTTGCAAATTTGTTCGAGGGAGGCTGATCTAGCTGCCCATGAAGCTGCTGTGGCTCTAGTAGAGTGCGCCTTTAGACCGGTAGGGGGATCCTTCCCCATTGTAGTGTAAGCTTCACAAATGGCTGTTTTGATCCATCTTGCAATGGAGCTTTTTGTTGCTTTTTTGCCCTTGTTGGGGCCTTGGAATTGCAGTAGGAGATTCTCATCCTTCCTATGATCTTTAGTCATCTCTAGATACTGGATAATAGATCTTCTTACATCCAAATTATGAAAAAGTTTTTCTCCTTCATTCTTTGGGTCACTACAGAAGGATGGGACCACGATATCTTGGGATCTATGGAAGTCTGTGACGACCTTTGGAAGGAATGAAGGGTTAAGTTTGAATATTATTCTGTCTTCCAGAATAGTACAAAAGGGATCCATAATAGATAATGCCTGAAGTTCCCCAACTCTTCTGGCCGTAGTTATGGCTATTAGAAAGGCAGTTTTAATGGTGAGGAATTTCAGTGAAATTCCATTAATTGGTTCGAACGGTTCTTTAGAGAGACCAGACAAGACTGTGTTTAAGTCCCAAGGAGGGGCTAGGTTTGTAATTTTGGGCTTCATCCTGGCTACTGCCTTAAAGAAGCGTCTTACCCACCTATGGTCGGCTATTTGGGTATCGTATATACATCCTAAAGCTGACACTTGGACTTTTAGGGTATTTATGGATAATCCTTTATCCAGACCATCTTGCAGAAAATCTAAAATTCTGGGAATATCAGGATGGACCATATCAGGTGGAGAGTCACCGCACCAAGAATAGAATTTCTTCCATTTTTTTAAGTAGATAGCAGAGGTGACTTCTTTCTTATTTTTAAGTAAAGTCTCTATCACTTTTTCCGATAGCCCTCTAGCTGCAAGGAGGGACTTTTCAAAAGCCATGCCGCTAGGTGCAAACTGGCCAGATTTGGATGGCGTAGAGGACCTTGGATCAACAAATCTTCTTGTAGAGGAAGAACAACTGGGCCCTGGATGGCTAGAGACTTGAGGAGACTGAACCAAGCTCTCTTGGGCCACATCGGAGCTACCAGGATTACCAAGGTTTGGCTTGAGTGGATCTTCTGAAGAGTCCTCGCAATCAGTGGAAAGGGGGGAAATGCGTATGCCAGCTTGGAATTCCAATTTTGTTGTAGGGCATCCAGTGCGTCCGGGTGATCCCGGGGGTTTAGAGAAAAGAACTTTTGTGCTTTCCTGTTTGACCTTGAGGCAAATAGGTCGATCTCTGGATAACCCCATTTCTCTACTAAGCTGGAGAATATCTGGGCATTTAATTCCCACTCTCCCGGAAGGACCTGATGGCGACTTAAGTAGTCTGCCAGTATGTTGTCCGTACCTTTTAGATGGATTGCAGAGACTGATGACACTCTCATTTCTGCCCAAGAGAATATTTTTGCTGTCAATCTCTGAAGAAGAGTAGACTTTGTTCCCCCTTGATGTCTGAGATACGCCACCACTGTTGCATTGTCCGATAGGATTTTTATGTCTTTGTGGACAAGAAGGGATTCTGCTGCCTTCAGTGCTTCCCAAACTGCTCTCAGTTCTCTGTAATTTGACGACTGCTTTTGATGAACTTCCTGCCATTGACCCTGGAAGTGCAGACCTTGAACATGCGCACCCCATCCCCAAAGACTGGCATCCGTGGTGACCTGAACTGGTGCTTCCGGATTCCATCGAACTCCTTTGGTAAGGTTTTTCTTGGTCTTCCACCAGATGAGGGAAGATTTGACCCTTAGAGGAATAGTCATCTTTTTGTCTATGGATAAAGGAGATCTGTCCCATACCTGAAGCATGCTGGTCTGGAGAGTCCGGGAGTGATGCTGGCACCATGGCACTGCCGGGATACATGATGTCATCAGACCTACCAGGGACATAGCTTTCCTTATTGATATTACGGATTTCCTCCTGAAATCTTCCACTTTGGATATCACTGTGGTGACCTTTTCTTCCGGTAGAGATGTCATCTGGGTTTTGGAGTCTAGAATCATGCCCAGGAATTTCTTCCTGTGGGAAGGAACAAGATCCGACTTGGAGAAGTTTATTATCCATCCTAAGTTTTGAAGATAATGTAGGACCAGTTGTATGTGTCCTAAGAGGATGGGTGGGGATGGAGCAATAAGGAGAAGGTCGTCCAAGTAGGGAACTACAGTAATGTCCTGTAATCTTAGGTTTGCTACAGCTTCTAACATTACCTTCGTGAATAGCCAGGGGGCTGAAGATATCCCGAATGGGAGTGCTGTAAATTGGAAGTGATGTACTGACTGGGATGATTGTATCGCAAACCGGAGATATTTCTGATGTGAGGGGTGTATGGGGATATGAAAGTAAGCGTCTTTCAGATCGATTGTAGCTAGAGCTGCATTCGGGTAAATCAGAGGAGTGATAGTTTTCAGCGTCTCCATCTTGAACTTTTTGTACTTTAAGTACCTGTTCAGGGATTTCAAATTTATTATGGTTCTGAATGCCCCGCTGGGCTTCGGAACTAGGAATAGACTGGAATAATGTCCTAGTCCTTTCTCCTCCAAAGGAACTGGAATTACAGCTCCTAGATTTAACAGCTCTTTTATCCCATCCATCAGTTGGTCTTTCATCTTGTCTGATTGGTAGTGGGTAACTTGGAATTTTGGGGGGGGAAGAGAGGAGAAGTCCAAGAGGTACCCTTCTCTCAAGATGTTTAATATAAACTTGTTTTGAGTGACTTTCTCCCAGTGTGTTACAAAGTGAGATAGTCTTCCCCCCACCTTGATGGAGTCACTTGTCTTTCCCTTCAGAGGAAGGGTTGAGGAGAAATCCTCTTCCCTTACCTCCTTTGGGATAGGACCAGCGGCCAGATTTGACTTTGCCTTTGTAATCCTGCTTTTTTTGTGTGTAGGGACGAAAAGGTTTTTTACCTTTCGGTTGACCTGAGTCAGGAAACTTCTTTTTTCTGTCTGCCGCTTTTTCCAAGATTTCCTCCAGGTCTTGGCCAAACAGGAGCTTACCCTGAAAAGGGAATTGACAAACTTTATTTTTGGATGCTACATCTCCCTGCCAGTGTTTAAGCCAAAGAGCCAAAGAGCTTGGATAATGCTGCAGACTTGGCTGCCATTCTAATGGTTTCTGCTGAAGCGTCAGCCAAGAACCCAGCTGCCATTTTAAGCATTGGCATGGTAGAAAGTAGTTCATCCCTGGATGTTTTGCCCTCAATATGAGCCTCTAATTGCTCGAGCCAGATGTGTAAAGATCTTGCTACACTCGTAGCTGCGATGTTAGGGTTTAATATTGCAGTGGAGGCTTCCCAAGATTTCCGCAGGAGACCCTCCATTTTTCTATCCATTGAGTCTTTCAATTGGGAGGCATCCTCAAATGGTGATGATGTCTTTTTGATTATTTTGGTTACTGGTATATCTACCATAGGGGTTGTAGACCAGGTTTCAGACTCTGTTTCATCAAATACAAATCTGGATTTAAACTCTTTAGGAATCTGAAGCCTTTTTTCTGGTTCTTTCCACTCTGCAAAGATTAGATCTTTAATATTCTCATGAATAGGGAATACTTTCCGTTTTTTTGGTTTTAGACCTGCAAACATAGCATCTTGTGCAGATAATGGTTGCTCGATGTCCTCTAATTCCATTACTGCTCTAACAGCTTTAATTAGAGTGTCTGCATTTTCAGATGAAAAACAAAACTTAGTCGGTTCTTTATTAGGGGTAACCGTAGGCGCTTCTGTTGTGCACTCCTCTATATTATCTTCTATTTCAATATTGTCATCTTGAAGATTTTCAGATTCAGAGTCAGATATCACATAGGTCTTGCGTTTTTTTGCAGGTGAGTGCACAGCAGAAGTTAATAGCCCTGGGGTAATTATAGATAATGGAGCAGATGGACCTTGTGTAGGGACAACTGGCATTATTCCCAACATAGAGGCTTGAATCTCTTGGCGGATAATTGCCCGTATATCATCAGACACCGACACCTGGGCTGGAGGATTAAGCTTCACCAAACAGTTTTTGCATAGCATTCTGTTGTAAATATCCGGCAGGCTGACATTACATCCAACACATCTTTTATCCATTGCTCTTTTTGGTATCTCTTTCTCCACCTAAGGATAGAGAGACACCAAAACAATATGATAGGGAATCACCAACGGGGAGTAGCTATCACAAAAAATAAGTAAGTGAACCCCTCAGGGTATAACTCACAGAGCCAGCAGGCATGATTCTCTCCACAGCCTCCTCTCTCTCAGCATCCTGAACATCCATGATAGCACAAGATATGCAGGAGTATAAGGCACATGTATCAGCTACTCACCAGCCTTTATAGAGGAGAGACCGCAGGAGATTTGAATTTGGCGCCATTTCCACGCCGCGCCGCGTAACTCCTATCAGCTGAGTCTTCCGGCGGGCGCGTGACGTCACCTACGCACGTGACGCAGGCGACGCACGCTACGTGCCTACGTCAGTGCGCACGCATCCCCATGAGAAGCGCGCGCATGCGCAGTAAATCTTACCCGCCGGAGAAGGCCGCAGGAGACCCGCCATGGATCCCGAGGGCCGCAGCGTCTTCAGACTCCCCTGCATTAACTCCGGGAGCGCCGCAAGGGGAGTGGGGGACCGGAGACACCTCAGAAGATGTTACCGCCAGGCAAGACATCCGGAAGGACTCGCAAGCCGTTCCAAGCCTTTGTCCCAGGAACCCATGACCACACAGGATCACAGGTAACCTCCGTGTTCCTTGATCCTGTCAGGAACAGGAAAAACACTGAGGGGGATTGTGGGAAGTGCCCTTTTAACCTCTGTGATTTCCTGTTCCTGATAGGGTCAAGGGTGACGTCCTCCATTGTGGTGCTGTCATGAGGACGCAGTGAAAATACAGCACATACAGAAATACACACAAGTGCATACTCAATATTTACATGGCTGCACGTATACACATGTTGACCACTTAGTCCTAATAAAACAGCAGGGGGTGTCCCTCATCTAGACCCATGTCTATTAGCTCAGAGTCATACATGCAGTATTGGAGCCAAGCACAGGAGAGGGGTGGATGACTACAATCAGTTATATACCAGTATAACTTTTCCATATAATACTGGTTTAATGCACAGAATATATTTTTTAGTCACATTAACAGACTACTAGTCCTGAAAAGGACTATTGGGTGTATTTTATAAAGCTAATCACCAGTACCTAGCTAAGCATACTAAGCCCTTTACTTGCTCTGTCACTACACAAGTGTATGGAATATATATATATATATATATATATATATATATATATATATATATATATACTCAGTCAAATGTTGAGTACTTTTGTGTACCGCAATACTCGAGCGAACAGTAAGCATATTCGCTCATCTCTAATGATGGACAATTGTGAAGGATCCAAAATGGCAGCCTGGTGGTGACCCGACTATCTATGAGAGGGCAGGTTTGGCAGCTCTTACGAAGCAGAGTTTATTTTTCTAATTTAAATAAAATTTGAAAGTGAATTTGAAATTCAATTTGACAAAGATTTTGAAATTAAATACAAAATTGAATTTAAATGTAAAATAATGTTCCTGCATTGAGGACAAAGAACTGAATGGACAATTGTGAAGGATTCCAAGTGGACGAGAGCCTAGAGTGACCTTCCGAATAAAATTTTGAATTTGAGGGCAGATAATTAAAATTCCATTTGAAATATTTTTTTTATTTCACATTGCTTGAAAATTTTTATTTCAATTTCTATTTCATTTTTTTTCAAGTTAATTTCAAATACAAATATGGGGGGGGGGGGCAGCTTTGTCAAACTGGTGTAAAGTTGAAGTGTCTCAGTTGCCCCTGGCAACCAATCAGATTCTACCTTTTATATTCCAAAGAACCTGTGAAGAATGAAAAGTGGAATCTGATTGGTAGCCAGAGGCAATTCTACTTTACACCAGTTTGATAAATCTACCCCTTGGAGTCTACAAGGAAATTGTAGAAGCAAAATCTGAATACAGTTCGTGGCAGACTTAGACACCTGGCCACAGGGACCACGCCATGGAGAAAACTCTACCCCAGAGAGTAAGGGTAACAGAGGAGAAACTGCTACAGGGGTGGGGTGAAGACATTGAAGCCCCTTTAAGATGTGACAAATACACTACAGTTGTTCAATTCACACAGAATATCATTTGCTGCCTTTAAAATGCTTGGACACATTTATCTCACATGGAATTGATGTGGCAATACTGCCAACTGATAGACACTTCAGTATACATAAAATAGGCTAGCCAAGTGTAAGGGCCCCTGGGACAAAGACACACAGGACCCTATAGCTAAGACCCCCCACACTCTCCCTACCTACTTGCAGTGCAGGTCCTAAACAACCAGTCCGCAACTGGGCAAATAAGTGTGAACACAGACAAGACACAGGACAGACAAACAAGGTACAATGACAGCAGACAAGGCAAAGTCAGAAAGACACACAGAAGGACAGGACCAAGAAAGCAGCAAGGAACGGAGGACGAAAGCCAGAGATGCAACCAGGTAACGGTGAAGCCAAAGCCAGAACAGTGGAGCCAAAGCCAGAGATGAAGCAAGAAAAACTGAGCACTAAGCAAGGTAAACTAAGGACTAAGGAAAACACTGAACCAAAAAACAAAGAAGCTAATGAACAAGCAAGGGATCAGGAAACCAGGAATACAGACAATATCACAAAGGCTGGACCTAGCAGACAGACAAGCTGCAAAACTATCAAGAGCCCAGAGTGGAGCGAGGGGCACAGGTATAAGGGATCAGAAGTCCCGGACTCCAAGCTGATAGGTGGAGCAGGAGAAACACACAGGAAATCACAGAAGGCCAGAGGTGGGGAGACCTGTCCATCACAACACAGCAGACAACAATCAGAGAACAGACCACAGCAAGGAAAGTGCAGGGAGAACTAAGAAAACATGGACCGGATCACAGATGACAAGCAGAGAACATAACAAAACCAGGCACGGACTTAATGCCAAAAGCGCAATCTTTGGTGCAGCGGTCGGATCTTCACCGCAGAGGGCGGCACTGATGCCTTTTCAGGCACGATCATGACACCAAGCCTGAGAAAGGTTTGTGGTCACTGGACAAATTAGACACACTCTGGTTCCGATCATTTGGGAAAGATTCTTATTTGCAATTAACTGGCTAACACTCTATTATTTCCCTGTGTCATATACTTTTTATTAGTACAATATATGTCAAGAGTATGTAAGTGCCCCCCCCCCCCCCCACACACACACTGTTCTCCATTAGCCCGGCTGTGTTACTCTCATGCAGAAAAGACTATGGGCCACATGTATCATCCGGCGAACGGATGATTTTCGGCGGAAAGTGCCGATTTGCGTATTTTTTTATACGCAAATGGCCGATTTGCGAATAAAATATTCGCAAATCGGCACTTTCCGCCGAGTACGCCAGGGGACGGAAAGGGGGCGGAAAAGGGGCGGAAAGTGGGCGGAGGGCGCAGACTCAGAGTCCGCGCGATTTACCATCCGTTCCGCCAAAATGTACGCCGAAAACCTAATCCAGTCCTCAGCTGGCGTAGGTTTTCGGCGGTGCGCAACGGCTCGCACGGGATTTATGTAGAGGCAGTCCGCCTCTACATAAATCTCCGTAGCGCCGGAGCTGCGGGGGCATTTTTACGTCCGGCGTAAAAAACGCCGGACTTAATAAATGCCTCCCTTTTTTTTTTTTTTTTGACAATACACTTTAAGGGTGCCTTCACACCTACCGACTCGCAGCGTTAATAACGCTGCAGGTCGGCTAGGTCCTGGCAGATCACTGTCAGTACATACACGCAGCGGCGTCTATGTAAATCTGCCGGCCACTTAACCCCTTCTGATGCCGGCCGGCCGCCTCCCGCTCAGCTCTGTATACATTACCTCCTCGCTCCACGGGGTCCCGGCGTCCTGCTCTCGCGCCCAGCCAATCAGTGTGTTGCCCTGCCGCACCCACTGATTGGCCGGACGGTAGAGCAGGACGCTGGGACCCCGTGGAGCGAGGAGGTAATGTATACAGAGCAGAGCGGGAGGCAGCCGGCCGGCATCAGAAGGGGTTAAGTGGCCGACAGATTTACATACACGCAGCAGTCGTTCAGACCGCTGCGTGTATGTACTGACAGTGATCTGCCAGGACCTAGCCGACTTGCAGCGTTATTAACGCTGCGAGTCGGTAGGTGTGAAGGCACCCTAAAGATTTTTGTTACTGGCCTCACACTAATATCAAAAGGCACAATTGTTGTTCAGTTTAAAGAATCCTTTCATTTTTTTTATATACAGGAAATTAAATTATGTTAAAGGCCTCTGAATATTAACAATAAGTACAATTGTTCAATTTAAAGAAGAACCCCCCTTTTTTAATATAGAGAACCCAACTATATTACTGGCCTCCGACTTTTAACAATAAGCTCAATTGTGGTTCAATTTAAAGAAAAACCCTTAGTTCTTTTTTATTACAAAGAGACCAACTATGTAACTGTCCTCCAACTGTTAACAATGAGCTATGGGGATTGGAAGGGGGGGATTGGGTGGTGTTGGGGGTTGGCGGCGGTATTAGGCTTTTTCCAGGCGCTCGGGGGTGGGGGGTGGGGGGTAGTGGTAGCGAGGGAGCGGAAAACCCAGAATTGGCCCTGTACAAGGCCCATCATGTCTCTGGTATATACATAGTATATATATATATAGTATATACATAGTCTAACTCTGGTTCTGCTCATGTGCTGCCCACACCGAGGATTGCGGGGCCTACCTCAGTCACGGTTTCTCGCCTCCATTTTGTAGCGCTAGCTGCATCAGCACTGCGGTGGGTAAGCGCCTTCAGGCGGTGTTGAAACTGCTGAGCTTAGGCAACAAGAGGCACACGGCCCAGGAGCTGTTGCAGGGCATCACGGCGCAGACAGATCTTTGGCTCGCGCCCCAGAGCCTCAAACCAGGCATGGTTGTGTGTGACAACGGGCGGAACCTGGTGGCGGCTCTGCAACTCTGCAGCCTCACACATGTACCATGCCTGGCCAACGTGTTCAACCTAGTGGTGCAGCGGTTCCTTAAGACCTACCCCAATTTGGCTGACTTGCTCACCAAGGTGCGGCGCATCTGTGCGCATTTCCGCAAGTCAACCACGGATGATGCCACCCTTAGGGCAGTGCAAAGGCGCTTGCAACTGCCGGCTCACAGACTGAGGAGTGGACGTGGATGTCTGCTATCTGTCAGGTACTGGGCCCCTTTGAGGAGTCAACACAGATGGTCAGCGGCGATGCTGCCATCATCAGCCGACCACACCAATGTCCTTCCCGATCACTCTGCTACCTACAACTACTGGGTTGCAAAACTGGATACGTGGCCCGAACTGGCGCTTTACGCCTTAGAGGTGCTGGGCTGCCCTGCTGCTAGCGTGTTGTCAGAGCGGGTCTTCAGTGCAACTGGTGCCATCATCAATGATAAGCGCACCTGCCTGTCAACTGACATCGCTGACAGGCTGACATTATAAAATGAACAAAGACTGGATTTCACCTGAATTCAACTGTCCACCCGGGAAAAGCAGCTCAACATGAAGATTCTTGGTATCTCCTCCTCTTCCTCCTCCTCCTCCTTCAATTTTCAGCCAACAGCCGAGTCTTTTTCCGCCATGCTGTGTCTGGCCTAATTTTTGGGAGGCTCACTTGCTTCCTCACTCACTTCTAATGGTTCTCTGTGTCCTCACTGCCATGCTCTGACGTCACTATGTCTGCGGAGGAGCCGGACTGGTTGCCGGGGGCCCGCCAATCTCGTCCCCGGCAACCAGCCAGCTGTGTTATCTTTTTTTTGTGTAGGCGCGGCCAGGGCCTCACCACCCCGGTCGATCGGCATCAGGTGTACCCTTGATGGTGACTGACAGCTGGCCTAGCCAGTTAGCTGTCAGCACTTAGGTTCATGTCCACTATAAATTCCAGCCCCTGGCCTCACTCCAATTTTTTGGGAGACTCCCTCACTCACTTTTAATGGTTCTGTGTGTGCTCACTGCCATTCTGTGTCTGGCGTAATTTTTGGGAGGCTCACTGGCTACCGATTCTACATTGGTCACTCTGTCCTCACCACCATGCTGTGTCAGGCTAAATTTTGGGGTGGTTCATATGCTACCTCTGTTTAAATTGTTCCCTGTGTTTTCACCGCCATGCTGCTTCAGGCTAAATTTCGGGGTGATTCATATGCTACCTCTGTTTTTAATGGTTCCCTGTGTCCTTACCGCCATGGTGTTTTAGGCTGTTTTGGGGTGGTTCATCATATGCTACCTCTCTTTTAATAGTTCCCTGTGTCATCACCGCCATACTGTGTCAGGCTAAGCTTTGGGGTGGTTCATATGCTTCCTGTGTTTGAATGGTTCCCTGTGTTCTCACCGCCATACTTTGTCAGGCTTAATTATGGGGTGGTTCATATGCTACCTCTGTTTTTAATAGTTCTCTGTGTCCTCACTGCCATGCTGTGTCAGGCTACGTTTTTGGGTGGTTCATCATATGCTACCTCTGTTTTAATGGTTCCCTGTGTTCTCACTGCTATGCTGTGTCAGGCTGAGTTTTTGGGTGGTTCATATGCCTACCTCTGTTTTAACCAGGCTGTTGCCCAGAATTTCGCATAATGGTGCGATTAGGCAGCCTCAGAGGCATCCATTCTTGCTGCCCCTGCTGTTTCCTGTCCATTTCCGTTGTGTTTCCATCATTTTCTGAGGTTGACAGGTTTTCACATGACCTTCCCTCTACCGAACTTGGTTCCCCTGCAAAAATGCTCGAGCTTCCCATTGACTTTAATGGGATTCATTACTCGATACGAGCACTCGAGTATCGGGAGATATTCGTCTCGAGTAATGGGCACCCAAGCATTTTAGTACTCGCTCATCACTAATTGTTAACAAAAGAAATACAGGGCAATCAACTTAGGTTCAAAGTAGGTTCTCTTTTTAGTATCTTTGCCGTAGGGTGGTTGTTGGTGTAGTAGTGCTGTCTTATTGTGATGTCTTCACATAGAGACTGTTGTCTCAGCAGTGGCGGTGTTTTACCACTGGTCCCGAAGGAGGAGCAGGAGATTTTGGACCTCCTGCTTCCAAGTGAGGCTGCTGACCCCTGACTTGCAGAGATGGGGCTGCACGATAATAGCTGCAGCTGTTGGTTGTGGGCAAGAAGTTGCTTTGGGGTCCCAGTTCTTCCAGGCAACATGGTGTTCGCATGAATGACTGTCTGACTAGTGTGTGCGGCTGCCTTGGGGTATCCATCAGGTGCCTTCCTGAACACTAGTCTACCAACTAGCTGATGGTGTACACCTTGGTGTACCATTTGCCTCTGGAACCACGAGTTGTGCTTGGGACCTAAGGCTGGCTTGGTGGGACAAACACATCTTCATTCTCTGATATAGATGACGACACCTGTGTTTCTTCTAGATTCCACGTGCAGTCTGCCATGTGATCATCGTAGTCGGGGATGAGGGTTTCCTCTCCAAGGCTTTCTTCCACTAGTGGCATGCTTTTCGATCCCGTTCCTTTGTAAGAAGATGCTCCGACCTGGCTCTTCTGACTGTTTGCAGGCCTAGCAACCCCCAGAAATTTAATGCTGCCTTCTAAATGCTGGCTGACCTCCCATTACTGAAAAGATCTAAGTACAGCATCTGACAGTCTGAGGGGAGTGCTAGGCTTGTAAGATGCTCTTTGGTCCAAAGGTGACTTGCGACCGAGATACAACAGGAGACTGGGCAAAGGAAATGTCTTGCCCTTGGCATGGATTGGTGTAGGCACTACTTCTTGAGGACCCTTCTGATGGTTGCTGGCTCCGGGATTTAATACTGAATGCCGTGGAGCTTGAAGGATCCATTCCACAAATGAAGCCTAACTGATATTCACCTGACGATGGGTGTAAGGGGGCATTCAAATGTCTGCAAATTTGCAGACCTTACAAATGGGGAAGGAATGTAATGGATTCGTTCCCTGCCTTGCATGATGTGTCAATACCATACCGGCAGCGGGGAAACCCTTTGAATCACCGCGGCACTGTAGCGGATGGTGGAAGTAGTGGGTGGTGAATGGTGTTACTGGACGGGCGACACTAGAAATGAACAGGCAGATATCTAATCAGTGAGGAATCAGGAATCTTCCCTTATGCCTGCCTAATTTATTTTTTTAAGCCTGAGGATTTCCCCACTGATACTTAACAATCTTGTTCCCCTAGGAGTAATAGAGTTTTTGCCACTGGTCAAGTCTGTTGACCCAGAAGTCCTTGTGGTCAGAGCATGTGGCAAGTAAAGGAACCTTGTCATCGTAAGGAGCAGGTCAGGGACAAACGGAATACAAAGACTAGGTGAAGCCCTGACACTGCTCCCAGCAACTGTCCCTGCCTTTTTGGGAACCCAACTCCTTAACAGGCCAGCCCCAACCTGAAGACTGCAACTGTTCTGAAATAAGTGCAAACACATGACACAGACAAGACAAACGAAATACACAATAATAATAATAATAATAATAATAATAATAACAAGCCAGGTCAATAATTACTGGGCAATGAAGTACAAAGTCAGTGGTCAGTTTCACAGTGGCTAGAGATGAGCAAATCGCTCATCTAAATGAAGTGAAGGGCTTTGTTTGATCAGCGATCCACTCATCAAGCCGACTATCTTTCAGCGCTGCTCCACTCCTTGCTGCTCCACCCCTCTGGTGCTGGAGAATAACTGGATCCAATCCTGGGAAACTGGGAGACTGGGAGGAGTGGCAGGGAGCGGAGCAGCACTAAAAGGCAGACGGCTTGCTGAGTGGAGCCTTGATCAAATAAAGCTCTTTGCTTCGCTTTGCTCCTCCAGAACCAAATCTGACTGGCAGAAAAAACCTGTCAGTCAGGAATCAAGTGCAAGGTGATTAGTGGCTCAGGATAAGCGCTACAGCTGAGTCACTAATACGCACCCTCACCAGAACCCCGGGCTTGGAAAGATAGGATTGATTAAATTTCCTCCCTAACCTGGGAGCCAGCACCCAAGCTCACTCCTCAAGACCATATCCTTTCCAAAGTATGAGGTACTGAAAGAGTTCCGTACCCTGCGAGAGTCAATTATGTTTACAACTTCAAACTCCAATTCTCCCTGACTGACCATGAGAAGAGACAGAGAACGAGCAACCGCAACAGGAACATACAACAACGATTTATAAAACACTGGGTGTATACAGAGAGAACCAGGTAGTTGCAACTTAAATAAAACAGGGTGTATTAAATGAATTCTGAAATAACCAAAGGACCAACAAAACGCAGAGCTAACTCGGCTGTTGGAACTTGAAGATGAAGATTTGAAAGCCACACTTTGTCACCTACAGCATAAACAGGACCAGGACAGCGTTTTTTATTAGAATACTTACTTTGTTAAAGTTGGGCATGTTTGAGAATCACAAGACTCCTTGCCCGGACTGTGCACAGTCGACTGATTGTGGTAAGTTACAAAAAAAGTTAAACTCTGTAAAAAAAAATAGGGCCCGACGGGCCTGATGAGGATTCAATCTCTTAGCATTATCCAGATATAGAAGATTTTTATGGTTGCTAAGCACTGTCATTTTATGCCAAGCACCCTTCAGAAAGTGTCTCCACTCCTCAAAGGCCCACTTGTTGGCCAACAACTCTCTGTTCCCTATGTCGTAATTACTTTCAGCAGTGGAGAACTTTCTGAAGAAAAAGGCAACAAGTCTGAGGTTGGTAAAGGGCTCAGAACCCTGAGACAGGACAGCTTCTACGCTCGTCTCAGAGGCAATAACCTCCATGACAAATGGTAGTTCTGGATTAGGATGCACAAGTACAGGAGCAGAGGAGAAACACTTTTTAAAGGCTCTGCCTTGGTCAACCAGGAGATTGGATCAGACCCTTTTTTGTCAATTTAGTAAGGGGTTTAGCAATCAAAGAAAATTTTCGAATGAACTTCCTGTAAAAAACTGGGAAACTCAAAAAACTTTGGATTTATTTTAAGGATCCATTTTAATTAAATCAGGAGTAAGAATGTATCCTAAAAATCCAACCTACTGGACACCAAACTGACACTTAGGCGATTTAGCACAAAACTGGTTCTGTTGCAATCTGGAAAGTCCCTCCCTAACATGCTCAAGATGAATTTCCCAATTAGGAGAGACTATTAGTATACCATCCAGATATTCAACCACAAATCGACCAAAGAGATCTCTAAAAATATCATTAACAAAACGTCTGAAGACAGCTGGGGCATTACTGAGGCCAAAGGGCATCACCATATACTCTAAATGCCCTTTCGGGGGTGTTAAAAGCTATCTTCCACTAGTCACCCTCCATAATCCGAATCAAATTGTAGGCACCTAAGAGATCGATCTTAGAAAACCACTGGGCACCTGTAACCAGTAGATCAGGGATAAGGGGGGGTGGATGTTGATCTTTAGCAGTGATTTTGTTTAGTCGTAGTAAAGTCGATAAAGGGACGTAACCTTCAATCTTTTTGTTTTTCAACAAAAAACAACCCTGCACCAACAGGAGAGACTGAGGGTTGGAAATGTCTCTTCTTTAGGCTATCCTGGATAAACTGGTGCATTGACTCTCGTTCTGGGGCTGACAGATTTAAATATATGACCTTTAGGAAACTTGGCGCCAGGAACGAGGTCTATGACTCACTCATAAAGTCTCATCAGCCTCATCAAACACATCTTTATAGTTGAGATTAAAATCTGGAAAATCAATATAATTATTCACCGTACAAATCAGAGAATAGACAAGGTTCAGATGAGAACTACATGAGTCCCCCCATTTGACTATGGGGTTATGTAAACGGAGCCACGGTAAACTAAGAAGGAAATCTGCAGTTATTTATTCGATGGAAAAAAAATTCCATTTTTTCAGTATGCAGACACCCCACCTTCAAAATGACTTTAGAGGTACAAACCTTTATTCTCCCTTCAGTCGGAGGAGTAAAATCTGCGCTGGAGACCGAAAAGGCAAAACACAGAGGAATTAACTCTAACACCAGCGACAGAGCAACAGTACCATGAATAAAACTCACAGCAGCCACTGAGTCAATCATAGCCTTGTATGCAAAAGTATTACAGTTAGAAACCAAAGTAACTGGTAAAAATTTATCAATAGAATTTATCAATAGAATTAATAGAATTACCAGGTACCGGTATGCTGGAGTGATGATCTCAGAAATCACTCAGGCGTTGGTGTCTCCCTGTGTGGTGGCTTGGGTTTGGATGGGCAATCCATTGCAAAGTGGTCAGGTGTTCCACAATAAAGACACAGAGCATGCGCTAAACAATGTTTTCTTCTGGCTGCAGCTGATGTACAACCCAAAAACATTGGTTCTTCACCTGCAAACTTAGAGGGTGATGGAGAAGCTGTGCTTTTGGAAAGAGTCGGTTTTTAAAGGTGAGTCAGGCCACCCTGTCACCGCGCACCACTGGCGAAACTCTGAGCCATAGTCTTCTGCCGAGCAGCGGCCTTGCTGCATAAACAGAAGATGTGCCTCTGCCAGTGCCGTCTGGTTAGGATTATTGTATACTTGGTCTAAGGCCAAGAAAAACCTGTCTATTCAGGGGCCTGAGGAGGAAGAGCCAACGCCCAACCCTGAGGTAGAAGAGACACTACGAAAGCTACTTTTTTGGCTTCAGAGGGGAACAAATTAAAACAAAAATACAGGTAACAAGATTCTCGGAAAGTCCGGAATCTGTTTGGATTACCATCAAAGCGATCTGGCAACAACATTTTTGGTTTAAGTCGGAAGCTCTGCATGGGATAAATCAGGGTAGATTGTGTCGCAGGAGGAGCAATAGATCCAGATGCTGGAACTGTTATGGCATCCAAACGAGTCATCAACTCATCCAGGTGGTCGGCGACCGATGATTTGGTACTCATACTGGACCTCCATGGTAGTCAATTAGGGTACTGGCCCACTCTAATGTGAGGAACAGGTCAGGAACAAACGTAATACACAGACTAGATGAAGCCCTGACACTGTTCCCTCCAACTGTCCCTCTTTAACAGGCTGGCCCCAACCTGAAGACCGCATTTGAAATCAGTGCAAATTCAAGACATAAACAAGATTATTGTGCGGAAAATCGTTATATCGTTCAAATTTAAACGATAATTGCAGGCATCGATCAAAAAGTCGATCATGTGTCGTTGATCTTTTAAACTGACCTACGGATCGAACGGCGCTTCTAATGGAGCCGCGTCATACAGGGGAGGGAATTCCCTTCCACTGGGGGCGGGCCGGCCTGCCTTCAGTGCTTCACACACCCATGCATAGAACGTCTCCGTACACGAGAACCGGGCCGCGGCTCGAAAAACAGGCCGCGGCACCAGCTTCCCTGTGACGGCGTCATTCGATCCATAGGTCAGTTTAAAAGAGGATGTACCTGGTGGTACATCCTCTTTAACCCCTTCAAGACAGTGCCCTTTGATGCACAAAAGTCCGGGTCAAATTATTGCAATGTTCCTCCCCGCCTTCTAAGAGCCATAGCACTTTTATTTTTCTACCTACAGCGCTGGTTGGGGAGTCATTTTTTGCACCATGATCTCTAGTTTTTATTAATATCATATTGTTGTAGCAGATATTAGCAGTGATATATAATTTAATAAAATCAGCAATCCTGATGCGTTTTTTTTTCTCCGTTTACGCCGTTCACCGTGCAGGAACAATAATGATACAGTATATTTTAATAGATCTGACAATTCTGCACGCTACGATATGTAATATGTTTATTTATTTATTTATATTTTTATAATGGACAAGGGGGTATTTTAAAGTTTTATTGGGAGGGGGTTTATAAGGTTTTTTTAATACTTTTAAAAAGTTTTTTATTACAATTTAAAAAATAAACAAAAAAACCCACTTTTATTTACTGTAATATATGCAATCATTAGATTGCATATACTGGTAAGGAGCTTACCCCACCTGTCGGCACATGTGATCGGGACCCGGGTCCCGATCACTCAGTGACAGATGCTTGATCTGTCCATGAGCACCTTAAACGCCGCGGTCGCTGTAGATCGCGGCGTTTAAGGCGTTAATGAGAGTCGGCTGCGGGATCGCACACAGATGCGGCTGCGGGATTACACAGATGAGAGCGGGATCGCTATCCCTGCAGCGCTCCCGCTCTCATCAATAACCCCGTCAGTACAGGGAACGTATATACAAGTTCCTACTGCACGGGGTATGTGCAGTAGAAACGTATATATATATACATGTTACTGACGCGAAGGGGTTAAGCAACAACCCCCCCAAATGTGTTCTGATTGTATTTCCTATATAGCAGTTATGATCAATGTTTTCCTTTTAAATAATACAGATTAGTTATGGAGCAACAGACACATTGCTAAATGACAGACGTCTGTTCCCATGGGTTTTCCGGACATTCCCCGATGACCACACAACTTATTCAGCCATATCTCATTTTCTGAGCCACTTTGATTGGACCTGGGTTGGAATCATATCCTCTGATGATGACGCTGGAGAGAAGGAAACACGTCTGCTGACAAACCTCCTCACCAGTCGTGGAATCTGTGTGGCCTATGTCCTGAAAGTGGGAATTAAGGTCGCTATGGATCAAGGTTTGTTTGGAAAACATATTGAGGTGATGAATAAATCGTCTTCTCAGATTATTATAATTTGTGGAACTGTTTCAATTTGTTTGCGAGTTTTTTTTACCCACTTTAAAAATATGATACGTAACAAGACCTTCATCCTTAGTCCCGTCTTTTTGCCTTTTATTTTATATTCTGTAAAGGAAGTGCACATATTTAATCTTAGTTTATATTTTGATCTGAACTCTGGAAAAATACCAGACATGAAAAATTACTTCAAAAATTTCCATCCCCTAAAGTATCCTAAAGACATGATCCTAGAAGATCTTTGGATGATAATGTTTAATTGTTCATCAGGAAAATACTATAAGGATTTACTGATTAAATACATGTATGAAAGACCTCTTCATAAATGTAATGGATCAGAACAAATAAAAAAGATTTTACCTCCATCTACAGTAAACACTTTCCCTATGTATCTGGCTGTCCAGTCCCTGGCTAATGCTTTACACTATATGAACATCTCTCATGGCCATCAGTCTACAGACCATCAGATACTTCAGTATACACACAAGGTGAGTCTATGGGGATAATATTCCTTCCACCATATGTACATCTCTCATGGCCACCAGTCTACAGACCATCAGATACATCAGTATACACACAAGGTGAGTCTATAGGGATAATATTCCATCCACCATATGTACATCTCTCATGGCCATCAGTCTACAGACCATCAGATACATCAGCATACACACAAGGGGAGGAGTCTATGGGGATAATATTCCTTCCACCATATGTACATCTCTCATGGCCATCAGTCCACAGACCATCAGATACATCAGCATCCACACAAGGGGAGGAGTCTATGGGGATAATATTCCTTCCACCATATGTACATCTCTCATGGCCACCAGTCTATAGACCATCAGATACATCAGTATACACACAAGGTGAGTCTATGGGGATAATATTCCTTCCACCATATGTACATCTCTCATGGCCATCAGTCTATAGACCATCAGATATATCAGTATACACACAAGGTGAGTCTATGGGGATAATATTCCTTCCACCATATGTACATCTCTCATGGCCACCAGTCTACAGACTGAGCTACCAAGACAACGTCTGGATGTTCGTGGCTCTGAACTTAAATCCACACAAGCCACTGCCATCAAAATTGAATGCTGACCATCACCGTTATCGACGATTCCTTAATCAGTGCCATATATTTTTAAATGCATACTGCTACATTTTCTAGTAACAAAAAAAAAGAAAGAAAAAAGTCTGTTATCCTTAATCTCTTGACAGATGAAGCTCTTGCATGGGCTTCTCCTTATGTGGAAAAGGACTGTAATATTCTCAATGACCTAAAAACTTTTGTAAGTTTTTGATTATCCAAGCTGTTGCGCCTCTGCTGAAACTAAATTACACAATTTACATCATGTGAATACACAGGCGAGTTTTGACGCTGGATAACTGAAATTACATGGAATCCAGCAGCACAAAGAAGCCAGGTTTGCTGAGGACCATCAGGGCAAGTTCCTGAGTTGTTGGAAAGACTGAGTATTGCTAAAATTTTTACCAAATTAGATCTAAGCGGGGCCTATAATCTTATATATGTTCACCCAGGGGATGAGTGGAAAACTCGTTTAGGACCAGATATGTACATTTTGAATTTCTGGTAATGCTGTTTGGTTTGGTTGATGCTGTTTCGTTTCCTCAATGATGTGTTTCGAGATTTCTTGGATCAATTTGTTATTGCTTATCTTAACAACATCCTCCTGAACATTGTAGGCATGTCAATTTAGTCTTGGAAAAATCATCTTTACATCACACTGGAAAAATGTGACTTTTAACAAACTCAGATTCAGTTTCTTGGATATTTAATTCCTCCAAAAGGTTTAACTATGGATCCCAGTAAAATTAAGGCTGTGGTTGATTGGCCTTCTCCAAGCTTTTTAAAAAAAAGTCCAGTGTTTTATAGGATTTGCACATTTTTATAGAAAATTTGTAAAAAACCATTTTGCCAATCACTTATCTGACAATGAAAGGAAGAACATTTAATTGGTCTCCAGAAGCACAGCCTGCATTCAAGAAACTAAAGACTATTTTCACTTCTGCAACCTTACTAGTTCATCCAAATCCGGCATTATCTTTTGTTGTTGAGGTGGATTCCTCAGATTCTGCAGTCACAGATAGGGGACAGCGCTCACCCAAGAATATACAAGGCAAAGAAAGAGGAAAGGAACTCACCCGGTGTATGTGGGTATGGGGGTGTCCCCTTTATCCCACTACACCAATATCCAAGAACACAATGTCTCACCGATCTCTGTTCTATGAAACATCCACAGGGAGGGCGCTCAGCAATACCCAGAAAGGAAAATCCACACCGGTAGTACCTGTACGCCTGTACGTATTGAAAGGTAAGTGTAGTCCACTCTTGTCATTCCAAATATTCCGTTTATTAGGTATAACCTATTAGGTATAACTGAAAGGCGTTGCCATTATACCTAATAAACGGAATATTTGGAATGACAAGAGTGGACTACACTTACCTTTCAATACGTACAGGCGTCCTGGAGGGGGTCTGGCTTACACTATTGGCCTTTCCCCCACTGTGAAGTGAGTGCTTTATACCGTGTCAACGGTCTCATTATTATGTTTTTTTAGCTCCCATCTCTGAGCGCTGCATTTTTTGTATTACATTCCTTTCAGATTCTGCAGTGGAAGCTGTGCTGTCCAAAAGAGTCGGTGACAAGATGCAGCTTCATCCATGTGCATTTCTTTCTCATAAAATGTCATCTGCACACGGAAACTATGACATTGGAAATAAAGAACTTTTAGTCATTAAGGTTGCCTTCTCAGAATGGAGACATCTCTTGGAAGGAGCCAATCATTCAGTAACAGTTCTTACAGGCCACAGAAATTTAGAATTTATAGGCACTGCGAAAAAAATAAAAATCTGCAAGATAAGCACAATGGACCTTATTCTTCTCTAGATTCACCTTCATCATCTCTTTTTGGCCAGGACAAAGAAATGGCAAAGCCGGCGCCTTATCTTGGACTTTTATTGGGTCTCAAGAGTGATACAAGTCAAAGGGTTTCATGTTGTCTCCTAAAAACTTTCTAGAAATAATTGACTGCAAAGAAGGGTTACGAATGCTTGAAGATGGCTATCAAGCTGATTCTTTTCTTAATCCAAGTTACAATTTTGAAAAACTGTGAGCTCTTCCTGCAAAACGCTCTTAATCCAAGTTACTCTTAATCCAAGTTACCACTGTATATTGGCAAAGATGTTGTTTGTTTAGTTCCCAGTCTTGCATTCTTAATTGACTCCACCCTCGGACTTCCCATATAAACACAGCCTTTTCACTTCCTTCCTTATTGTGCTTTTGCCATAATCAAGCTATTCCCTTCAGAACTCTGCTGATACTACTTCTACCTGTGTACCAAACTCTAGTTATGACTACAATTCTGATTTACCCTCCAACTATAGAATAGAATTCATCTTGCACTGTGCAGAGGCTGCTGGGTAGTGTGATTGTGTCGCTGACCCCTCCCCCACACTATATATAAGAATATACAGCACACGGGGAAACAAACCCCTACTAGCACAGAGTGGCGATCAGCAACTTCAAAGATTATAGCCCTGCAGTCCTCAACACAAACGGTGATGGCAGCAGAGGGGCCGTGTCACTCATTACTGCTGCCAGGTACTGGAAGTATAACCCCGTGTCATAGTTACAGGATGGTGTGTGAGCTGTTGTCAACACCCGCACTGAGCCACCACCCGCTCCTGGACCCTGCCATTTGTCTTCTGAGCTCCCAGCCGGCTACATCACCACCCGGCTGATGGATGCCCCGCTCATCCAGTCAGTGACTGAGGCGGGATACCACTGCAGTCACTGATTGGCTGAGTAGGCTAAATGCCACCAGCCTGTGACATGGATGCCAGGTTGTGCTGTACCCAGAACTGCGGAGAAAATGACAGCTGTGTCCAATGTGCGGCTCGGGGAATGGTAAGTAGATTTGTTTTTTCAATCTCCTCCCAACCCCTGCCCGTAATAACCTCCCCCCCCGGACTTCTTCTTCAATCAAGATTTTCTGAGCATGTTGGTTTGCCTGTCAACTGTTCTATATAATTTGCTCTAGTGTTAGCATTTGGTTATAGAAGCCAGTGATCCAAGGGTGCGATGGGGGGGGGGGGGGGGGGGGGGGGGGGATGGGGCCACAAGCTGAGGTAGTGGCATGGAAGCTCAACTCCCAATAGCATATTACACAGCCGCAGCTCTCTAACAATCCTCTCTTCTCATGCATTATGTTTTAGTTTTATTTTCCTACATTTACCATATTTGAAGTAACCTTGATCTCTTTCTGTAAGGTGCACAATTACTTACAAGCAATAATGTGTCCGGATAAATCGGGGCTACAACGTAAATGTTTTACCAACAATGGAGACATAAAGCCCGGCTACATCATCCTCAATGTCCTAGCAATGAATGGAACACTCATAGTGAATAAAATTGGACAGTACAAGCTGGACTCCACCGGCGCCCTGGATTTTTGGGTTAACGTAGAAAGGGTGAAATGGAAAAATAAAAAGAATGAAGTGAGTTTTTGGATTTATGTCATGCTTGGTTTCTCAATCTATATCAAAGGAGTTAAAAGGATGATAAGGGGAAGGCTGCAGGAAAGTGATCTGTACAGAATTACAGTGAAAGGTGGCACCAGTATAAAGATAAAACAGTAGTTGATCAGCTCCCTCCCTGTAGAACAATAGGTCACAGAGCATGCTTCCATACATACGCTATTTGTAAAAGCTGTTAACTACAGTTCAGGCAAGATGGCCACTCCATAACAATGTACTCCATTAACATTGTAAAAAAAAAAAAAAAAAAAAGATAGAATCAGAAAAAAAATTCACTTAGAGGGGAACTCCAATTAAGAAAGCTTTAACCCTGTTCAATCCCCACCTATAACTTAAGCTTATTTGCAATAGCTTTCTATTACATGAATTGGGGCATTTGTCTGCAGCGCATTCTGATGCTAAAAATTCTCACTTCCTGCCCCTCTCTGTTTTCTCCTGCCTTTTGAGAAAGAGGTTACATGATCCCTGTCTCTTTTGTTGCCAGGCAAGTAGTAACCCCTCATCTGTAACCAAACAGCCTCTCCTGAGCAGTATAGGGGAAAGGAGACATTATTGTTTCATCTCTCTCTTTCTCTAATCTATCTTTGTAGAGCAGGGGTGGGGAACCTTTTCCATGTCGAGGGC
The DNA here is from genome assembly GCF_027789765.1 of Dendropsophus ebraccatus. Taxonomy (NCBI): domain Eukaryota; kingdom Metazoa; phylum Chordata; class Amphibia; order Anura; family Hylidae; genus Dendropsophus; species Dendropsophus ebraccatus. The sequence goes on along the minus strand of NC_091457.1, from coordinate 5,909,955 downwards.
CGGTCGGGCCTTAATAAAATCATTCGAGGGCCACACTCAATGTTATACCGTGCGCGGCAGTTAGTAGCGGGGGTTTGCAGCACCCGAACAAGGCAAAGTATTTTTCCCCTAATGCCCCTGCTATTGTAGTTAACCCTCTGTGATGCCCCTTGTACCTGATTTGAATCCTTAGTGATGCCCCTGGTAGCCTAGTTAACCCCCAGCCATGTCCCTGGTGGCCTAGTTAACCCCCCCAGTCATGTCCCTGGTAGCCTAGTTAACTCCTCAGTCATGTCCCTGGTGGCCTAGTTAACTCCTCAGTCATGTCCCTGGTGGCCTAGTTAACCCCCCAGTCATGTCCCTTGTGGCCTAGTTAACCCCCCAGTCATGTCCCTGGTAGCCTAGTTACCCACCCCCCCCAGTCATGTCCCAGGTGGCCTAGTTAACCCCCAGTGTCTGCCCCAAATGAAAAAAATAAACATCCCACTCACCTTTCCTCCGCTCCCACGCTGTCCAGGTCCTCTTCTCCCTCCTCTCTTCTGTGCCGGTCTTCTCCTGCAGGCGGCGCGCGATGAAATGACGTCATCACGCGCGGCCCGCAGGAGTCAGAAGACGTGCGCCGCTCTGCGCCGCGCTGGTGAGGCAGGGGCCGGCATACAACACATCTTCCTGTGTCTGTGCCAGCTCCTGCCTCACCAGCGCGGCGCACGTCACAGGAGGGCAGGAGTCAGAAGATGTGCACCGCTCTGAGGGGAAGGAGCCGGCACTCACAGCATCCTCCTGGCAGCTGTCACAGACACAGGAGGATGCCGTGTGTGTCGGCTCCTTCTCCTCCAGAGCGGCGCATGTCACTGGGGAGCCGCGGGCCACATCCGGAGGTGTCAGGGGCCGGATGCGGCCCGCGGGCCGGAGGTTCCCCACCCCTGTTGTAGAGGAATAGATGGATAGACTGAAAGATAGATACAGTTCTTCTGAAGCAGAAGAAGGCTAAGACAGTGGTAGGCACATACGCCAAGACAAGGACGGGTACCTTGCAGTTGGTTCTGAGGTGCAATGCATGCTTGGAGATGTAGTTTCTCCGGCCGCACACACCATTGTGCGCAGCGAGTAATTCGTATGCGGGCGCATGGATGCGCCCGCATCTGAATTCGGTTGCCGTAAAGATCATCCGGCCAGTACTACAGTACAGCCGCGATGATCTTCTCGGACATCGGCTGTTCCGTGATCCGCCCGGGTTATGGAATGGCCGGTATCTTACTACGTGGGAAAATGGTCTAAAGCATTATAATGCAGGAGATCAGTGGCTGTAGAAGCCTAGTAACATTATGACCAGGGGCAACTTTACCTGCTGAGATGTGTAGTATGGAACGTGATACATTAAGGTGAGTAAAAGGCACAGTAGAGGACTAGTAGGAGCGCCTTTAGCATCTTGTACTTAACATCATAAATTAAATTTTAAAGAAAAAGAATTGCAACATAAACAAAAAATAATTCAGCAATTATTGTTGGCTATTTAAACCATGCTTTGTGTTGCTCTGTACATTGCTATTTTTTTCTTTTTCTTTTCTTTTTTGCTGCCAGTGTCACAAAGTCTGTTCTTGGTCGGCATTACACACATTTTTGCAATGATTTAATTTTGAAGATATTCTGGGGAAGTTGATGACTACATCCCCGCCTCTGCCTGTTTCAGTGATTAAACTCATTTTCCCCTGCATACAGCTTCTGCAGCAGCCGTGGCTGCTGCAGGAGCTTTATACAGCGCTTCAGGGAACCATATTTGCCCAATTGGGCTGATTGGTTCCCTTTAAGGGGCATATAGTTTTACTAACAAATTGTTAAGAGCTGTCAGGACAAACTGGAACACAGACAAGTGAGCTCTGACTGGCGCCTTATCTGTATCCCTGCCTACTTAGCTCAGACAAAATCTTGATGATTGTGATTGTATCACAGACAAATCATTATAATTTATGATCAGATTTACAGATAATTATTTACAGAAACCAATTATTTTAAATCAACCACAAATCCTGTTGATGTTCTGCAGATCCCCAGATCCCAATGCTCAGCAAGCTGTTCACCTGGACACAGGAAAGTGACAACCTCTAGTATACACTTGTGCTGCTATGACTGCATCCCATGTTCAGAAGGAGAAATATCCAATGTGTCAGGTAGATTATATGTAATATCTTTTATATGTATATAGAACCTGAAAGGGCAACTCCAGGTACAGGTAAAAAAAAAAATTTAAAATGTGCTGGGGTACTACAAATCAATCTATCTATTTATCTATACACCACACCCTCCTCATAGTAACACACTAGGCATGTACTCCTCCCGCTCAAAGCAGAACCACCTTTGCTTAAGTGTATAACATTATACAGACAAGACTGCAGGGGCTACAGGTCCCTCCTCCCAAAGCCATGCTTAGGGCTCTGGAGGAGTCTGATCTAAAAAGCACACGGGATGTGTTAAAAATCCCTATATAACTATTGGGTTGGGGAGAGTTCACCTTTGTACCAATCTTAGTGTATTGTCTCGTATCTAACACGTGCCAATAAAAGTATTGTTTAAAAAAAAAAAAAAACAGCACATGTGACCACAAGGAATAAGCGGCTCTCACATAGACTTTATATTACAGATAGTGAGAACTGCAGGAAATGTCCGGAAGACGCCTGGTCAAATGAGAACAGAACATTGTGTGTGATGAAGGAGATGGAATATTTATCTTATACTGAGGACATCCTTTCTATTGCTTTTTCCTCTTTAGCCACTTTCTTCTGGATTCTGACTCTTCTCATTCTTCTCAGTTTTGTTTCCCAACGTGACACGGCGATTGTGAGAGCGAATAACAAGAACCTGAGCTTTGTCCTCCTGGTCTCCATCATGCTGAGCTTCCTCTCTGTCTTCTTGTTCCTCGGTCGTCCTGTGGATACAACCTGCAGGTTACGTCAGATCTCTACTGGAATACTACTCTCAATATCCATCTCTTCATTGTTGGCCAAGACCATCATGGTTTACATGGCATTCAGAGCCACCAAGCCTGGAAGTGTGTGGAGCAGATGGAGTGGAGTAACGCTCCCTAACTGTGTGCTCCTGATCTGCTCCTCTGTCCAGGGGGTCATCTGTATGAGTTGGGTGACCCTCTCTCCCCCCTTCCAGGAGCTGGACACACACTCTTATAAGGAGAAGATGGTAGTTCAGTGTAATGAAGGGTCAGATCTTTGCTTCTACTCTGTCCTGGGTTATATGGGGATTCTGGCCGCTGTTAGTTTTATTACAGCTTTCTTAGCCAGGACATTACCGGACAGTTTCAATGAGGCCAAGTACATCACCTTCAGCATGCTGGTGTTCTGCAGTGTCTGGATAGCCATGATCCCGGCTTATCTCAGCACCAAAGGCAAATACATGGTGGCCGTGGAGATATTTGCCATCCTGACCTCTAACGCTGGACTGTTGGGCTGTATATTCTTCCCCAAATGTTATATCATCCTGTTCAAGCCGGAACTAAATACAAGAAAACATATCTTAGGATCAAAAGATACTATGTTACATCGTTGATCCCGGTGGCTTTGCTGCTGGTACAAATGTAGTGAGCTAAAATTTTATGGTCACTTATAGGATAAATGTCACTTTTTAAAACTTTTCTGGCATTTTGGGGCCTTAAATTGTTACTGTCTATAAAATAAACGTTTGACATCTTGTACAGACGTGCTATACAGTTAGATTGGGAGGGTCTTTGTGGTTTCTTACTTTAATACTTATTGTTGGGCGAAGCATGCAGAGGTTGTGACGAATCTCCTGTGACACCTGCTTCGGGGCTCCTGGTCCTCCTCATCTCATCTGACTTGGTATCCATTTGGTCGGTATTTTTCCTTTTTAATATTTCACATTACAGCTTATTCATGTGTATATGTTTGTTGTGTCACTTAACTCTGTTCATACATTTTTAGATATTTTAAAAAAAATTGATTAAAGAGAACCTGTCACCCTCCGTGCCGGGGTGACAGGCTCCCGACCCCCCGTTAGAGCCCCCTATATTCACCTAATCCCGCCGGGTCCCGCTTCTGGATCCGGTCGGGTGATGAAGTTCTCAGCCGCTGCAGCCCGGCGCGCGAGCTGAGAGATGAGTCCAATGCTCATAGAGAATGAAGGAGCGCTGGACTCTCCTGTCATTCTCTATGGGTGTTGGACTCATCTCTCAGCGCACGCCGGGCTGCAGCAGCTGAGATCTCCGTCACCCGACCGGATCCAGAAGCGGGACCCGGCGGGATTAGGTGAGTATAGGGGGCTCTAACGGGGGGTCGGGAGCCTGTCACCCCGGCACGGGGGGTGACAGGTTCCTTTTAAGATAGCAATATTAGCATTTTAATGTATGAAAAAGACAATATATATATAATGTGTGCTATTGTTTTAAATTTAAAATGAGGCAAATTAAAAACCCTAAAATTAAAATAAATAGTTTTCTCATCATTGCATGTTGGTTATTTTATTATTTCGTTATAAGGTATGCGTGAGGAAAGGTTTTTGTATATATATATATATATTTTTTTTTTTTTCTTTATTAATGTTTTTATTTTAGCCTTTTTGGCCTTTTTCCTCAACCTTTTAGCCACCAACAGAAACAACTGTCAATGTCAAAACCCCATTCAACCCCTTTCAAATAAAGAATTTAACCCCTTCCAATTTCACTTCAAGCTTCCCTTTCACCACCCCTTGTGTGTATCCCCTGTCAGTTCACATCTGTGGCCCTGGGCCCATCGTGTAGCCCCAGGCTTGGTGTCAGATAATTTTTTTCTTTTTACATCTAATGTGTTACCACTTTACACTGTATTAAAAAAAATCTTAGTACTCCCAGTTAAATTTTTAACAGCAAGTATATTGAAGCGTCCTAAGAAGTCTGGCCAGGCTGTGGTCAGTGTAGCACACAAGGTGGTAGAAATAGTGGAACGCCCCTGACTACGATGATGATTTTGCTCAGGACACTGGTGAGAAAAGCACTCAGTGAACCTCAAACATATGGCAATGTGCTTGTTGGAGTACTTGCTCTCTGCCATGTGCATAAAGGACATTCGTAGGAGGAACAGGTACTGGATGGCCACCTTAGTCAACCCTCATTTCTTTTGGAAAATGCCAGTTTTTCCCACCGTTAGAAAGGGATGGGAAAGTCAAATTGTACCATGTGCTATTGTGTAGTCAGTTGTTAGAGGCATCCCGGCAAGAACACCAGCCTACATCCCCAACAAGAAGTCAGGAGAACTTTGGGCACTCAACAATCATGACTGCTAGTGGAGGCGTAAGGTGCAGCACAATAACTATATACCAACAGTGAACATTGCTCTGCATTGCATACATCACTATATACCAACAGTAAATATATTGCATGTACAACTATACGGCTCTCATATATACTGCTCCCATACCCCCTGCTCTCATATATACTGCTCCCATAGCCCTGCTCTCATATATACTGCTCTCATATACACTCACCGGCCACTTTATTAGGTACACCTGTCCAACTGCATGTTACCACTTAATTTCTAATCAGCCAATCACATGGCGGCAACTCAGTGCATTTAGGCATGTAGACATGGTCAAGACAATCTCCTGCAGTTCAAACCGAGCATCAGTATGGGGAAGAAAGGTAATATGAGGTCCTTTGAACGTGGCATGGTTGTTGGTGCCAGAAGGGCTGGTCTGAGTATTTCAGAAACTGCTGATCTACTGGGATTTTCACGCACAACCATCTCTAGGGTTTACAGAGAATGGTCCGAAAAAAAAAAACCATCCAGTGAGCGGCAGTTCTGTGGGCGGAAATGCCTTGTTGATGCCAGAGGTCAGAGGAGAATGGGCAGACTGGTTCGAGCTGATAGAAAGGCAACAGTGACTCAAAAAGCCAACCGTTACAACCAAGGTAGGCCGAAGAGCATCTCTGAACGCACAGTACGTCCAACTCTGAGGCAGATGGGCTACAGCAGCAGAAGACCACCCGTTACTAGCATGGTGTACCTAATAAAGTGGCCGGTGAGTGTATACTGCTCCCATAGCCCTGCTCTCATATATACTGCTCCCATAGCCCTGCTCTCATATATACTGCTCCCATAGCCCTGCTCTCATATATACTGCTCCCATAGCCTTACTCTCATATATACTGCTCCGATACTCCCTGCTCCCATATATACTGCTCCCATAGCCCTGCTCTCATATATACTGCTCCCATACCCCCTGCTCCCATATATACTGCTCCCATACCCCCTGCTCCCATATATACTGCTCCCATACCCCCTGCTCTCATATATACTGCTCCCATACCACCTGCTCCCATATATACTGCTCCCATACCCCTGCTCTTAAACATACTTATCCCATAGCCCTGCTCTTATACATACTTATCCCATAGCCTTGCTCTCATATATACTGCTCCCATAGCCCCGCTCTTATATATGCTGCTCCCATAGCCCCGCTCTCATATATACTGCTCCCATACCCCCTGCTCCCATATATACTGGTCCCATAGCCCTGCTCTCATATATACTGCTCCCATAGCCTTGCTCTCATATATACTGCTCCCATACCCCCTGCTCTCATATATACTTATCCCATATATACTTTTCCCATAACCCCTGCTCTCATATATACTGCTCCCATAGCCTTGCTCTCATATATACTGCTCCCATACCCCTGCTCTCATATATACTTATCCCATATATACTGCTCCCATAACCCCTGCTCTCATATATACTGCTCCCATAGCCTTGCTCTCATATATACTGCTCCCATAGCCCTGCTCTCATATATACTGCTCCCATACCCCCTGCTCCCATATATACTGCTCCCATACCCCTGCTCTCATATATACTTATCCCATATATACTGCTCCCATAGCCCTGCTCTCATATATACTGCTCCCATACCCCCTGCTCCCATATATACTGCTCCCATAGCCCTGCTCCCATATATACTGCTCCCATAGCCCTGCTCCCATATATACTGCTCCCATACCCCCTGCCCCTATATATACTGCTCCCATACCCCTGCTCTGAAACATACTTATCCCATAGCCCTGCTCTTATACATACTTATCCCATAGCTTTGCTCTCATATATACTGCTCCCATAGCCCCGCTCTTATATATGCTGCTCCCATAGATACTGCTCCCATACCCCCTGCTCCCATATATACTGCTCCCATAACCCCTGCTCTCTTATATACTGCTCCCATAGCCCTGCTCTTATACATACTTATCCCATAGCCCTGCTCTCATAAATACTGCTCCCATAGCCCCGCTCTTATATCTACTGCTCCCATAGCCCCGCTCTTATATATGCTGCTCCCATAGCCCCTGCTTTCATATATACTGCTCCCATAGCCCTGTTCTTATATATACTGCTTCCGTAGCCCTGCTCTCATATATGTGGTGTCCTATCATGGGTGTTACAGGTCTATACCCCCTTCGTAAAAGTCTGTACTTTTTGTACTTGTGTGGTGATGAAAGTAGTACTAAAGTTTCGCCACTAGATGTCACTGTGTTATATAAGTGCATTTGGAAGCTGCACAGCTGAAGGACATAAAGGGTTATTGTTTCTTTATGTGTTACACGAATCTGTAGACCAGTAGGAATCTGTCTTTCTTCTCTCCTATCAACTCCCTCCTTATTTTTTCTGCTGCACTCTTCACCCACACTTCCTGCTGCAGTCAAGCTAGGCTCTGGCTCCTGCCAGGTCCCCTGTCAGGGACAGCTGAAGCAGTCCAGAGAGACTTTTGTAGCTAGACTCTGCAGAGACAGGATGCAACCTGCAGCTTCTCTTCAACTTATCCTACACAACACTATGCACTGTTAACCCCCTCTTAGGAGAGGACCAGCAGGAGACAACATCAATACCGTGGATTAGGAGAAGTGACAGAGCAGGACAGTATCCACAAAAGCCAAAGAGCTAGGAACTAATCTAGATAGAGCAAAGTTGCAGTAAGCCTATGAACTCTATCTTACAGCGCGGTTGTCAGTAGGAAATCCTCAGCATTCCGCTCATCCCAGTTAACAATGTCTGGGGCCTTTGTCACTCTCTAGGGAGGTTTAGAGTCTAGTGGGCATAAGGTGGTGTGAAGACTATTCAAGGTCAATACATGGGCATGGGTGTTTTTCTTCTTCTTCTTCTTCGAAGTATTCTACCTCATCCTCCAACATCCCGGCAGAACACATTACTACCTGGGTTGAGACTCTCACGGTGTCCTCCTCTCTATTACTCTGCTTCTTTGGAATCACTCAGAACAGTACTCAGTTGGCACGACTATATCTTCTACTATATTCCTACTACAGATCTGGTCACTTTATTGTCAAGTATTTTCTGGAACTATTGTTAACTATTGCATCATCTGCTAATCCATGACCTGTAAATTGCAGTTCTGCGTGAAGGTGCCAAAATGTGTCATTAGAAAGTTTCAGACGGCCGATCTCTGCTGGTACAGCTGATGCAACATGTTCCACATCGCAGATCAGCTGGTGTTGTTGTAGTCCACATTGGCATTGTATCTTGCGGAGGGCATTCTGTGTCACCTACGAGTGGCTGAAATGGGTACATACAGTAGTTTTCTCAACCATCTTCAGCAGATTCAGATTCAGGCCAGTACAATATTATGGCCATTGTCCGCCACTATGGTGGCAACCTGTAATTTCCAAGGAGCCACATTCAGATGTCGATCTCCATGGCATGAAAAAGTTAGCTGCCAATGTGGCCCCTTTCACCCAGGCTGCAAGACAGCCTGACAGTGCTGGGCTTGGCAGCGTTGGTTTGCCACAGTGACAAGTAATGCAGTGGCTGGAGGATGGAGGAGGCAGAGGATGAGGTCTCTGGATTATTCTTGGAGGAGATAGCAGTGTGACCTCTGTTTCTCCGTATTGCTGCTGCTGGAACTCCATACATTCGCACTTAGGTGCACCCGATGAGAGACAAAGATCCGCAGTCAGCAACCTTCTTCTGCAGGTACCCGTGCACTGATGGAATAGCCTTGTTGGCAAAGAAATCGCAATGGGAACTCTCCAACGTAGTTGTTCACAATCCATCAGGTCCCTAAATGGCTCGGAGTCCACCAACTGGAATGGGAGAGACTTCAGGGCAATAAGCTTATCCAGATGGGCGTTCAGCTTCTGTGCTGTCGGGGGGTTGTAGGTTTACTGCTGCCTCCTTGAGATAGATTCGGGCAGTGACTGCTGGCTCACCAGTGGCAGTGTTTGCACATTATGAGTTGAGTGTGCCCACTAAGTTTGTAAGACGGATGCTGATCCCAGTGAATTTATATAACACACTCAATGATGGAAGTAAATTAGTATAACACACTATGGGGAAGATTTATGAAAGGGTGTAAATATACACTTGGGGTAAACTGCCCTCCGCAACCAATCACAGCTCAGCTTTCAACTCTGGTAATATATATATATATCTCACCCTATGAGTTTACAGTGCCCAATGAGTCAATAACATGGACTTTGTGTTCGCTGGCCCCAGTGACTTTGTATAATGCACAACAGACCCCCAGTTAATTGGTAAACTGGATACTGGCTTAACAGCTCCCACAGAAAATCACCCACAATCCACCCCCAATCCTGTCCTGTCTGTCCCTATCTGTATGTTATTCTCTCCCTGCTCGGCTGCCATCCTGCTCTCCACTACACATGCAGCCGACTGGCCGCCTCCAAGAAGCGAAACACTGTATATAGAGGGGGAGGGGGATATGGTGACATCACAGTGGGGTTTGCAGGTCATTGGACAGACACAAGGGATTATGGATAATCCCTTTCTCCCGCCAAAAGACACTATTGTAAGCTAACACGTGTGGACGCCATTGCAGCCGCCATGTAAAGCAAATTTCTTTAACAAATTGCTGTGAATTCACTTCATAGAACAAAGAGAATTGACAGCATGATTCGCAACAAATCTGACTTTGTTCCGGCCATATAGTTTGTGTTGGTCGTTGCTTTTAGCTCTCTGTGAATCCTGATAACTTTCTCTCCCATCTGTCTCTATTCTCTGGTGACTACACAGTTTATTCTGTCTTCCTTCTTCCCGGCTTCTCTATTTCTTCTTCCTCAGTCTCTAGCTGTGTAATTATATGGGAGGAGGATGATGTCACCTTAATGACATCGTACAGGTGAGAACTTCACTCAACCCTTCATTACTTTCTACTATGAGGCTGAGAATCCCAGCGGAGACGGCAGCTGCCGAGAGAAGAGAAACTCATTCACCATAGAAAGCTCCCGCTCCGCTTCTTAACTCTATGGACGCTGGATATTATGGTGTCATCCATGGCCCAGAATGTCAATGGAATAAAGAACTGACTTTTCTTCTTACGTTAATGCAGTTCATATTTTTCCTGGCCGAATCCTCTAAGTTTGCAATAGTTAATAAAAAATGTATTACAAATTAAAAAGAAAAACTAAATTGCATATATATATATATATATATATATATATATATATATATATATATATATACACCCTGAGGCTATATTCACACTACGTATAAGTATGTCCGTACTTTATGCACCTGTGTGTGAACATTGCCTTTTGTTCTATGGGATCCCGGCCGGAGCGTATACACATCGTATGTGCTCAGGCCGGGAACCCATGAGGCACAGCAAATAACTGACTTGTCAGTTTTCTGCGGCCGCAATTCAATGAATTGCCCGGGATGATCCGGGCAGAGACCGGCCGTTCCGTGACCCAGCCGGGGTCACGGAACGGCCAGTCTCATACTTAGTGGGAACATGGCCTGAAAGATATACATGGCACACATGATCTTCATATGTTTATCCCATTACAAATATCCCATTAGATTAAGTAATTAAGATTAAGTGAACTCTTTCTTAACCAGAGCTCCCCTTTAGGATTCCGTCCAATATGAGGCCCTGGAAAACAAGATTGTACCCACTGTTTCTGAAAAATGAGATCCCTAATCATTGTATCATGGAATACTCTACTGAGAGCAAAACAGACTGTTTAGAGTAAATTCAACAAAACTTTAACACTTATTCTGGAACAGAGTATGAGTGCCGTATAGCTCTAAGTACAGGCTGGGAGGTTCGAGGACACCCCCACCATCAAGGACCCCATGGGGACCCTGGAAGAAGAGAGAGCAGGACCGGACCACCAACAGAGAGAACCCAGGACTGAGCTGACTGTTAGATACAGCATGTCAATTAAGCAACATTAAGGAACACCTCCAGTATAACACGCTATATTTTGTATTTTAGTAATGCTATCTTTGAATGCTTAATTTGGGATTTATTCATTTTATGATAAATATAACAATGTAAGTACTCAGTTACTCATACAGGAACATATAGTAAAAGTCTCCACAGCTATTATGTTTTTGCTTTCGATATTCAAGAAAGCCGAGATCAGTGATGCTACATAGTATTTTTAGCTCCTAGAAGATGTTTTCTTGTATTTAGTTCCGGCTTGAGCAGAATGATATAACATTTCGGGAAGAATATACAGCCCAACAGTCCAGCGTTAGAGGTCAGGATGGCAAATATCTCCACGGCCACCATGTATTTGCCTTTGGTGCTGAGATAAGCCGGGATCATGGCTATCCAGACACTGCAGAACACCAGCATGCTGAAGGTGATGTACTTGGCCTCATTGAAACTGTCCGGTAATGTCCTGGCTAAGAAAGCTGTAATAAAACTAACAGCGGCCAGAATCCCCATATAACCCAGGACAGAGTAGAAGCAAAGATCTGACCCTTCATTACACTGAACTACCATCTTCTCCTTATAAGAGTGTGTGTCCAGCTCCTGGAAGGGGGGAGAGAGGGTCACCCAACTCATACAGATGACCCCCTGGACAGAGGAGCAGACCAGGAGCACACAGTTAGGGAGCGTTACTCCACTCCATCTGCTCCACACACTTCCAGGCTTGGTGGCTCTGAATGCCATGTAAACCATGATGGTCTTGGCCAACAATGAAGAGATGGATATTGAGAGTAGTATTCCAGTAGAGATCTGACGTAACCTGCAGGTTGTATCCACAGGACGACCGAGGAACAAGAAGACAGAGAAGAAGCTCAGCATGATGGAGACCAGGAGAACAAAGCTCAGGTTCTTGTTATTCGCTCTCACAATTGGGGTGTCCCGATATTTAATAAAAATTCCCAATATTACAGCCGTCAGTGCAAGAAGAAGCATAGATCCTGATAGAACAATCATTGATATCCCATCAGAGTAAGAGAGAAATTCTGTCAGTTTGGGGACACACTGGGTCTTCTTCTCATTGGGCCACTCATGGTCGGGACATCTCCTGCAGTTTTCACTGTCTGAAGAAACAAAATGAGTTTACGTTAAAGGGGTTCATCTCTCCCAAAATTTCAGAGGGCTTTGCATAGATTACAAGAAATAAAATTTTCCATTTACATGCTGTGATGAATGATGACATCTACTAACGTTATATGGTGCCACCTAATGTGTCCATAGTGTATATCATTGGGCCTTCCCATCTACTGAGCTGAGTGCAAGAGGACACCCCTGCTCAGTCACTCTCCCTTCAGACTGTTCTCTGTATAGTCATTCTAGAGACTTTTTTTTGGTATGGAGTCAAATGGTGAAAGTGAACAAAAGCAAATCACAAAGAGAGGGGATTAACCCCTTCACGGGATTCACCATACATGACTAACCTAAACAAGCACCATCGTCATGAGAAAGTCAACGTTACTTACCTCATCGAGCTGAACTGCAATATCACAAGTAACATGTGGACAGCACTTATGTTTTTCTCTCTCTAAGTCTAGTTCCAAAATGCGTTAAAGGGGTTTTCCAAGCAAAATGTATTGTTGGCCTTTTCCTAAGAATGGTCACCAATATCAGATGGGTGACAGTTTCATAGCCAGTACCACCAATCAGCTATCTTCAAGAGCCATACTGCTGACATACACAGAGAAACAGAGCTGGAAAGAGACCGCTCTGGCCATTGTGTAGTGCACAGTGTTTGTTATTTGGTATGTCTTTCATGGTGGACCCTTTTTTAGTCGGATTATTAAAAGTTATGTTTAATTTATGTTCTACGGTGGCCATGGCCATATTATTTGGTGAGTTCTTAGTAGTTGGTTGACTACTGGGTCCAAACAACAAGTGGGTGACGGATCCCCGGAATAATCCGTATGTAGCTTAATATCCATTATGTAGTAGACAAGTGGTCAAGACCAAGACCATAAACTTTTGTAAAGACCATTAAAAAAACCTACCTGGTTTATTTGATATTTCTCCTTCCGAACATGGCACACATGTATAACAGCAATAATGTATTGTAGTCCCCGGGACTTTTCTGCTTCCTGGTAAACAACTTTCTGTGCATCGAGCTCTTGGAATCTGTCAGAAAGATATTGAGGAAAAAAAGGACAAGATCAATAGTTTAGCAGATCCCCCTGATTATCGCTGATCAGCAAATGTTTTGTGTACAGCTCCTATGCAGACCTATGTGTCTCCATGGTAACAGACTACAGTCACTACGTAGTCTGGTCCTGCAGGAATTCTCTCCAGCATCTGTTCCCCTACTATAAAAGGACATAGCTGTAAGAAAGTAAATGCACAGACAAAAAAAGATGGGACCTTGTATAGGAAAAATGTTATTATTATGCTAATGAGGGTATTTGGTGCACTGGGGATGGGTCTAAAGCCCTCGGTGCACCGATCCACATTCATGCTTGCTGCCCTTTCCTGAATATTCACCAGGTGCTCTGCACTGACGAGTGACCTTCAGATTACACTGTAACAGTGCAGAAGAGCATAATATTCTTTATTGGCAGTCAGCGTCCCCTGCCCTATAAGTATATAACCTTCATGGAAGACTAATAAGGATACAGTTTTGAGTGGACATGCTGATCCTAGGGAGGACATTCATGCCACATGATTTGACTTGAAATACTCCATTAAGCCTCAAAAAAAATCTCTTCTAAGAGAGGCCAGAAAAGAAGGGGGATCCTGGAATCCTTTCCTTGGTTTGGACTATGTGATCTCATGGTGACCCCCTAGAAATGACATGTGTTTGGTTGAATCGCAAAGAACAAAAATAGTTCGTTTTGACCTAAGGACTATTCACCTCATTGTTGATAGTTTTCCATTTAATAAAATTTTTGTTGATTAACGTTCTATATTTATCTGAGCTGTAAGGCAGGAAGACGCCGACCTTAACTTTGTTCCATGTTTGGTTGATTATTATATTGTTATGGATCACATAGTTGGCTGGTAGCTCTCCATACCGATTCAGGGTAGAATGTCCCCGGTAGATCAGATGCTTTAAATTGTGGATTACCTGTGTATAAAGATTTTACATGTTATTGTATATATTTCGTAGTACACATAGTGTGTAGTCATATGTATATGTATGCTCATATAGAGAAAACACTAAACTAGCTTAAAGGGGTAATAAAGGCAAAGCTTAATAAAAAATAAAAAGGAGGGCTGGGGGTGGTGGGAGCATAATAAATGATACTTACCTGTCCTGGTCACCTCAACAGCGCAGTGCCTCTGCTCACAGTCACCCACCGATCTCCTGTATCTTTCGGTCCTGTGACTGTTCAGCCTATCAATGTCAGTCAATGACTGGCTCAGCAGGTAGTTCCTGTAGTGTTGTGATGACACAGGACCCTGGAAGATTCAGGATAGTGGAGGCTGGAAGTGAGCGATGTGAAGGGTATCACTTCTCTATATTGTTCCCACCACTGCCTGCCCTCCCCCCTTATTTTTTTTAAACTTTTGCTATGAGCAGCTAAACAACATGGCATCAGATATTATGAAGTGGTGGAGTATATGGGGCTTATCATAGCACCAAGGTTGACTACTAAAATATCCAAGGAATCTGTCAGGACAGGGGAGGTAGGGATTAGACACCACAGTGAGCCATAATGCTGAGCCCACCCACTGCCCCTACCTACTTGCCATAAACGGCCCTAGGTAGCCACGGACAACCACGAAGGCGGTCCCTGCTCTAGAATAGGTATTACACTAAATAAGACAGACGAACATACACAAAGGGAAGTCGAAAAGCCAAAGTCCAAAACCAAACGGGCAACGAAGTACAAAGGTCAGGCGGGAGATTAGATAACAGGAAAATCGAGAAGGTACGGGGATGACAGGAATAGACAGGAGGAGCTGGGATCAGGGTATGAACCTTAATAGACAGCGCTGAGAGACTGGTTTAGCTTTCTTTTATGAGGATCAAGAGCCCGGTCCGGATCCCTTATTGGACCGGCGCTCTGATCCTCCAGGTTCTGGACAGGCAGAGGAACAAGTCAGTCAAAAGACTTGCTCAGCTGCAGTAATCAAGTCTTGCAGAGCTTTGAGTAACTCCTGCATTGCCGGATGCTGATAAGCAATCAGGTGTGTCACGCAAAAGCAATAACCAGGCCCAGTTCACACCAGGTTACTGCACATTTCTGACAGAATCATGAAGACTAGAGGAGGGGGAGGACTCAAATACTATACAATATAATGATAGCTCATACAAAGTCACCCGGGCATGGTTAAAGGCAAACCTGTAGAAGATACATCCATGGCTTATTCATCTTCTACAATGGTACACCCAAAGAAACACCTGATATCATCAACTCTATCATAATAATGACAGTGATGGAAACCCTTTAATTGGTTTAGATAGACTAAAATACATAGTGACAGACATGACAAAAAGACTTCAGGGGATTTTTGACATAAATGGAAGGCCAAAAAAGGGAAATTTTGCCGTGTGTACGCTGGGAGGAGTATATACCGTAAGCCCTTACACCTGTGGGTTGCTGTTGCACCTTTTGTTTTTTGTCTATATATGGAAGGCCGATAACTTTCTACAAATCAGCCGTCACATCCATGTTTCCTTCCAGCGATGGAAATGGTGAAGAACAGTCTAGTTACTTAGTCACACTAGTTCTCCATGTATAGAAGCTGCTCTAGGGTTCACCTGGTATCGATAGGATGTTTGATGGCCATCCCAATCCTTTAGGGACAAGATTGTAGAGTTTAGGGCCTTCACCATTAATGTTACTGCACTGTACACTGGATCATATATTTCACGGGACAGTTTGCTCCAGGGACCCTTAATCCGTTCCAGCCCGGTGCAGTTGTGTAGAGCTATATTATAAATCCTCCCATACAGGTCATCTTTTCCTCTGTTTCCCGACAAGCAGTGAAATGTCGTCATCCACAAATTCTGCAGTAATACATCTTTTGGGTATTTTAAAGGGTAAAAATTATTAGTAAAATGTTCAAGATCAGTCGTAATTGTTGACTCGGGCTCTAGAGACAAGCTGCAGTTGAAGATCTCTGGATACTTCTCAATGAGAATGATGTGCGGGGCCCAGGATGGGGTCAAGATCATGGTCACACCTCTGAGCCACTTAGTAACGGAAGACTGAAATATGACATTGTGGTAAGTGCCGCAGAGGATAACCACTTGGACCGACTGTTTTCGAACACTTTCATGGTATCTGTGATCTGTGGTTGCTGGACGAATGCTAACACCTTCCCATAATATAAAGGACACACAGATGTGATGGACGTTCAGGAAGTGGTATAATAAATTTGCTTCTCGTACTCCGCTCTCGTCACTTGATGTTATGATTCCGATCCAAGTCCATCCAAAGTATTTGATGAGTTCACATAAGGAGGAAAAGGTTTCGCGATCATTCTGAATGGTCCTGAAAAAGGTTGGGAAATGTTGCCGGCTGCCTAAAGACACATCTGTGGCTCCATAACTGATCTATGAGAGAAGATAAACATTAGAATGTCTACAATGGGATGAGATTGCCGAGAACAAGCTACAAGATTCTGGTTTTCTATAGAAATAGAAGCCTCTGTCTCTCCTTCCCCATAATATCCAGGAAAGGATGGCTTTGGCGGCTTATGGCTAGTATAGCAATGTCTATTTATATGCACTGAACCCTGCTATTCATTTCTTTTTGGGTTCTTTCATATATTTATTATATGTGTGTTATAGAGATGAGCGAGCACCAAAATACTTGAAGGCTCGTTACTCGAATCGAGGATTTTTCAAAACAAGTGCTCGATTTAAGAAACAAGCCCCAATGAAATCAATGCGTGACTTGAGTATTTAACCAGGTGCCAGCTTCTCAGTAGAGTGGAGGGTACCTGGTTAACTTGAAAGTGACAGTCTGGCCCCCAGAGAGTTAAGTTAACCCTATGGGATGTACCTGGACATTGCAGCATGACAACTATCCAAAACACAAGGGCAAGTCGACCTGTCATTGGTTACAGCAAAACAAAGTGAAGGTTCTGGAATGGCCATCTTAGTCTCCTGACCTGAATATCATTGAGCCACTCTGGGGAAGTCTCAAGCACACAGTCCATGCAAGACAGCCCAGGAATATACAGGAACTGGAGGCTTTTTGCCAAGAAGAATGGGCGGCTTTACCATCTGAGAAAATAAGGAGCCTCATCCACAACTACCACGAAAGACTTCAAGCCGTTATTGATGTTAGAGGGGGCAAAACACTGTATTAAGAACCGGGGTTGATCAGGGTCATTTGGATGTTTTTGGTTGTCACTATGATTTAACCCCTTAACGACATCGGGCGTAAATTTATGCCCTGATGCCGGTAAGGGAGTTCAGAGCGGGGCCGGGCGGCTGCCCCGCTCTGAACCGCGCCGGTCCCGGGTGCCGCGTGTAGCCCGGGACCGTAGGTATTAGCGGGCACGGTCCGATCGGTCCGTAATACAGGTCCGTAATACAGTAATCAGATGCAGCTGTCAAACATGACAGCTGCATCCGATTACCGGACGCAGCGTCATCCCTGGTGTCTAGTGGGGAGATCGCTCCTCCGGGATGTTATCCCGGAGGAGCGATCTCCGTAAATGAAGCCAGCCGGGGACCGCTCCAAGATGGCGCCGTCCCCGGCTCGGCACTCGTTTACTTCCGGCTGCAGCAGCCGGAAGTAAACGAGTGCCTATCTCATGGATCTCTGCAGCATATCTATGAGAGATCAGTGCACTTATACTAGAAGTCCCCCAGGGGGAATAACCCTAACCCCAGGGGGAATAACCCTAATCCCAGGGGGGGCTTCTAGTATAAGTGTAAAAGTTAAAAAAAAAATGTCATTATTAGTAAAAAGCCCCCTCCCCTAATAAAAGTCTGAATCACCCCCCTTTTTCCCAGGTTACAAATAAAAGTAAATAAATAAATAAATAAACATGTTTGCTATCGCCGCGTGCGTAATCGCCCGAACTATTAATTAATCCCATTCCTGATCTCGCACGGTAAACGGCGTCAGCGCAAAAAAATCCCAAAGTGCATAATTGCGCATTTTTGGTCGCATCAAATCCAGAAAAATTGTAATAAAAAGCGATCAAAAAGTCGTATATGCGCAATCAAGGTACCGATAGAAAGAACACATCATGGCGCAAAAAATGACACCTGACACAGCCCCATAGACCAAAGGATAAAAGCGCTATAAGCCTGGGAATGGAGCGATTTTAAGTGTTGTATATTTGTTGACAATGGTTTAAATTTTTTACAGGCCATCAGATACAATATAAGTTATACATGTTACATATTGTTTTAATGGTAACGACTTGAGGAATATATATAACAAGTCAGTTTTGCCCCAGGGCTAATGGCGTAAAAACACATTTCCCCCAAATAAACAAAATGCGTTTTTTTTTCAAATTTCACCACACTTTGAATTTTTTTCTGGTTTTGCATTGTACTTTATGCAAAAATTCAGCCTGTAATTGCAAAGTACAATTAGTGACGCAAAAAATAAGGGCTCATGTGGGTTTCTAGGTGGAAAAATGCAAGTGCTATGGCCTTTTATGCACAAGGAGGAAAAACCGAAAACGCAAAAATCGAAATTTGCTCTGTCCTTAAAGGGTTAAAAAGAGAAAACACAGTAGTTTGACAATAACTGGCTTCACTCGACCACTAACTAGGAAGGGGAAAAAAGTTTTTGTGCTATCATTTATATTCTCTGAAAAAAAGGACAAGAGAGCTAAAATTCTGCTAGGGTATGTTTGTATATGGGGCACAGCGTGTATTATATGTATATCAGGGAGCACAGTGTGTATTATATGTATATCAGGGAGCACAGTGTGTATTATATGTATATCAGGGAGCACAGTGTGTATTATATGTATATCAGGGAGCACAGTGTGTATTATATGTATATCAGGGGGCACAGTGTATATTATATGTATATCAGGGAGCACAGTGTATATTATATGTATATCAGGGGGCACAGTGTGTATTATATGTATATCAGGGAGCACAGTGTGTATTATATGTATATCAGGGAGCACAGTGTGTATTATATGTATATCAGGGAGCACAGTGTGTGTTATATGTATATCAGGGGGCACAGTGTGTATTATATGTATATCAGGGGGCACAGTGTATATTATATGTATATCAGGGGGCACAGTGTATATTATATGTATATCAGGGGGCACAGCGTGTATTATATGTATATCAGGGAGCACAGTGTGTATTATATGTAAATCAGGGAGCACAGCGTGTATTATATGTATATCAGGGAGCACAGCGTGTATTATATGTATATCAGGGGGCACAGTGTATATTATATGTATATCAGGGGGCACAGTGTATATTATATGTATATCAGGGAGCACAGTGTGTATTATATGTATATCAGGGAGCACAGTGTGTATTATATGTATATCAGGGAGCACAGTGTGTATTATATGTATATCAGGGAGCACAGTGTGTATTATATGTATATCAGGGGGCACAGTGTGTATTATATGTATATCAGGGGGCACAGTGTGTATTATATGTATATCAGGGGGCACAGTGTATATTATATGTATATCAGGGGGCACAGCGTGTATTATATGTATATCAGGGAGCACAGTGTGTATTATATGTAAATCAGGGAGCACAGCGTGTATTATATGTATATCAGGGAGCACAGCGTGTATTATATGTATATCAGGGGGCACAGTGTATATTATATGTATATCAGGGGGCACAGTGTATATTATATGTATATCAGGGAGCACAGTGTGTATTATATGTATATCAGGGAGCACAGTGTGTATTATATGTATATCAGGGGGCACAGTGTGTATTATATGTATATCAGGGAGCACAGTGTGTGTTATATGTATATCAGGGAGCACAGTGTGTATTATATGTATATCAGGGAGCACAGTGTGTGTTATATGTATATCAGGGAGCACAGTGTGTGTTATATGTATATCAGGGAGCACAGTGTGTATTATATCTATATCAGGAGCACAGTGTGTATTATATGTATATCAGGGGGCACAGTGTGTATTATATGTATATCAGGGGGCACAGTGTATATTATATGTATATCAGGAGCACAGTGTGTATTATATCTATATCAGAGGGCACAGTGTGTATTATATCTATATCAGGGAGCACAGTGTGTAATATATATATACCAGGAGCACAGTGTATGTTATATCTATATCAGAGGGCACAGTGTGTATTATATGTATATCAGGGAGCACAGTGTGTATTATATGTATATCAGGGAGCACAGTGTGTATTATATGTATATCAGGGGGCACAGTGTATATTATATGTATATCAGGGAGCACAGTGTGTATTATATGTATATCAGGGGGCACAGTGTGTATTATATGTATATCAGGGGGCATAGTGTGTATTATATCTATACCAGGAGCAAAGTGTATGTTATATCTATATCAGAGGGCACAGTGTGTATTATATCTATACCAAGAGCACAGTGTGTATTATATGTATATCAGGGGGCACAGTGTATATTATATGTATATCAGGGAGCACAGTGTGTATTATATCTATATCAGGGGCACAGTGTGTATTATATCTATATCAGGGGCACAGTGTGTATTATATCTATACCAGGAGCACAGTGTGTATTATATCTATTTTAGGGAGCACAGTGTGTATTATATCTATACCAGGAGCACAGTGTATATTATATCTATATCAGGGGGCACAGTGTGTATTATATCTATACCAGGAGCACAGTGTATGTTATATCTATATCCGAGGGCACAGTGTGTATTATATCTATATCAGGGGGCACAGTGTATATTATATGTATATCAGGGAGCACAGTGTGTATTATATGTATATCAGGGAGCACAGTGTGTATTATATCTATACCAGGAGCACAGTGTGTTTTATATCTATATCAGGGAGCACAGTGTGTATTATATCTATACCAGGAGCACAGTGTATATTATATCTATACCAGGAGCACAGTGTGTATTATATCTATATCAGGGGGCACAGTGTGTATTATATCTATATCAGGGGGCACAGTGTGTATTATATGTATATCAGTGGGCACAGTGTGTATTATATGTATATCAGTGGGCACAGTATGTATTTTATCTAATTCAGGGGCACAGTGTGTATTATATCTATACCAGGAGTAGGGAAGAGCGAACTTTTGAAAAGTTCGGTTCGGTTCGAACCGGCAAACTTTCGTGAATTTCGTATCGGTCCGAACCGAACCGAAAAACTAAACTTGCTCTAACGGCTGAATAATTGCAGCTACAATAGTGGGAGTGTGATAGGGTATAGTTTCGTTTAGTTGCAGTTGATATTACAATGAAAAAAAGTGGGGAAAAAAATTTCCAAAAATAATGAAAAAAAATAAAATAAAAAATAAAATAAAAATAATAATAATAGGAATAAAATTAATAAAATATAGTGAATCAAAGTGCCAAAATAGTGAAAAAAATATTGAAAAAAAAAAGTTTACAAGGAGGATGCGGCAGCACTTGATTGCACCCAGGCCAGTATTGTTGAGAAGAGACAAGTCGAGAACCAGGAGGAGGCAGCAGTAGATTGCTTGCCTCTCAGTCCAGTATTGTTGAGAAGAGACAAGTTGAGCAGCAGGAGGAGGCAGCAGTTGATAAATTCCAGTCCAGTATTATTGAGGAGAGGCTACTTGAGGAGGAGGCAGCAGTTGATCGATTCCAGGCCAGTATTATGGAGGAGAGGCTACTTGAGGAAGATGAGGCAGCAGTTGATTGATTCCAGGCCAGTATTATGGAGGAGAGGCTAGTTGAGGAGGAGGAGGCAGCAGTTGATCGATTCCAGGCCAGTCTTATCGAGGAGAGGCTACTTGAGGAGGATGAGGCAGCAGTTGATCGATTCCAGGCCAGTATTATTGAGGAGAGGCTACTTGAGGAGGATGAGGCAGCAGTTGATCGATTCCAGGCCAGTATTATGGAGGAGAGGCTACTTGAGGAAGATGAGGCAGCAGTTGATTGATTCAAGGCCAGTATTATGGAGGAGAGGCTAATTGAGGAGGAGGAGGCAGCAGTTGATCGATTCCAGGCCAGTCTTATCGAGGAGAGGCTACTTGAGGAGGATGAGGCAGCAGTTGATCGATTCCAGGCCAGTATTATTGAGGAGAGGCTACTTGAGGAGGATGAGGCAGCAGTTGATCGATTCCAGGCCAGTATTATGGAGGAGAGGCTACTTGAGGAAGATGAGGCAGCAGTTGATTGATTCCAGGGCAGTATTATCGAGGAGATGCTATATGAGGAGCAGGCAGCAGTTGATCGATTCCAGGCCAGTATAATTAAAACCAGACTACTTCAGGAGCAGGAGGCAGCAGTTGATCGATTCCAGGCCAGGATTATCATGGAGAGGCTACTTGATGAGGAGCAGGCAGCAGTTGATCGATTCCAGGCCAGTATTATCGAGGAGAGGCTATATGAGGAGGAGGCAGCAGTTTATTGATTCCAGGCCAGTATTATCGATGATAGGCTACTTGAGGAGGATGAGGCAGCAGATGATCGATTACAGGCCAGTATAATTAAAAAGAGACTACTAGAAGAGCAGGAGGAGGTAGCAGTTGATTGATTCCAGGCCAGTATAATCGAGGAGAAGCTACTTGAGGAGGATGAGGCAGCAGTTGATCGATTACAGGCCAGTATTATTGAGGAGAGGCTACTTGAGGAGGATGAGGCAGCAGTTGATTGATTCCAGGCCAGTATAATCGAGGAGAAGCTACTTGAGGAGGATGAGGCAGCAGTTGATTGATTACAGGCCAGTATAATCGAGGAGAGGCTACTTGAGAAGGATCAGGCAGCAGTTGATCGATTACAGGCCAGTATAATTAAAAACAGACTACTTGAGCAGCAGGAGGAGGCAGTGGTTGATTGATTCCAGGCCAGTATTATTGAGGAGAGGCTACTTGAGGAGGAGGCAGCAGCAGTTTATCTATTCCAGGACAGGATTATGGAGGAGAGGCTAATTGAGGACGAGGAGGCAGCAGTTGATCTATTCCAGCCCAGTATAATTAAAAAAAGACTACTTGAACAGCTGGAGGAGGCAGCAGTTGATCAATTCCCCTCTCAGGAGGTAAGTGACTCTGCCTGGTAGGTTGTCTTCTACCCCTCCCTCTTGTGCCTCGCTTCCTTGCAGCAATGGGATGTTGCTGCTTCGGTAGCACCTCACTTTCCTCCCCTGATGACACTGAGGATAATGGTGCTTTGGGCGCCACGTCCGATCGGCGACATCATCATCACCACCACTGCTACTGTCTTCCAGTGGCTGGGACAGGATCTCAGGTGTGGCACTGGATGCCCCTCCCTGGCTTACAGCCACCACCTCCTCTGCAGTCTCTGCACGTTCCACCTGCTGCCTTTGGTGGACTACCTCATCCTCCTCCTCATCATCACTAAAAAGTGGTAGAGAATCCAAAGGCAGATCAAGATTTGCCAACAGTTCCCTGGCAGAAGGTGCCCCAGAGGTGGGTGGCATAGTAATAACAGGGGACGGGGCAGAGGACTGTCGCTGACCTTCCCATGTAAGGGTGGTGTCGAATGATCCAGCCGACCTCGTTTGGGAGCTTTGGGCGGTGGAAGTGGAGGATTGGGTAAGCCAATCTAGAACTGCTGGCTGTGTGGTTCTTACAGAACCACTGGGTGTCTGGGGTAGCTGCACCCTGCTGCCACGCCTGTTGCCCCGGCTGCCACCGGGCCTGGTGCTGCCACTTCTCCTACCCTCACCACTTGCCGTTGCAGTCCTTGCCTGGGAAGTGCTGGAAGTAGGACGCTTGGACATAGTTCTCTGGTTGGTGTAAATTTCGAAAAAGAAATAATCTATTGGGCAGAAGGCACAAATTTTCAGTTACTATTGCTTTGTGGGTTGGAGGCATCCAGCAAAGCAGAAATTTACAGGTTATCCCAAAAAAACTTTTTTTATTTTTTTAACTTTTTTGGTTGCGGGTGGCTAGAGGGGTTTGACGGCAACCAGCAGAGCACAAACGGACAGCTTTTGTGGGGCGCTGACTTAGCCTCAAATAGAACAGCTGATCACAAACAAACAAACAAACAAACAAACTTTTTTTTATTTTTTTTTTAAGGTTTTTTTTTTTAAACTTTTTTGGTTGCGGGTGGCTAGAGGGGTTTGACGGCAACCAGCAGAGCACAAACAGACAGCTTTTGTGAGGCGCTGACTTAGCGTCACCTAGAACAGCTGATAACAAACAAACCAATTTATTTTATATTTTTAAGTTTTTTTTAAAACTTTTTTGGTTGCGGGCAGCTAGCCGGGGTTAACGGCAACCAGCAGAGCACAAATGGACAGCTTTTGTGGGGCGCTGACTTCGCCTCAAATAGAACAGCTGACCACAAACAAACAAACGTCTAGCGTCTCCTCTCTGTCACGGAACAGTAGCTGGTTCAATGCTACATGTCCTGACTCCTGAGTGACTCTTCTCACTTTTCTCTCCCTATTTCTTTTTTTAATCTCCCTATCTCTCCCTAGACATCACGATTTTTGAGTTAGATGGCTATCTCTCCCTCTCTCTACCTAACTCTTGATTTCTCAGCCTCTTTCACTATGTATGGGCTTATCAAGCTTTCCCTGTATCTTGCGATTTTTTTATTTTTTATCTTCCTCTCTCCGGCTTCTCTCACAAACAATATATACTCCTTCTCTATCTCTCCCTGTACTTATCCAGTTGTTTTGATATGTAATCTATGTGATTTTCCTCTCTGCCTAACGTACACCTCCTCTCTCTCTCTCTGCAGTCTGGACACACAATGAGAAAGAGCATAGACGCTCAGGCACTTCCTGTTCCTGGAGTGACGTCACACACCTTGATATTCACATAATAACCGGATACAAAGGATTATAGGAGTAATAATCCATTGTAGCCTGTTCTATTCTCTGATTAAAGTGCAGTTTTGTGACGCCGTTGCGATTTTAACAAACTTCGTCACAAACTTTTTGCAAAGTTCGTAACGAATCTGGTTCGTAACGGTTCGGTTCGTTCATCCCTAACCAGGAGCACAGTGTGTATTATATCTATATCAAGAGGAGAGTGTGTAATATATATATATCAGGAGCACAGTGTGTATTATATTTATATCAGGGGGCACAGTGTGTGTTATATTTATATCAGGGAGCACAGTGTGTATTATATCTATACCAGGAGCACAGTGTGTATTATATCTATATCAAAAGGAGAGTGTGTAATATATATATATATATATATATATAGAGAGAGAGAGTGTGTAATATATATATATCTATATCTATATCAGGGAGCACAGTGTGTGTTATATTTATATCAGGGAGCACAGTGTGTATTATATCTATATCAGGAGGCACAGAGTGTACTATATCTATACAGTATATTACAAATATTATTAGGAGTGCAGTGTGTATTATATCTATATATTATTCTAATTATTATCAGGGGCACAGAGTGTATTATAATTATTTTTATTATTAGGCAGCACCGTGGTTATTAGAATTTACATTGGTGGAATAGTTCCTGTTATGATTTCTTTTAGGAGCACGCTGGGGATAATTCACTATTTCAGTTTACTATAACTCCATGTTTATTAAGTATTTTACACACTTTTTCTGCAAAGTCTCACAAGAAGAAAGTGGAGACTGTCCATAATTGTATATTTTTTTTTTTTTTTTGCTAATTGCTTGAATAATGTGATCTTAGTTTGTAATATGAATTTATTTTACAAAAATTATTAAAAATTTTCATATAGACTTCAGCTGCTTGTACATGATGGATGGTGAACCTCAAAGACATTTTTCCTTGGGCTTAAGGAAGCATCCTCGTACATTAAGCATCATTGGGGATTTAACTCCTTACAATCACCATTGTGTCTATCATTAGAATTACACTTACTTACCACCGGATATTTATATATAGTCAAGAGCTGGGTTATCGGCAAAGTTGTGGTCGAACTCTGGTCTCCAATAAACCCGATTAATCTCCAGTTCTTTCTACAGGAATAATTAGGGACGGTCGCCCCAGGTCCTGATAATATCTGTAGGACACTTCTGATGGCTTTTCCTGGATGGCCACAGGAGTCATATATGTAATATCCCAGGGTCATATTGGGTAACAATGTTGGGTCTTTATTTATTTGGTCGATAGTAAAAAGAAAAAGTTGAAGATTTCTGTAGAACTGACGCAGCGGCCTGTCAGAGGAAAACACTGCATTACTGGGTATATAATAATAAGTTATCACAAACATCATGCCTAAAAGTTATACAAATAGTATAAAATGCAAAGAAGAAGTTCTATCATATAGATAGAAAAAAACATGGCCTCCAGAGAATAAACTTGATGGTCCCGTTTCCAGCGCCGAGTGTATGAGAGGTCCGTCACCTTCCATGTTGCAATAATATTGGTGTCTTTTTACATTATAAGGGAGCGTTTGGGACTCCTCAGGCACCAGGGTCCTGGTTTGGGTACAGCTTTGCCGTGGTAATGTAGCATTTACCTGCTGATGTTTTAGCTGTAAGATCTTTATGATGTAAGGAGATAGGGGTCAATCTATTCTCAGTAAGATCCCCATCTTTGGCCATCTCCACGCTGGCCATAGGATCTTAAAGCAGCAGATTCTGATCAACACTAGAGATGATTGAACCTCGGAAAATCCTAGGTCCGATCGAACTCGAACATACCCGAACCTTCAGCATTAGATTGCTGATGCCTTCCCGGTCCGTGGGAAAGGAACAGAGTGCCCGGGGACCGCCTGGAATTCCGTGATTCAGCCTATTACCTAGTTCAATAGGATTTTGAGAAGTTCGATCATCTCTAATTAACACCCCATGTGCTCTGGGGCATTGGCCGGTGGTTGGGTAAAACTGTGTATAATTATTGGCCCAACCACCCTGCTGCTTTTCAGCCCATTTCCCTCTGTATTTTGCCTGAGAAATCGGTGGAGAATGGTTCATGAATCCTGTCCACCTACTCACTACCATAATCCAGTACCTACCAGTCTGCCTCCTCGCTGCTCCATTAAACCCCAACAAGTTCGGTATTCAGCTTTTTTTACCTGCAGGGATAGAAAGATCAAAATGTGCCCTCACAGATGAATGTGGGTTAGGGTCTACAAAAAATACATAATCCTTTAAGATCCATGCCCTTGATGGGAAAAATGTATAATAAATCAACCCTTATTACAAGCAAAATCTTTGTCTTAAAGGATCATTGTTATTGATAATAATAATAAAAATAATAATACAGAGTGCTCACAATGCAATAGAAAACAACCTCTAAGTCTACTCAACATGTTTTGCAGAACAACACCTACACCTGCGTTAGTAGTTAACCTCAGTGCAAACAGTTCTGCTTGTCAATAGCATCTGGAGCAGGAGCCACACAAACTACTGGGCAAGATGTAAGGAGGATGTGCACAGCAAGCGGTAATTAACTCTATGGGGAGCGGAGACTAGAGATTTGGAGGAGAAAATATGTGGATATAAATAGGCCTGGACTGTCAATCTAGTGGACTGGGAAAATACCCGGTGGGCCACACAGATTGCCAGCTGGCACCAGCCTCTGCAGTGGTTAAGAGAACAGCGTACCCAGCCACTACACTATTCACTAGGCCTCTGCTAGGGTCCGGCTGGGCCATTACGGTCATTGGCAGTTCCTGGCAGTGGCTTTCTTTGGGCGATTTGGGTGGGAGAAATGCTTACTTTACTATATACAGGGGGTCCTATACTATATGGGGGCTTCTGCACAGGAGGGCTATAATGTATTGGAGCTGCTGCACAGGAGTGCCTATACTATATAGTAGCTACTGCAAAGGGACAGGGGACCCAATACTATTCAGAGGCAAAGAAGAGGCCTATACTATATGGATGCTCAGAGAGGTCCTATACTATATTGTGGTACAGTGGGGGCCTATACTTTATGCGGACAAAAAGGGGGAGGCTAACACTTTACGAGGAAACAGAGGAGGCGCATAATATATGGGAACACAGAGAAAAGGCATATGGGCCACAGAGGAGGCCAAACTACTATAAAACAGATATCTAGCCGCTCATCATGTGGTGGTGCTGTTTTTGCAAGAATGTAGCTGTAGTTTATCTAGTCCTGGAGAACCCTTTTAAGGAGGAAGTGACCAAGGGACATGGCCCATTGAAGCAGAATTCGTTGCAGCATGTATTGTACACCATGATATGTGAGGGATGATATATTATGTGGGCAGCTGGGGTGTGAATGCCAGGGCTAAGTCTACGTCCCAGTCCGGCAGTGGGTATAAATGTTTTATTGCATCTGTAGGACAGCACGTTATTAGGTCAACAGGAACCTGATCATCAAGTCAAGAAAAGACGTGAACATCATGTTTCTCCTTGACTTAATAAAGAGGTTCCTTGTGACCTCAAAACGCATTGCCCAAGATATGCAATAAAAGTGGTATATTTACACCCTCTCTATGCGCCTAGTCCCCACTCCTTATATGTTTTTCTTTTTTATTTCCTTTTATTTTTATTTAATATCACAAATGTAAAAAATATAATACATATAACAATAATGCTTACATGTGTAGAAAGCATACTCCATCCTTTCAGGACACAAAACCAGACTGTTCTATACATCAGTTTAACTATACTAACTATACTAACTAACTAACTACTAACTATCTACTAACTACTAACTATTCCATCCAATAGGATGACTTTCATCCATATCACCCCCCGGGGATCATTCCCAAAGACCTATGTACCTATACAGTCCTACTAGTGAAATATAGACCATCATACTGTATTACTGTATTACAGAAACAAACCCCACTATCCCCCTACCTCCCCTACCATCTCATCCCCGTTCGAGAGCAGAAA
This sequence comes from Dendropsophus ebraccatus, assembly GCF_027789765.1. Taxonomy (NCBI): domain Eukaryota; kingdom Metazoa; phylum Chordata; class Amphibia; order Anura; family Hylidae; genus Dendropsophus; species Dendropsophus ebraccatus. The sequence continues at coordinate 5,880,875 of NC_091457.1, read as the reverse complement.
AAGAGAGAAAGAAATATATATATTTTTTTACCCCTTACATGGTTAATTACTATTTGCCATGCATATCCTCCTTACCTAGCAGGTGTTGTAGGTGATACTACGGTACTTGTCACTAGTTTCCCAACATCCCAGCACACACCCCATGAAAGTGTTCCGATTACCCCTTTCCTAAGTTTTTGCACAAGACACAATCACAAGGAGTGGTGGGAACAACCTCAGAACGTGAACTTTACTACAAAAAGTCTTTAAGAGGCAGTACAGAGGAAAACAGCCAATAGTTCAACAGAAGACAATCCTTGCTTACAAGGTGACTTTAGCGTGGGAGTGGGTCTGTCAGGTAATTCCTCTTGAGAGTTATGACTTCTGCCCTGTGCAGTAAACTGACTTTAGGAGACTTTAAGCTTTGGGATGGACAGTCTCTGACCTTTGGTAACATGGTGGAGAAGGGCTCTGTCCAAGAAGTACTGGATTCTGCAACAGAGAATCTTGACAACTTTGGCTTGGCTCCAGTTACTAAGACAACTTAAAGAAACCAGTACTCATGGTAAAGATCTGACCTTGCTGTGATGTAACACCGCTTGGGCACATCCGCGAGTACTTGGCATCAATGTGTTAGCTTTGGCATAAACAGCGTGGATAGGCTGGATCCCTCTGGTGTAGTCACCTAGGCAGACAGGAACACTGGAAACTGGAGTAGACCGCAGTTTAGGCAGAGACGGGTTCTGGAACAAACTCTGAAGAACCCAAGAACCATAACAAGCTCCAGGCCTGCACTAACCATCCTTAAAGGTATTGTTTCTCATTGGCCGAGGCATCTTAAGGTAATGTGACGAATGAGGGGACTGAGAGACTGAGCTAAGGTCCTGATAGGCCTGAAAGGACTGATCTTATGTTGTAATTTTATATTTTTTTGCACCTTACTGCCAAAGCCCATTTCTTGTATTGCATTGAAGATTTCATCAGTACTGGACTCTGTGGTTACTCTGCCCCTGCACCAGAACCTACATTGCTTGTACCTTTACAAAGCCTCATGTAAGTATACCCGGGCAGATCAGGCAGTTTTACGCAATTTCTATATACACCAACCATTCATGACATCCTCCTTGCTTTAAGATTATCAATTGCACATGGACGGACGTCTCACAAGACTCCCACCCAGAATTAGTGAGAAGATTTCTATTCCACTGTAGAAACAAGAATATTTTATTTCCTCCTCTCTATAACGCTCCTGAAATAAAAAAAAGATGGGAGCCACAGTATCTGCCCTACTACTCACCCTTGGTTCTCGATGCTGTATCATGTTTTTCCCCATCGCATATTGTCATTTTTCTTGTTCCTCGATATATTGCCCTGTGAGTGTCGCTTATTTAGCAAATATTATATGCTTCAAATTGAAATAAATATGTATTGTTAAAAAAAAAAAAACATCTATAGAAGAGTAATAAATTCTGGATCGCATGTGCTAAAACAAAAAAAACACAAAAAAACTTCATATGAAACCTATGGGTGGTGTAATAGCCAGAGCCCAGACTGGACTTTATCAATAGAAAAATAAGAGGGGGGCATGACAGTTCTGATTGTCTCACTATACTAATCCAACTTACTTCAGGCAAAGAATTGATAGCAGGTACGACATCTCTGGGATCCTCTTTCCAGCTAAAATACAATTGACGGAGAATATCCCTCCAATAATCATGTCACCATCTTTCACGTATTCAAAGTCCTCATAGGCCGGGATAAGTCTCAGCTTACAAGCTAATAGCCGGTCAGAGAAGACTAAGGGGAATGTGATCACAAGAAGGAGAAGTAACAGGATTTCCAGTGGAAGGACGGACATTGTGTCTGTGGAGAATTCCCCAGACATAGAGAAGCATCACGGGCGGTGTAGGACCGGAGGTGTGTGCCGGTGTAAGGAGCCGGAATCCTGTCTTATATAGAGATCAGGAACAAAGAGACCTGAGTTTAGTTTCTTCCCAGCTGTGACCGATCCTATTATACGTAGACTCTGGAGTCACCGACCGCAAAAGATAACATTTTATTTCTCTCTTTAAATTTTCTATCTTTATTTAAATCACAAAGAAAATTCACCAAGAAACTGAAAAATAGAACAATTTCTTCTAAGTGTCTATCTCATCCATTTCATAACTTATCTTAATGTTTCCTGATATTGAGCTGCAGATTTTATGCACACAACCATATTGTAACTTTTAGCCTGCCTGTAGGCACCACTAGGGGGAGCTCCCATTGAGCTCTATGATAAATCTGTATACAATGAGCTCCCACTAGTGTTGCCTACAGGCAGCCAGGATTTAATGTATCTGTGAAAGTTTATTTCTATTATTCAGTTTGTTTGGTCATTTGGTGATTAATAATTGACTGTCATATATAGTTTTATAATATTTCATCAAGAAATTCAGAATATTTAATAAAATATTCTTTTGGAATTTAAATAATGTCACAAAGCTCAGGTCTTCAGTATGCAGGATCTTGTATTTAGTTCCGGCTTGAACAGGATGATATAACATTTGGGGAAGAATATACAGCCCAACAGTCCAGCGTTAGAGGTCAGGATGGCAAATATCTCCACGGCCACCATGTATTTGCCTTTGGTGCTGAGATAAGCCGGGATCATGGCTATCCAGACACTGCAGAACACCAGCATGCTGAAGGTGATGTACTTGGCCTCATTGAAACTGTCCGGTAATGTCCTGGCTAAGAAAGCTGTAATAAAACTAACAGCGGCCAGAATCCCCATATAACCCAGGACAGAGTAGAAGCAAAGATCTGACCCTTCATTACACTGAACTACCATCTTCTCCTTATAAGAGTGTGTGTCCAACTCCTGGAAGGGGGGAGAGAGGGTCACCCAACTCATACAGATGACCCCCTGGACAGAGGAGCAGATCAGGAGCACACAGTTAGGGAGCGTTACTCCACTCCATCTGCTCCACACACTTCCAGGCTTGGTGGCTCTGAATGCCATGTAAACCATGATGGTCTTGGCCAACAATGAAGAGATGGATATTGAGAGTAGTATTCCAGTAGAGATCTGACGTAACCTGCAGGTTGTATCCACAGGATGACCGAGGAACAAGAATACAGAGAGGAAGCTCAGCATGATGGAGACCAGGAGGACAAAGCTCAGGTTCTTGTTATTCGCTCTCGCAATTGGGGTGTCCTCATATCTAATAAATGTCCCCAATATTACAGCCGTCAGTGTAAGAAGTAACATGGATCCTAATAGAACAATTATTGATATCCCATCAGAGTAAGTGAGAAATTCTAGCACTTTAGAGATACATTGAGTCTGATTGACATTGGGCCACTCATGGTCGGGACATCTCCTGCAGGTTTTACTGTCTGAAGAAAATATAAAAATAATATAGTCATTGATCACTGATATTACACGCTTTAACAATATATGGAATCTGTGATTATTAACTTTATCAGAAGAATAGCGAGGTGTGCTGATAAAAGGAACCGGGAACCTGACAGATCTCATTAAAGACAATAGAATGTTGCTGATGGTGTTCAGACCAATCTGTAGATATTGCTGGGAGAATCATGTGGTAGAGTACATCACCCAATGTTCAGTTCGGATCCCGAGCCCTTGCAGATATACGCAATTACTTGCATACATGTATCATGCAATATGCGCGAGGAATGCTATGCCGCAGCATAGTCATCTATGCAAGTCAAGATGTCCCAGAGAGCCTCCCCTTTTGGCCTCGGAGAACTTAAATACATTGGGAAGATAATGGACAGGATGGACCATGGTGGACGCCTGGTCACTACAGGGTAAGAAAGGAACCTATAAAGTGCTAAAACCCTTCCTAAACTGACTAACTACTCTTGTGAATATTGCTGCCTAACTATATTCAGATGCTTTCCCTGCTCGTTTCACTCTCCCTACTGAACAAATCAGGAAAGAGTTTGAGAAAATTTGCCTCAGTGTTGTGTTTTTATAGAATGTGCGTAGCATACGTAATCGTACAGCCAATCACAGTAATGCCAGTAGTGAACATGGCTACTATATTACCTGATGTGCCCTTCCTTCCCCACCACTTCATTGCCTCTTTCAAATTGGGTGGAGAAAAGTTACACAGTTGTGTACATCGCAAGATAAACATTCACATGTTCGAAAATGATCGCTCTAACCATTCCGATCATCGAACAAATTGTTAGTGATCGGTGAAAACGAACAATTGGCATCATGTTCATACAAACATACGAACAATTACAAAAATGTTTGCTCATCACTACTCTGGACAGGCAGCAATATAAGTCTACGGATCCAGTCCATTGCAGCTGGATGGTGATCGTGGTCATTCGGGAAAAGAATCATGAATCATTTGAAAGCATGATTCCTTCAGCGATATGGTCGAGGAATGAGCTGTCAGACCTCGAGCGATCAAAACTTTTCACATTTGTCGCTCTAAATTATAGTACACTTAAAAAATCATTTACAATTTTTTTGTTTGGTGCTACAAATTGTAAAACATAATATTCCTCACTTATGCTCCTTAGTGACCATCCCCTATAGGCCATTGGGTGAGCACAACCTGTTTTATAACATCCATGAGGTCATTGAGGAACGTTAATCAAATCAGTCTCTCTCTAAAGTGTAAAATGATACCAGAAAATTCTTCGGAAACTTCACACTTCATATTACCCACATATCCAGATGTGTGAGAAGAGCAAACTGAAAATTCGGGAACCTACAGGGTTAGGGAAAGTAAACATCCCCAACTTGGGCTGCTCCAAATAAGATGAAAATCAGACAATGGGCCCTTCAGAAGATGCGCTTGCTTTATCCCCTTCATGACTAAAGACCATTGATGCCCGGATGTCCAAGGCATACTAAAGCACTGCTCTACTCCTCGCCTTCTAAAAGCCAGAACTCTTTGGGGGAGATCCATCAAAGGGTGTAAATTTTAGACTGGTGCAAACTGCCCAATGCAGCCAATCACAGCTCATCTTCCAGCTCTGGTGAAAAAAAAGAGGAGCTGTGATTGGTTGCTGTGGCAAGTTTGCACAAGTCAAAATTTTACACCCTTTGATAAATCTCCACCTTTGACTTTTCCACCAATGGGGCTGTTTGGGGGCTAATTTTTTGTGCCATGATTTATTTTTTTTATTTATTTGTTATTTTTTTTTTGCAATCCGGGATTTTTCTTTTTTCTCGTCATTACAATGTTCCCATGTAGAAACAATGTCATTATATTTGAAAAGTTATATGTTTGTTATTATTATTATTATTATTATTACTATTTTACCTATTTTTATGTTTGGGTGCAAGTTTAACTTTCATTAGGGGAGGAGATTTGTAATATTTATTAATTAATATATTTTTATTTTTTTAACACTTTTTAGGTTCCCCCAGGAGACTTTTTATAAGTAATTATTAGATTGCTTATACTGGTTAATGCTATTTATTGATCAATGAGATAGGTGTTCTGTTACTAGAGTTTGCCTGAGGAAGACTCTAGGAGCAGATCACCAATCCAACAGCTCAGAGGTAACAGAAATCTTTTTTCAGGGAAACTGACCGGAAATCCTGCAGTGCGACAGGTACACCCTTAAATGCCAGTATTTTTTATAGATCACAACATTTAAGGGGTTAATGGAGGACAACAGTGTGATCGCTGCTGTCTATCATTGTGCCAGTGTGAAGGGTTGTTCACACTGAAACAGCGAAGCACACATCAAAGTTTCCTCCACACTGGGAAGGAATAAATTCATTTTAACTGCACGGGGCATTGGCACTTGGAACGAATATAGCAGTAGGGGTGGCGTGAAGTGATTAAACGTGTTTTCTGAGGAAAAAAATTACTAATATCAGTCACTGATAGTCACGGTCACAGCTGTTCAGCCTCCACATTACAAAGTGAATCAAGCTTGCCTCACTATGTATGTGGTGCAACTGCGGTTCAGTAACCGCTACACAATGGAAAACATGGATTTGTAAGTGAAAAAAAAACATTGCTGAAAACCAAGGGGGGCACATTTTTTGTGATTTGCCTAGCTATGAGGCCACATGTGACTTTTTGAACAATATATTTTAGGCTATGTTCACACTACGTACGCATCCGTACGCATTTCATACGGCGCCGTACATGTGTGGCTGAAACAACGGCCGTGCGAATATTCGATGTGCGGGCGGATGCGTACGCAGTGTGTACGCAATGCGTACGCAGTGTGTACGCAATGCGTACGCATTGCGAACGTACGCCCGTAGTATACTTACGCTTCCTGAGCCCCCTACGAAGCGATCTGACAGCGGTCTTTTACTTGGAAATCTTCACCTAGCCCCGGACACCCCACAGAACCTTTTGGATCGGCATAGAAGAGCGGAAAAATGAAGAAATCACCACTTCATACGGAGCCGCGGGATACGGATACGGGCGTAAGTTATAAGCCTTCCGTCCAGAAACAATGGTCTTGTTCATTTCTTACGGCGCCGTATACGATCCCGGCGTACATTCGTACGAAGTGTGAACTGTGCGGCCGGGATCGTATACTTTGCATTGTACGCTAACTACGTAAGTTTCCGGCCGCGTATTCACGGAGCGCGCTACGGACGGAAACTTACGTAGTGTGAACATAGCCTTAAAGTGAAACTATCAGTAGGGTAGACAAATCATAACTGCTGATAGCTTCTTATTGTGCACGGGGTGCTGAAGATTAGAGATTAGAGATGATTGAACCTCGGAGAATACACCTAATGCAATCCGCCCAATGCACTGGAATCCGCCCAATTTCACTGCATTGGGCGCTTTAACTAGCAGCCGGCAGTGTTATTGTTTGGCTTGTCTCCCTGAGATCAGCAATCTGTTTCTCTGAAGGTGAAAGTTAGACTCTTACCTTTATCCTTAGTAGAGATGATCGAACCTCGGAAAATCCTAGGTTCGATCGAACTCGAACATACCTTCCGCATTAGATTACTGATGCCTTCCCGGTCCATAGGAAAGGAGGAGAATGTCTGGGGACTGCCTGGAATTCTGGGATTCAGACTATCACCGAGGCTGAATCACAGAATTCCAGGCGGTCCCCAGGATATGCCTCCGAGAAGGACCAAGCCTAGGGGTGGCTCCTGTAAGGAAACCACCAAAACCACCACATTAAGTGGCCCTATAAGTTAATATGACAAGGGAAAAACCGAGGCCAGGTATCCATCCACATTCAGCTGTTCTGGGGATTCTGGCTAGGTGGGAGCAATGCCTAGTAGAGCCATAAGAGAAACAGATCGCTGATCTCAGGGAGACCAGCCAAATGATAACACTGCTGGCCGCTAGTGAAAGGGCCCAATGCAGTGAAATACTAGGTGCATTGCCCCCTGGGAAACATGAATACGCAAAAGAAGAGCCCGTGGAGCCTATCAAAGAGTCTCGAAACACAGGACTAGCCAGATATCCCTCCTGTAAGGAAACCATCAAAACCACCATAATAAGTGGCCCTATAAGTCAATGTAATGACAAGGGAATACAGCCATAAGAGAAACAGATCGGTGATCTCAGGGAGACCAACCAAACGATAACACTGCCTCAGGGAAACATGAATACACAAAAGAAGAGCCCATGGAGCCTCATCAAAAAGTCTCGAAAAACAGGACTAGCCAGATATCCCTCCATGAAGGACCAAGCCAAGGGGTGGCTCCTGTAAGGAAACCACCAAAACCACCATGTTAAGTGGCCCTATAAGTCAATGTAATGACAAGGGAAAAACAGAGGCCAGGTATCCATCCACATCCAGCTGTTTCGGGGTGTTGCCCCTCATCAGTGTAGAGCAGGATTCTGGCTAGGTGGGAGCAATGCCTTGTAAAGCCAAAAGAGAAACAGTTTGCTGATCTCAGGGAGACCTGATAACACTGATAACACGGCCAGCCGGGGCCATTTCCTTGCGCTTTGCAGTTTAATGCAGCGAGTAGTGAGGCCATTTGGAGCACTAGGGGTGGGATTACGGCACCAAGAGCACCAATCCAGAGCGCCCTTGGCTGCCTTGCTCCATTAATAATAATTAGAAGGTAATGGATGGTCAGGGGAGGGCCGGATTGGTGTTCTGAAGACAGTAGCCTCAGAGCCTCAGCCTCAGTGCTCAAAACGGCCTCACTACACACTGGATTAAACTACTAACTGCACAGAAACGGCGCCGAGGATGACAGTAAGAGACTTACGGTCATCCTCAGCGTCCTGTGCACAATAGGGAGCTATCAACAGGTTGGGTTCTTCTAACCTGCCGATTGTTTACCTTTAATAAATGATGAACGGATGGTCTGAAATGCCGTTTGTCTAAATAAATCACATTTGGAGCAGCTGAAAATTATTATATTTATGTAGACATCACATTTGGAAATCCTACCGGATGTATTTGATATTTCCCCTTCAAAACATGGCACACAGCTGTAACAGCAGGGATGTATTGAAGTCCCTGGGATTTTTTTGTTTCCTGGTTGACAACTTTTTGTACATACAGACTCTGGAATCTGAGAGGAAACAATTCAGTGAAAATGTTAAATTTGACAAGAACCAGTTATTTTATTTCACAATTATAACATCTCTATCAATAGCGTGTCTGCACAGATATGTCCTCACTCAGTGGGAAGAGTCAGGGACCCTTTTTGGAGAACGCAAGGTTGAGAGGGATAGCAGCGGTGAGACCTATTCCAATTGGACACCACTCTGCTAGCTTTTGTAAAAGGGATGGAGTTTAGGGTCTAGATTCCACCTGATATTCCTTGACTGCACCTTAAAGAGGTACTCCAGCAGGGGGGGGGGCACTTTTTCGCTGGGACCGGGGAGGAGGTGGCTGAGGGAAAAGACATCCACTCATCTCCCCGGTTCCAGCGGCGGTCCCGCATCGCGGCGCTCCGGTGCCCGGTTCTCGGCCGCTTTCTTGTCTCTGATGCGGGCCGACACGTGACATCTCAGGTCCGCTCAGCCAGTCAGTAAAGGAGGAGGGATCCGTTTCAAGTCCGCTCAGATCTTGCCTCTGTCACTGACTGGCTTAGCGGACCTGAGACGTATCATCTCGGGCCCGTGTCAGACACTAGGAAGCGGCCGGGAACCGCGGACCAGAGCACTGCGATGCGGGACCCGCTGCTGGGATCGGGGAGGTGAGTGGACGTCTTTTCCCTCAGCCACCTCCGCCCCGGTCCCAGCGAAAAAGTGCCCCCCCCCCGCTGGAGTACCCCTTTAAGCCTTACGTGGCTCCTATTTCTGTGCAATTCTGTGCTCAATGTGCACCAAAACACCCCAGCATGAAAATTGTTTGAGGATTACCTATTAGATTAGACTAGATTAGTCTAGTCACATTGAGCAAATTGTGCAATATCAATGCAAGTGTGGAATACCAAAGTGCATTCAACATGTGCTATAAAATGCATCTGCCACAAGAGGCATATAATGCCAAACTTAGAGGAAAACAATAATGGCAGGAAGAAAAATTTATAACAATTCATTAAAAAAAAAAAAAAAAAAAAATTGCAAAAAATGAAAAAGGCAAGAAACAAGAAATGATGAAAGGTAAAGTAAGAAATCACATGGTGCAAGGAAATAAAGGACAACAAGATAACAGCTCTCATGGGGGTGGATGGAGTCCCCACGCGTTCCGTCCTCAAGACTTCCACACCCGCATTGATATTGCACTATTTACTTAATGTGACTAGACTGATATATAGGTAGCTCTTAATTTATTTTCATGCTGGGGTGTTTTGGTGCACATTGAGCCCTACAAAGAGCATAGGACTGAGGATTCCCCACACACACGGTACAATGACTGTCAAAGAAAGGGCCCCCAGATAGATGACAGCGTCTCTGTTTGAAACTGTAAGCACTTGCACTAACTATGTTCGTATATAATTCCTCCAAAGCCAGCACGTGACCCAGCAAGGAACATTCTTGATCACTCTTGTAACCTGAGGCAGCATTATGTCTCTGACCACAAGAGGCCGCTCTCTGTACCGGTGCACAGCACGGACGAATGATGTGCCAATGTCACTCATGCACTCGCTGGGACTGTGGATCAGTGCTGGACTTTCCTTCATTCCAATATTGTATACCTACCTTTTTATTTATGCACCCCAGCTGTCTTCCATGAAGATTCGTCCTGCCTTCCATATTTGCTCCATTTTAGGGGACTGATTGTATGCAGTGCGGGATAGCTATCTCTCACCATTTTTCTTTTTTTGAGTTGCCTCCTGGTTTCTGCGCTTAGTGCCAGTCTTTTCGGGAGAGCCGGCCCGCTAGGAGCCATGTCACAGAGGGGAGGGGATATTAACCAACGCAGGCCCCCAGGCCCCCACTGTGGCCATATCCCCTCCCCTCTGTGACGCGGCTCTGTTGATTAATATCCCCTCTGTTATGCGGCTCCGTTGATTAATATCCCCTCCCCTCTGTGACGCGGCTCCGTTGATTAATATCCCCTCCTCTCTGTGACGCGGCTGCATTGATTAATATCCCCTCTGTTATGCGGCTCTGTTAAATAATATCCCCTCCCCTCTGTGACGCGGCTCTGTTGATTAATATCCCCTCCCCTCTGTGATGCGGCTCCGTTGATTAATATCCCCTCCCCTCTGTGATGCGGCTCCGTTGATTAATATCCCCTCCCCTCTGTGTCGCGGCTCCATTGATTAATATCCCCTCCCCTCTGTGACGCGGTTCCATTGATTAATATCCCCTCCCCTCTGTGACGCGGCTCCGTTGATTATGATCCCCTCCCCTCTATGACGCGGCTCCGTTGATTATGATCCCCTCCCCTCTATGACGCGGCTCCGTTGATTATTATTCCCTCAGATGCGGCTGGATTGTGGAGCAGGTAAGGTATCCTACTAGCGGCAGGGGGTTAATTGGGCTGGCACTTACATACTCGCAGCAGGATGACAATCCCGCTGCGAGTATATTACCACTTTGACACTGACAGGGGAGGTATCTGCAGCGGATTTTGCTGCGAACTCTCAGCATGAAATCCGCTGCGGATACGTCCAGTGTGAATCTATCCTTAGAGCGACTCTGTACCCACAATCTGTCCCCCCCCAAACCACTTGTACCTTTGGATAGCTGCTTTTAATTTAAGATCTGTCCTGAGGTCCGTCAGGCAGGTGATGCAGTTATTGTCCTAAAAAACAACTTTTAAACTTGCAGCCATGTGCCCAATGGCCGGGGCCTAGAGTGTGTGTGCATTAGGCTGACATAACCTCTCCATCCATTAGGAATGCCCCAGGCAGATTGCCTCCTATTCATCAGCTGTGAGGACACAGCACATGGGCTGGATTGTTAAGGCACCTGTGCAGTGTTCACTGCAGAGGAATAGGAAAAATACTGCCAGTGGCATTCCTCATGATGAGGAGGGAGGGGAAGAGGGACGGAGGGTTGCTGCAAAGTTAGGGCACAGAAACTCTAGGCCCCGGCCATTGGGCATAGGGCTGCAAGTTTAAAATTTGTTTTTTAGGACAATAATCGTATCACCTGCCGAGCGTACCCCAGGGCAGATCTTGGATTAAAAGCAGCTATCCGAAGGTACAAGTGTTTTTTTTTTGGGGGGGGGGGACATATTGTGGGTACAGAGTAACTTTAAGACATATTATAGGTTGTTTGAAATTTTTTTCCGATAAACCAGCCAAGTATTTTTCTATTATATCCACTATCTATAAGTAAAAATCATTGTAATTCATGTAATTTGTCCAGATTCTTCTCTACTCATCCACAAATACAAAATGTTGATTTTGGCAGCCATGTTTCCTAGCTTTCCCATAACTACCACCTACTGTATATCCTGCTGTTATAAATCAGTGGTCTTTTTCAGGTGTCTCTTCTTCTGTTGAACTATAAGTCCCAGCATTTGCTGGAAGCCTTTTTTAGTTTACCAGCAGTTGAAGCTCCTCAGGTTGAAGACCACATCGGCTGCATCGTGAAGAACAAGAATTTGGGTCTCGCTGGATAATGGCTGCTTACCTCATTGTTGATGGTTTTCCATTTAATGGAGCTTTTATTGATTCTTTTTGTAATATGTTCTGCAGTGTAAGGCAGGAAGTGGCCAACAGAAATTCTTTCCCATGATCCATTAACTACTATATTATTATGGATCACATAGTTAGTTACCAGTTCTCCGTACTCATGCATGGCCGAATGTCCCTTGTTTATCAAATTCTTGTTTAACTGTGAAAAAAAAGATTTTATTTTTTGAATTTAAAGTTTTTATTGTTATTAAGCAAGTTAATAATTTAAATATAAATTTTAAAAGGGGAGAAAAAAAAACTACTTTAACTGTTACACAATCTGAAACTGTTGCTGCCATTTTCTCCTTTTAATTTAAAAGACCATGGAGGACATTTACAAAGGAGTCTAATTTGAGTGACTATTCTAATAAAGATTGGTGTATATTTTTTTCCAATATCTTGTGACTGATTTATTAAATAGTAGCCATGGCATAGTGAATGCATCTAAGCAGCAAGCATATTCACCTGGTACTGACCAGACGTAGGCCTTTTAAAAAGTCGAAAAAGATAAATTGGGTGCAAATCCCGGATTATCAGAACTTTTGGGTGAATATTCAAAACAGGCATCTAAAAAATATTCACCTGTTAAATACTGGTTCATAAATAGAACTTAGACCAAAAATCTGTGAAAAATCAAATTATTCACCAAAAAGTAGGCTCAAAGCCCTTGATAAATTTGCCCCCTAGTGATCTGTAACTTGTAAATCACTTCTTTTATCCAAAATGACTCCTTAGCTCAGAAGGACACCTGTAAAGTTTTAGCCACTAGGTGTCTCCCTCCCCCGCACTCTTCTCTCCACTGCCTGTTGTTAGAAGAATTCTGTCTATAACAGCAGCAAGACAAGGAAAGAGCACAGAAAAATTAGGAAAAAACTTAGTTATTGCTAAGTACAGTAGAGAACCAGCACTGTGTACATGTATGCTGTCTTCCTTCTTCTGGGGGTCCACACTGTGCTTGATAGGGAAAATTAAAGCATTCTGTCTCTAGAAGCAGCAGTAAGACCACAACAGAGAACACGAAAATAGAAAAAAACCACCAGCACTGTGACATGCATCCTGAGTCTGTCTTCCTCCTCCAGAGGGTCCACACTTGGCCTGACAGGGTAAATCAAAGCATTAAAGCCTTCTCTCTCTAGCAGCAGCAAGACCAAGACAGATCACAGAAAATGAGGAACACACTTAGTTATTGCTAAGTGCAGGATACAACCAGAACAGTGTACATCTTTCTCCTCTAGAGGGTCCACACTGTGCCCGACAGGGAAGACCAAAGCATCTGGGAAAACTACCTATAAAGTTTCGAGATGTCCATTGTGTAGTTTACAGTTTCTTCGTGTGACCTCACATTTTTTTTATATATATGTAGCTTTATATTTTGACTTTCAAATAATAGTCAGATAGTCGTGAACTTAATTATCACCAGTATCTGGTGATAGTCGTGATTACAATGTACAGTTAGGGGATGTGTATTAGGCATACAAGCTCTGCAACAAAAAAACATCCACATCCTCGACTGTATAATCATACCCATCACCTGATATGCTGGAACTGGCTCAGTGAAGGACACTGGATGGCAAATGCTTTACACTGTCCCAGTCTTGTGCTACCTGTGGTTCTGGCAGCAGAAAAATGATGACACATAAAGTTTTCTATTTTTTTTCTTTCAGCTTCTAAAGATGTTTTTTCATCTTGTGAAGATGAAGTAGATTACTATGATATCAATGTAGGATTACTGGGGGCTGAATTTGGTCCTAAGAATGAGAGGGTTACATGTTGGTGATGCCCTCACTTTCTAAGATGGGGAATCCTCTTTAGGCCAGTTTCACATGTAACGGATCTGCAGCTGTTTTAACGCTGCAAATTCATAGTAAAATCCGCTGCAGATCCCTTGCCTGTCATTTTCAATTAGATAACATACTCGCAGCGGGATTGACATCCCGCTGCTAGTATGTAAGTGACAGCCCCCTTAACCCTCCGCCGGCCAAAGCATACATTACCTTTTCAAAGCTTCGGCTTGCTTCGGGGGCTCTCGGCATCTGGATGTCCCGCTTAGCCAATCAGTGACTGTGGCGGGTCGTCCAGGTTTGATTGAACTCGAACCTTGTCGAACCTTCCGCATTTGATTCCCGATGCCTTCCCGGTCTGTGGGGAAGCAGGAGACAGCCTAGGTACGGCCTGGAATTCCTGTCTCCTCCTTCCCCACGGACTGGGAAGGAACCTAAGATTTTCCGATGTTTGATCATCTCTCTTTGCAAGTACCCGCCCCTCCATTCATTTCCCCTCCTACACTAAACACGCCCCTCTCTCTCTCTTAGACCAGCCCCCCCCCCCTTTATGACGACACAGACAAGATGCAGACAGAAGATCTTGAGGTTGACGGTGTTTAGGTATGTTTATTACTCTTCCGGTGGCGGTGGTGGTGGTGGGGGTCGAGGTGGGGAAGAAGATAACGAAGGGGGGCAGATAGGGGATTGAAGCACATTACAAAGTTATTTAACTTTGTAATGTGTTTCAAATAATGGAAAAAACTGAGTTGTCCTTCAACACTCGTGAGCATTGAATTGATTGGACATTAAACTGACTCATACCTAAAAGCAATGAATTGCAAGCCTCTGTCTATATATGAACTAGCCATCAAATGTATAAATGTTCCCTTCCATCCATGGGCTTGGTAAAGTCTAGTCTAATTTCTTAGTTCCAATAGTTGACCATGGAGAATCTGCTCTATGGGTCACCTGATATCGATAAGATGCTTGGTTACTGTTCCAATCATGTAGAGACAAGTGTATGGGATTCAGCGCCTTAGTCAGTAATGTTACTGCATTGTACACCGGGTCATACATTTCATGGGACAGGTGGTTCCCGGTGCTCCTCATACGCTCCAGCCCGGTGCAGTTGTGTAGCGCTATATTATAAAGCCTCTCATACATATCATCTTTTTTTCCATTCCCCGATAAGCAATGAAATTTTGTCATCCATAAATTCTGCAGTAGTAAATCTTTAGGGTATTTTAAAGGGTGAAAATCATCGATATAATGTTTAAATTCAGCCGTAACTATTGACTCAGGCTCCAGAGACAAACTGCAATTGAAGATCTCTGGATACTTCTCTATGAGAACAATGTGCGGAGCCCAGGAAGGAGTCAAGATCACGGTCACACCCTTCAGATACTCAGCAACAGAAGACTCAAATAGGATATCGTGATAAGTGCCGCAGAGAATGACCACTTGTGCCGACAGTTTTTTAATCATCTCAAACTCTTTGTCATGACCTACAGCCCCTGGCTGAATGCTAAGACCTTCCGATATTATAAAGGCCACACAGATGTAACGGTGGTTCAGAAAGTGGTATAGTAAATTAGCTTCTCGTACTCCGCTCTCGTCACTTGATGTTATGATTCCGACCCAAGTCCATCCAAAGTGTTTGATGAGTTCACATAAGGACAAAAAGGTTTCATGATCGTTCTGAATTGTCCTGAAAAAGTTTTGGAAAAGCTGTCGGCTGCCTAAAGACACATCTGAGGCTCCATAGCTGATCTATGAGAGAGAGGGAGGGGGTCATAATGTCAGCGGTTTATATTACATTACCTGGAAGATAACATTCATTGAATATTCTTTTAAACCAACTGGTTTAAGACAGTTCTACAGATTTGTAATGTGCTTTTATTTAAAAAAAATCTCCAGTACTTATCAGCTGCTGTATGTCCTGCAGGAAGTGGTGTATTCTCTCCAGTGTGACACAGTGCTCTCTGCTGCCACCTCTGTCCATGTCAGGAACTGTCCAGAGCAGGAGAGGTTTTCTATGGGAATTTGCTGCCGCTCTGGACAGTTCCTGACATGGACATAGGTGGCAGCAGAGAGCACTGTGTCAGACCGAAAAAAAGAATACATTACTTCCTGCAGGACACACAGCAGCTGATATGTACTGGAAATTTTTAATAAGTACTGTATATTACAGATCTATATACTTTTGGACACTCGTTTATTTAACAGAAAAATAAAATATTGCCGAGTTCCCCTTGAGATGTTTTCATGATATCTTGTTTTGAGTAAATATATCTAGATTTATTTTAAGGGGTTTTCTTGATCTGTACCATGTGTGTTATGACAGCCTGCACAATGGACAATGCACAATGATTTCCTATGGACATAGAACTCATCTCTGCTCATTACCATAATGAGCACAAAGAGGAGCAATGCCAATTTGCTGGCAACGGGACTGTTGTCTGGAGCTGGACTGGCAGGAGGGGGTAAGTGTAGGGTGTTTATTATGGAAAGGGTGGGTTTGTCCCTGCTCTCCCAGGTATCAGTTTCCCTTTAAGCTGGTGTGGAGAAATATGTATGTTTTTAAAAAGGGTTTTATTCAGCCTTACCATGGGCATTACATTTGATGATGGGGTTCAGTTTATTCAAATGCCTCTTAATTGACATGCAGTATTTTTTTTTTACCTGATTATTATATTAATTGGTATCAAACATTACCTGATACTTTGTACCGTGGGTATATACTTTTCTTTGGACTTTGCTTGGATTGACACTTTAACGTGCATGATTGGTGACTAATACTTACTTTTTACCATCAGGCACAGGGGCAATAAAATTCAACCAGCAGTGATGGATTACTCACGTACAATCATGGTTTTTATGCTGCCAGACACAGTTTTACTAAAAATGTAACCTGACAGGTAATTCAAAGGGTTAAAATCACCCAGGAGAGCTGTTGACAGTGGTGGCCACCTTGTACTGACATGCAAAGTAACAGGAGTAATTTCCCAGCTACACTAATTATACTACTACTTTGCTTTATCTCTCCCTGTCTCTGAATATTCCTGCCTCAAACTATCAAAAATCTCCTCAATGTGCGTGGGTGTGTTCACTTCACTGATCAGTAGCTGAATGGTGGGCTGACGGCACACTCCTGTATAGGGAAGAAGAAAGTGTGACGTTGCAGAGGGGTGGCTTGTAGATTATTGGCCAGCTGCAAGAGATTACGGTTAATCCCTTGTACCCACCCTTTTACTGTACTGTACTCCAAGATGTATGGCCACCATCTTTGAGAAACTTTTGTACATATTTCTCCAAAAACTCTCAAAATTTGCCAAGTTTCTAACGGTTCAATAAGTTTAGTTTGCAATAAAAAAAGAATTAACATTAACATAATCATATTCTCTGGTGGGACCAACAAACCCAAGTCCAACCCTGCCCATTTGTAGATATTGGGGGACATCCATGTTCACTTCTTATCCTACTTGTGATTTCACACTCTACAAGCATCTTTTTGTCTATCATTAGAATTAAATGTATTGTACTCACCACAGGATATTTAAATATAGTCAAAAATTTAATTATCGGCAAAGTTGTGCTCGTACTCTGGTCCCCAATAAAACCGGCCAGTCTCCAGTTCTTTCTACAGGAATAATTTGGGACGGTCGCCCCGGGTCCTGATAATATCTGTAGGACATTTCTTATCGCTTTCCCTGGATGGGCACAGGAGTCAAATATGTGATATCCCAGGGTCAGGTTGGGTAACAGTGTTGGGTCTTTGTTTATTTGGTCGACAGTAAAAAGAAAAGTTTGTAGATTCCTGTAGAATTGATGCAGCGGCCTGTCAGAGGAAAATCACTGCATAACTGGTCTGTATGAATAATCACCAACCTTGTATGGAAAAGCTTTAAGATGGATATATAATTCAGTGCCGAAGAGGATGGTATGTCTCTTGCCTTCTTCTTTGTCGCTGTTCCCGTGCTGTTAGCAATGTAATCCGAAGCAGCGTTAAGAGCACTGCCTCACTCCCAGAGCACCAATCCGGCCCATCTACTCCATTAGAAGGAGTGGGCCGGCTCAGCGCTATGGGTGAGGGGCAGTGATACTAACGGTGCTCTGGACCGAGGATTGTAAGAGACATACCTTCATCCTCTGCGCCCCATGTGTAATAAGGGGCTATCACCAGGTTAGATTCATCTAACGTGATGATAGTTCCCCTTTAAACAATGCATTATACCTATTCCCATTGACTTTCATAGGTAATGTTCTCGAGTGGAAAAGATCTCTGCAGGATATCAATGAGTAGTGTGGAGAAAAATGGAAAATGGCTGGAGACTTTAAGGCCCCTGTGGAGAACAGACTTTGTTCTGGGGAACCTACAGGATTATACAGATTATACAGGGGAAATAGCATTATACAGATGCTAACAGAACCTTTGGCCATACACTGGTCCCTCAACATACGATATAAATTGGTTGTGGGGTGACCATTATATGTTGAAACCATTGTTTACTGAGGGAAGTGACAGTCATTGTGTATATCCACCTTCTCCCTGGCCATAGCTTAAAAACATATCTCGTTCGGAGTACCCCACCTCTGTGATAAGCTACTGAACATATAGATTAGTACTTAGTAAAAAATTGTATTGTTCTGAATCAAACATTTAAATTTCTGAAACATTTACCGGGCCGGAATAGTTCAGCCTGTGTCCAAATCCAATTGTTCTGCATTAAACATTTATACAGAACATTAAAAGGTATCATGTGACCAAATGAAATCTAAAAGACTGTTAGATGTGATGAAGAGGAGACTGATGACGCTATTCATGATGTTATTAGCCACACATCTTACCAGAAGGATTGTAGCAAGGGTTTACTCTAGAAGGAGGTGAGATTTACCCAGGTAAGTGCTTTACTTTCTTATGAATCACCTACATATAAGGTATGTGCATAGTAACGTACCCCACGGAGGGCTCACACTTTATCTTATACAGGCTATTAAAATGTGCAGCAGAGAGCAGCGAATACCAGTATGGGGCAACAGATTACAATAGAAGTTGAGATCAAGTTGATTACTCTTTATCGAAATGTGTCTTTGACTTTGTTGCTGATATTAAGTGTGGATTCAGCACCATATAGTTTAATGCAATACCAAGTCATGTAGTGTATATGACTATGTCCAGAATGCTTACTGTGGATATTTACTGCAGATTTTACCTATTGCACTACATACAAGAAATCCTCACCAAATATTAATAATAATCTCCATATAATTCATGCAGAGATAGATAAATAGTCCCCCCAGCCTTCTTATGAGTTTACTTCACTTACTTGATGCAGATCCATGAATGTACACAGGACATGCCCATATATCTCATTCCAGCAATTAAACAATTGACAGAGAATATCCCTCCGATGATGATGTCTCCGTCCTGCACATATTCGTACTCCTCATAGGCCGGGATAGGATTCAGCTTACAAGCCGATGAGCGGTCAGTGTTGACGAAGCTGAATGTGATCAGAAGCAGCAGGAGAAGCAATAGGATTTCCAGTGTAAGGACAGACGTTGTCTCCATGGAGAATTCACGTTGACATGGTGGATGACGGGCTTTGTAGAATCGGAGGTGTGTGTCAATGTAAGGAGCCGGAATCCTGTCTTATATAGAGATCAGGAACAAAGAGACCTGAGTTTAGATGCTTCACAGCTGTGACTGTTCTTATTATATGTAAACTCTAGAGTTGCCGGCTACAAAATATTTTTTTTTCCTCTTTTCCTATTTTTACATGTAACTAAGTTACTTACAGAAAAGACTCCAAATTCTTCTAAGCAAAAATATGACAAATTTAATTCTCACAAAAACATGTACAAAAATTATATGAGCAACATAAGGCAATAAAACAAGTATGCAGGAGAAAATTATCAATTATTAGAGCTTCGGCATAGATGTTTATTAGACTATTAGAGCTTCGGCATAGATGTTTATTAGACTATTAGAGCTTCGGCATAGATGTTTCTTGTCATTCTTCAATTAACCAGCCCCCCTCATACCCAAATAACTGGCTTTAGATACCATTTTGAAGAGTGAAGCTTTACATTCTGTTGACCAAATATGGTTAAACCTACCTCAACTTATATCCCCCAAAAGGTATTTGGCATAGATGTAGGAACATCTGGTAATGATCCATACATTGCCCACGCACCCCATAAGACATGCTCATATAAGGGTTTCCAGTCGTCCACCATTTTGGAGGTCAGTTGATGTTTCTGTGTATGTTACTTTGTATGTATAGGAGACCAGCCACGTCCTATTCCCTCTGCCTATCAGAGTCTCTTGGTAAAATGTTCTACACAAAGGGACATTGAGTGACCTCAGATATTCTCCACCAATGGGACCTAGTCCAAGGTCCCTGTGTAATAACTCCTAGTATGTTCCTGGTTGGGCAGAATGGTTTAGTAAAGTCTAATCTAGTGCTCACTGCTGCTGTACCAGAGAAAGAGTTCCTTCCAGGGCCTGGCCATTGTGGCCAGGTGCCAGAGTGCATAAAGACTACATAGTTACATAGTTAGTGATAAAGGGATTCTGGTCTGTGGATATTTAGTCCCTTTGGTCCGCTCCTAGTCTCATATGTTTGTTTCCTGTACAGGCCTCTTTCTCTGTGTTATATATGGTACACCCACCCACTGATCCTTCATTCACCACAAGGGTAACATACAACGCTCGCAGATATGTAAAACTATTCTACTACTAATAACATAAAGATGACAAGACACTATACATTATATACAAATACAACACATTAAATAGAGATGGCAACCACACACAGTTTAGCCTGCTCACTATTTTGCAGGTACTCCTGTGCACGATCCACCACCACCCAGGTGGACACAAGGAATCCAATATAAAGCAGGCTCAGTGCCTCTGACTAAGAGTATGTAACCAGAAAGGCGTTGGCCTAGACAAGGTCCTCTTCTGTATCCATCACATTGGAGTTTTTCATGAAGATTGCCTTGCGCCACTCCCTCGGCACAAAGTCAGTCACCAAATAATCCCAGAATATTTTATACAAGGATACAAAAATTACAGAACTAAACTCTGTAAGAACTCTTAGGTATAATCTATCAGGTCCTAGAGCTTTGCTTACATTTAGTTTATCTAATTTTTCTTGGACCATATCTACAGTGAGCCAGTTCAGTACATTACTTGATGTGTTACCAGCACTGGCCCCTCCTACCTCAGCCCCTCAGCCCCTCAGCCCTGACCCTGCCCACCTTGTATCCCTCCTCTTTTTTTGTATGTACAGAGCTGAAGAAACCATTCAGTAACTCAGCTTACTCTTGATTCCCAGTAATTAACCCTCCATTATTTAGGGCCTTTCCTTTCCCCTTTCTCTTCCTTCTTTCTCTCCCCTTACCGTTGCCAGTCTTTTCCCGCTCTCAAGTGCCACCATCTTCAGGATAATCCAAGCTATAAAAATATTCAAATTCGCTCATTAAGAGCACTAGAGCAACATTTGATCTACCCGCCGCGACCAATGCTCACACTTACTGACGCTTATTACAGCCTACCTGCTTATGCATATGCGGCAGGTAAGCTGAATGGTGCTCTGGCCCTAGTGGTCCTAACAAGTAAATTTGCATTTTTTTATAGCATGGATTATCCTGAAAAAGGCAGCACCTGACAGTGGGAGAAGAGTAAGGGTAGTTCAGCAGCTACCGGGAATTATCAGCAGTTCGTTCACACAAACCTTTTTATAGTTCCTCTTTAAAGGCTATAGCTAACCTCAACGATTTTTTCTTTGTCATTGATCACCCTCAAAACTTAAATTGTAAGCCATGCATGATTTGATTTTAATTGTTTATATTTGTTACCTGTAGAAATAAATTTAGGAGTCCAGCATTCTGTGTGCATTTGAAGATTTCCCATTTATTATCTATATCAGTTTGATAACAGCTGCTCCCAGTCTATGTCCTGAAGTTCTGCCCATAACCCAGGGAAATTGACCTTTGAACATTAAATGTTTTTTTTCATTGATTACTGTTAATCCCTTCGTTATCAGTGACTAGCCAGCACTGGATGTCCGTGCACTCCGCAAACATTGACTGAGGTGAGCTGGATCAACTACTTTATCTAGAGATAAGTGAAGCAAAACCATCGAAGCAGGATTCGCTGTGAAAGATTTGTTGCAAATATTAATTTTGTGTGGACGAAGCTAATTTTGCAGACTTTGTGACCAAATTATAAGGAAAAAAAATAACAACACAGACATATTTTCATATGGTAAATAGTAGATTAGTGAATAGGCGGCACTCACCAAATCGTTTAGATGGTCACCTATTGTAGATGCATACACCAGCATATGCCTGTTTCTACTGGCCCGCCCGTTGCTTGTGCAACGCCCATGCAATCCTTTTGTTTTTGTCTCCCACGAATGTTTCATCGGTGTATGCATCTACAATAAATGACCCTCTAAACGATTTGGTGAGTGCCACCTGTTAACTAATCTATCTATAATCTGATATTAGTTTGAGGCTGAGCACCGTACTGGTAACCCGATCTGTGTCCCGCTGCGTTACCTTTACCCTGCCATTGTTTCACGCTATACTGATTAGTATGATGATGATTGAGGCTGTGCTGGGAATTTCTTCTTAATGAGCTTCCATATTTTCGTATCAGTTTTGCATTTGTTAACAAAAAGAAAAAATTTTATGAAAATATGCTGTATTAGGTAAATCTATAGTAATATACCTGGCAGCTTTAATGCAAGGGGTTTATCTCTAATAAAATATAGCCAGCAGCTATTTTACTATATATTTACTTAAAACAGCATCTTTTCGTTTACAAAAGCAAAAGTGAAACAAAAACATACTATTAATTTTTTTTCTAAACATAATTAAAAAGAATCAGCAATCCTGGTGTTTTCTTTTTTCGCTTTTCATTTACACTGTTCACAGTCTGTGAAATGACCCTGCACACATTAAAACCCATTCACTGTTAGGAACTTTATATATGTTCCTGCTGCATGGAGGAACATATATACCCCTATGGCTAACGTGAAGGGATTACAATAAAATAGTTTGTCCCAGATGTAAAATAGGATGAAAAATACCAGGCTATTTTGGGGGATCCCTTAGGTATCAGAAAAACAGATAACACTTACAATCAGTAATATGATGTATAATAGTATAGATATAATTATAAATTGTGTATAATTGCAGTACGCTATACAAAATATTACAATAAAACAAAACAAAATAAAATGACCTATAGGTCCATTAAATACAAGGTTTAGTAGATCATAGTTGACCAGTAGTCAGAATTGCAGGGCTCTTCCACACTCTGACTGATGGGATAAAAATGATATATGAAACTCTATTTATAAATATGTAACATCTACAATGAGTTCCAGGTTGCAGGGTTAAATATTTTTTCAATAAATTGGTAGGTGGCATGAGTGATTGATTTGTTAAGTCTTAGGGAGTCAAAGTAGCGTAGCCTGCTGCCAGGTTAAATTAAAAATCAAGAGTGGTAGTACTTTTAAGTATTTGTGGTGTATTCCATCAGAATATATACCGGCAAATAGTATAAGTTGCAATCATTAGAGATGAGCGTGTAGTGAAATATTCGACTTTCAAGAATTCAAATTGAGTAGGCAGAGATTCAACTATTCGAACGAGTACTCGATTCCATTATACTGTATGGGAAAAAAAATTCTCGGCACTTGGAAATCCAAATTCGACCACTTGGAGGTCACCAAGTCCCCCATGAAACCTCCCTAAAGGATGCAAACACCTCCAGAATGACACTGGGACATTAGGGGGAGCATGCCTGGGTGCACCCAACACCCCAAAATCGCAGTATAATGCCACTCTCCGCAGTTGCGAATGAAAAATATTTGTGAACGCTTTACGAACGTTTACGGCAATGTTCACACATTTCCTTCGTATTTTTTGTGCAGCGATACATACATAACAATGTGCGTCTGTAGAGCATCATGTTATTTGCGCGTATCACGCGTAATGCTGTACGAACATTACTGGAACAGTATGTATGACGTGCCTTTTACTGGGTCACTGGCACAATAGGTATCACTTGCCTTTAACGGGGCAACTGGCACAATAGGTATCACGTGCCTTTTACTGGGCAACTGGCACAATAGGTATCACGTGCCTTTTACTAGGCAACTGGCACAATAGGTATCACATGCCTTTTACTAGGCAACTGGCACAATAGGTATCACGTGCCTTTAACAGGGCAACTGGCACAATAGGTATCATGTGCCTTTTACTGGGCACCTGGCACAATAGGTATCATGTGCCTTTTACTGGGCAACTGGCACAATAGGTATCATGTGCCTTTTACTGTGCAACTGGCACAATAGGTGTAATGTTAACGTGCCCTTCCTTAGTGGGCTAAACCAGGGACACTATAAGTCACTTGTACACACAGGGTACTGGAATGAAAACAGCTGATGCTGTTATATAATCTATTTCTCAGCACTGAGAAGTGCTTTGGATGCAGAGATGACTTTTTCGCTGAATATTAGCCCTGAAAAGGACTTTTGGGTTCAGTAGTAAGCCTGCCTAACAAAAAACGCTATTAAATCTCTCCCTGCTCGAAGAACTCTCCCTGACTAGGTTGAAAGCACATCTGCAGTCGAGCAGTGGGAGCCAAGTATTTAAGATTCGAGGTCATGTGGTTCAGCTATCCAATGAGCATAGACCCGTTTTCAGCCTGCGTGCGTACTACCAGGGTCCCTCACGGCCTTCCTGCATGTTGATTGGATTAAAAAAAGCGCCAAGTGTGATGGGAGGGCTTTCGAATGTTTTCCGCGTATTCGACACACTACTCGATTGTATTAGAATCTTTTGAATACCGCCATAGTTGAATCGAATATCGAATACCTACTCAATCGAATTGTATTCACTCATCTGTAGTAATCATGAATTTCAGTTGTAGCTGATACAAATGTAACAGCAGCCGGTGTGTAACAGTCT
This sequence comes from Dendropsophus ebraccatus, assembly GCF_027789765.1. Classification (NCBI taxonomy): domain Eukaryota; kingdom Metazoa; phylum Chordata; class Amphibia; order Anura; family Hylidae; genus Dendropsophus; species Dendropsophus ebraccatus. The sequence goes on along the minus strand of NC_091457.1, from coordinate 5,856,128 downwards.
AGTCTGGGTTTGAGCCCATTAGCAATAACAACACTGGATGTAGACAAAAGTACAAGAGACTAACCTTGATCAGTAGTTAGTTGGAGGTTGGTAGACAGGTTGCAGTGGCGTGGTGGAGACAAGCGTGGTCAGCAGTCAGCCAGAAGTCCATACACAGGTAGCAGTAATGTGTTTGGAGGTTTATACAAAAGCGTAGTCAGGTACCGAGCCAGAGTCCGGTGCACAGAGAGCAGCAATATAGTTGGAGGATAAGGCAGAATCGTAGTCAGATAACTAGCCAGAGTTCGGTACACAGATAAGTAATAAAACCAGCAGAGAAAGGAGTAGCTTGATTAAGTGCAGAGCACAATAATCGCACAAGGAGGAAGTGGAAAGGCTGGGTTTATATAGGAACTCCAGGGGTGGAGCCAATTAAGGATTCAAGGCTGGAAACTACAGAAACATGATCTTGACCAACATATTCAGAACTGGAGCTGTCCAGCAAGGTTCAGTGGCTCAGTGAGTAGAGCTGCAACCTGGTTTGCAGGTGTCCCTAGGTTCAAATCCTGACAGCGTGTGTCCACATTTCACCACTCTTGGTGACATGCGCAGAATCGTTTCCTTCCTATGTTGCCGGGATCGTAACACCCTGAGTTGTCTGAACATGCCACAAAGAACATCTCGCCAACAGTATTAGATGTGATCACCTTTTATTTTAAGTAAATATATGGTAAAATAGCTGGCAGCTTTAATGCAAGTATATTGTTTCTAATGCAATATAGCCACCAGCTTTTTTTATTATATATAAACTTAAAACAGCATATTTTAATTTCAATTTTGCATTTGAAAAAAATTAAAAATAAAAAATTTAGAAAGTCAATATGCTGTAATAAGTATATCTAGGGGATGGCGTTTAAAACAATATAGCCGACAGCTATTATACTTAACTTAAATGAAAATATAATACAAATATAAAAATATATACAATTTAATTTCAAAATTTTCCAGCATTTGGGGAGTTTTAGCAAAAGGCAATTGAGGGTACATTTATGGAAAAAAAATAGAAATGTGAAGAAATAGTAGGCTCTCAAAATCACTCTTAAAAATGATTTCTGTAAAAGGTAAAATGTATTGCATAGCTTTATAGCAAACAAAGTATAATTCAATGTAAACAACATTGGGACACACTTACAGTATTATGTATCTGCTGAGTCTTATATTAAAATAAAAGAGTTTTACCCCTATGTAAATAAGTATAAAAAGTAACAGGCTCTCTATGGGATCCCTTAAGTATCATAATACTGAAAGACAGATGACACTTATATTCCGTAATACAATGTCTAATAGCATAGTTATAATTGATAAAATAAATTGTTTATAATTGCGGTACACAATACAAAATATTACAATAAAATAAAACATAATAAACGGAAGAATCCAACAAGAAAGAAAAAAGTGATTGCACTGCCTGGCTCTCCACTAGATGGCACTATCTCAGGCTGGGTCCGGTATGTGGTGGTGCTCAATCCGAAATAAACATGCTGTATGAACAATGAATGAAGGATAAAAGGAGGCACTCACCAGCAGTGTATTCAGACCATCCGGCTTTTATTGCTGTGCGCAGGGGGAGCGGGGGAGACAAGGTGGGTGACCGCAGTTTCGCGGCTTAGTGCCGCTTTGACGAACCCTCATGTGACTGGTACGTCACTTCCTTTTATGTGTGCAACTTTATCAAACAATGTAAATGACAAACAAACAAACATCCATTAAAATAAAGTACAAAATACACTGGCTAGCATATTCGGATATAGGGATTCATGCAATATTCACATCACTACGAGTATTAAGACCCAGGGCGCCAAGCGCATCATATTTAATAATAAGTTCAGTTTCTTTTTGAAGGAGCAACCGCTTTCTATCACCCCCACCTTTTGGGGGAGGGACAATACATAACCCAGCAAAATGTAACTGTGAGGAATCCCCATCATGTTCCTGCTGAATATGTCTGATCAGGCAGGGGCTACCTTTCCCTGTCTGCACTGATCTGACATGCTCTGAGAATCTCCTCCACATGGGACGGATGGTCTTCCCTATATAATATTTGCCACAGTTACAAATCAAAGCATATACCACATACTGGCTTTTGCATGTCATAAAGTCATTAACCACATGTTCATGGCCACCTAATTTAATGTATCTACCATTATTTAATGATCTACAGTAGTGGCAATGGCCACACTTAAAATTACCCTTGGCTGACCTGGATGTAAGCCATGACCCTTCTTTTTGTGGATTTTGTTTGTCAAGTCTCCCATGGACTAGTAGATCTTTAATGTTCTGAGTGCGTCTAAATGTCACTGTGGGGCGCTCAGCAATGTGTCCTCTTAGGTGTTCGTCCTGTTCTACAATGTGCCAGTTTTTGTAAATAGCGTTCTTAATGGTTCTCTCCAGGGGTGAATAATCAAATGTGAATACCACTCTTTTTTTACGTGTGGCCATTGCCACTACTGTAGATCATTAAATAATGGTAGATACATTAAATTAGGTGGCCATGAACATGTGGTTAATGACTTCATGACATGCAAAAGCCAGTATGTGGTATATGCTTTGATTTGTAACTGTGGCAAATATTATATAGGGAAGACCATCCGTCCCATGTGGAGGAGATTCTCAGAGCATGTCAGATCAGTGCAGACAGGGAAAGGTAGCCCCCGCCTGATCAGACATATTCAGCAGGAACATGATGGGGATTCCTCACAGTTACATTTAGCTGGGTTATGTATTGTCCCTCCCCCAAAAGGTGGGGGTGATAGAAAGCGGTTGCTCCTTCAAAAAGAAACTGAACTTATTATTAAATATGATGCGCTTGGCGCCCTGGGTCTTAATACTCGTAGTGATGTGAATATTGCATGAATCCCTATATCCGAATATGCTAGCCAGTGTATTTTGTACTTTATTTTAATGGATGTTTGTTTGTTTGTCACTCACATTGTTTGATAAAGTTGCACACATAAAAGGAAGTGACGTACCAGTCACATGAGGGTTCGTCAAAGCGGCACTAAGCCGCGAAACTGCGGTCACCCACCTTGTCTCCCCCGCTCCCCCTGCGCACAGCAATAAAAGCCGGATGGTCTGAATACACTGCTGGTGAGTGCCTCCTTTTATCCTTCATTCATTGTTCATAATAAACGGAAGGTTGCAGGGTTAAAAAAAAGAAAATCTGAGCATGTAAACCCAACTGCATTCAAGGAATTAGTAGGTGGCATGGGTGATTGATTTGTTAAGTCTTCATGAGTCAGAGTAGCGTAACCTGCTGCCAAGTTGGATGAAGAATCAATAGTGGAAGTACTTGAAACTATTTGTAGTATATATTCCATGAGAATGTATACCAGTAAATAGTATTAGTTGCAAGTTGTAATAATGTATCCCATAAGCTGTATATGATACAAATGTAACAGTGGTGGGTGCTTTCACCTCTCACCACTCTTGGTGTCGTGCTTAAAATGGTTTCCCTCCTGTGTTGCCGAGATCATGTCACCCCCGAGCTGTCTGAACATGTCGCCAATAGTATAATACGGGATCCCCTTTTGTTTTACATAAATATATAGTAAAATAGCTGGCTGCTTTAATGCAAGAGGATCACATCTAATGTAATATAGCCTTCAGTTTTTATACTATATATATAAACTTAAAACAGCAAATTTTCGTTTCAGTTTGGCTATTTTAAATGAAAAAAATTGCTAAATTTTAATGAAAATATGCTATATTAAGTAAATCTATAGTATTGTACCTGGCAGCTTTAAAGCAAGTATATTGCGTCTAATAAAATGTAGCCACAAGCTATTGTACTATATGTTTACTAATTTAGCAATTTTTTTGTTTACAAAAGCAAAACTTAAATGAAATCATAATATAAAATCAAAATATATACCATTTCATTTCTAAATTTACTCGCAATTGGGAACTAACGGAAAAAGGGAACTGACAATATGTTTATGAATAAAACATAGAAATGTGAAGAAATAGTAGGCTCCCAAAATTTCTCCTAAAATGTATTGCATAGCTTTATAACAAACAAAGTATAATACAATGTAAACAACAGAGGCACACACTTTCATTATTATGTATCTGATGAGTTTTATATAAAAATAAAAGAGTTTGACCCAGATATAATGGATATATAAATTGTGTATAATTGTGGCACACAGTACAAAATATTACAATAGAACAAAACAAAAATGACCTACAGGTCTATAAAATACAAGGTTTAGTAGAAAATGATAGACCAATGGTGAGAGTCTCAGGTCACTTGAACACTTTGACTGATGGAATAGAAAAAAATGACACATGAAACTCTATTTTATAAATAAATGTTATAATTAAATCTACAATGAGTCCCTGGTTTCACAGTTAAAAAAAGATTAGGAAGGAAGGAATTAGTAAATAGCAAGAGTGATTGATGTGTTAAGACTTAGGGAGTCAAAGTAGCGTAGCTTGCTGCCAGGTTAAATTAAGAATTAACAGTAGTAGTACAAGTAATAATTTGTGTATATTCCATCAGAATATATACCGGCAAATAGTATAACCTGCAAGTTGTAATATTGTATTCCATAAGCTGTAGCTGATACAAATGTAACAGCAGTGGCTGTGTCCACCTCTTCACACTCCTGGCAACGTGTTCAGAATTGTTTCCCTCCTGTGTTGCCAGTATCATATCACCTCGAGTTGTCTAAACATGTCACCAAGAAGATGTTACCAAGAGTATTAGACGTCAACCCCCTTTTTTAAAGTAAATATATGGTAAAATAGCTGGAAGATTTAATGCAAGAGGATTGCATCCAATGCAATATAGCCGCCAGCTCTTTTTTAATTATATAACAACTTTAATCAGCATATTTTCATTTCAGTTTTGCTATTTTTGTTGAAAAAAAAGAGGAAAAAAAAAATAACATAAATTATAATAAGTAAATCTAAGGTAAAATACCTGGCGGCTTTCAATCAAGGGGATCGCGTCTAATACAATATAGCCCACAGCTATTTTACTATATGTTTAATTAAAAAGGCATATTTAAAAAGTTTACAAAAGCAAATCTTAAATGAAAGAATAATACAAATTGTCTAAACATGTCACCAAGATTATTAGACGTGATCACCTTTTATTTTTAAGTAAATATATGGTAAAATAGCTGTCAGCTTTAATGCATAAGGATCGCACCTAATAAAATATAGCCCCCAACTTTTTTATTATGTGTAAAATTTAAACAGTATAGGGGACATTTATCAAACTAATTGCGCCTGTTTTTAGTCTAATATATCTAGTTTGCGCTCAAAATAAATCTAATATGAATTTATTAAGCTTTTTTAGACAAGACTATCCAAATTAGATGCGACTTTTTGAATTAGATTTTTTGTTGTTAATTAGATTGAAAGTGCAGCAGAATTCTTTTTTAGCTAAATTTATTAACTGCTCAATTTTTTAAAAAGGCACATATATTGGCACATCGCTAGGTCTGCTCTGAACCAGGTGAATTTATTTGACTAATTAAAAGACCATTATTTTTAAGACACATTTACTATGCTATTAGACAATTTACATAAATTTGACTAAACACATTTAGATTTGAAATTATGCCAAAACATATTTGACAAAATCGTGTTTTTAGATTTGTTAGTAAATATTCTCCTATATTTTTATTTCAGTTTTGCTATTTAAAAGGAAACAAAGAAAAAAAATGTGAATGTAAATACGTCAATATGCTGTATTAAGTAAATCTATAGTAAAATACCTGGCGGCTTAAAATCAAGGGGATCACGTCTAATACAATATAGCCGACAGCTATTTTACTATATACAGTAATACCTCGGTTTTTGAACGCTTTGGAACTCGAACTGCTTGGTATTCAAACGAAAACTTACCCAGAAGTAGTGTTTGGAATTCTAACTTTGGTCGGTTTTCAAACGTTTTTCAAACGTTTTTGCGAGCATGGATGGTGGGTTGTACCTGGCGAGTTAAGCAGTGGGGAGGCATCACATACAGTACAGTGCTGTATAAGACTGCTGGAGTGCATATACAGTGCTTTAGTAGTACAGGCAGTGCACCACCATCTCCCATACATTACAGTGCTTGAATGGGGGGGACGCTATACAGTAAAGGATGGGTGAGAAGTTGGTGACTACTGTACTATAATTGCTGGTTCTGATGAACATTTCTTATGTTTAATGTCCTGTACAGTATAGTGCTGTTCTCTTCTGTACTGTAGTGATTATACTGAGCACTTATCAGTGTAATAAATGAGTATTGTAGGGAATTATTGGTGGCTGCTGGAACCAATTAATCACATTTACATTATTTCCTATGGGAAGACTTTGCTCGGTTCTCAAACTGCCTTCCGGAACCAATTAAGTTCGAAAACCGAGGTACCACTGTACTTACTTACAACTGCATGTTTACAGAAGCAAAACTGACATGAAAACATAATATAAATATAAAAATATATAAAATTTCATTCCTAAATTTTCCCACAATTGATGGTACATTTATGAATAAAGCATAGAAACGTGAGGAAATGGTAGGCTCTCAAAATCACTTCTAAAAATGATTTCTGTAAATGGTTAAAATGTATTGCATAGCTTAGAAAGTATAATACAATTTAAACAACATAAGGACAAACTTCCAGTATTATATATCTGATGAGTCTTATATTAAATTATAAAAGTTTGACCCAAATGTAAATTAGAATAAAAAGTAACAGGCTCTCTAGGGGATCCCTAATTTATCCTAAGTCCGAAAGATAGAGAACACTTACAATACATAATATAATGTATAATAGTAGATATAAATGATAAAGTAAATTATGTATAATTGTGGTACAAAATATTACAATAAAACAAAATAAAATTACCTAGGTCCACAAACTACAAAGTTTAGTAGAAAATAATTGACCAATGGTGAGAGTTTCAGGGCCCTTGCACACTCTGACTGATGGGATGAAAAAAATTGCACATGAAACTCAATGTTATAATTAAATTACATCAACAATCCCAGGTTGCAGGGTTAGAAAAAGAAGATTTTGGCATATAATGAATTTGCAAGGAATTAGTAGGTGGAATTAGTAGGTAATTGATTTGTTAAGTCTTAGTGAGTCAGAGTAGCATAACCTGCTTTCAAGTTGGATTAGGAATCAATAGCGGAAATACTTGTAACTATGTGAAGTATATTCCACGAGAATGTATACCAGCAAACAGTATAAGTTGCAAGTTGTAATAATGTATGTAATGTAATAATGTAAGTTGTATATGACACAAATGTAACAGCAGTGGGTGTGTCCACCTCGTCGTGCTCAGAATGGTTTCCCTCCTGTGTTGCCAGGATCATGTCACCCTCGAGCTGTCTGAAAATGTCGCCAATAGTATTAGATAGTATACGCTCCGGCCGGGATCCCGTGCGGCCCCGCAAAGAACTGACATGGGAATCGCGGCCGTAGGAAACCCTGTCAGTTCACACAATGAAGCGAGTGGCTTCGGCCTCTTGCTTCATTGTGAGCTATGGGAAGTTCTGATGTGGGTGCGCGCTGATGCGCCCGCATCCGAACTCTATGGCCATAAAGATCATCCGGCTGGTACTGCAGTATCGGCCAGGATGATCTTTGCAGAGATCGACCGTTCCGTGACCCGGCCGGGTCACGGAACGGCCCGTCTTTCAGGTAGTGTGAACATGGCCTTATTCTGTTTCCACCATGTATTTTCCCGTTGTAATGGGAGCTGTAGATTTGAAATTGCTAAAGCGCCACAGTCTGAGGTACATTGCACAGCACTATTCTCTGGCCTGAGGTATCCTAGCAGTTAAAATGGTGCAACTTTCATCATGCCCTTGGCAGTCCAGGCACGATTAGAGTTGTTTTTTGCGGGGCGTGGCCTGGACAGCGAGGCGAGCAGACGCATGTAAGAGCTGCTCCGTGAGAACCCCGCTAATACATCATCCTGCATTGATCCTGAGCACACAGGTTACCTGTATTCCGAGGAGAGGACTGGCGGCACCGATTACCCACAAGATGAGCCCCACTAGAGCGCAATCGGCGGCGGCAGAGCGGTTGGCGGAGTATGTCCGTCAGGGGATCCGAGATGGCGCCGGCTCTTCACAGGCTCCGAGTCCGGAACACAGCGAGGCCTCGGAGGGAGAGGAGCAGCCAGAACCAGCCCTCACAAAGGTATCGGCACAGCTTACCTCAGTACTGGAGGCTATCGCAGCAAGCACTACCTCACTCACGGGAAAGATAGAGGAGGTGAAAATAGATGTCGGGCTTCTGAGGCATGACATGCAGGCGCTTAGGGAGAGGGTCCGCCATGTAGAAGAACGGGTATCTGGCCTGGAGGACAGGATGGAGCCGGTCCCTGCAGCAGTCGCAGCGCTAGAACACCAGGCAGAGGGTTGGCGCCAAAAGGCAGACGACCTGGAAAATCGCCTCAGGCGAAACAATTTGCGGATCCTCGGGCTGCCGGAGCGTGCAGAGGGACAGGACCCAATTGCCTTCACTACCCAGTGGCTGACTTCCCTGCTGCCCGAGGTAACCTTCTCCTCCGCGTTCGCCATTGAACGCGCTCACAGAGTGCCAGCTAGGCCTCCGCAGCCAGGGGCTCCCCCTAGACCGTTTTTGGCCCGTCTTCTGAATAGCACAGACCGTGATCTGGTCCTACGCCATGCTAGACGCCTACCGGAGATAACATATAATGGGGCCCCGGTTTCAATCTTTCCCGATTTCTCAGCGGAGCTACAGAAGAAAAGGGCGACTTACATGGCGGTGAAACGCAAACTGAAAGAGAAGAATATCCCTTACTCGATGGCATACCCTGCACGTCTCCGAGTGGTAGACGGGGATAGAGCGGTGTTCTTTGGGACTCCACAAGAGGCGGAGGAATGGCTCTATCGCCAGCACGGCCGTTCTCCTAACCGTCCGTAACTGGCTAATCACCCTGCCTGACACGTGCTGGAGGAGATCGCCACCATGACAGCTGTGTGGCATGTTCAGCAACACCTGTCCTGAAACAGCACCTGGTTTATTGCAAATTGCGGGCTCGTTGTGCCTGTTTTACGTGTGAGACCTGACTGAGCTGTTGGTGCTGCTCCGGACATATCCTATATTGGTTTTGGGCTCCTGGAAGCGGAGACTAATATATGTTCCGGAGAGAGGCTCCGACTGTAGCCCTAATTACTCCTATTCGGCATTGGAGTCGTTGCCTTTATGCTTTAGTTGCTATGTGTGTATGTCGCCCCTGTTTGTATGTCACTATGTACGTCTTTCCCCATACTTGGATGTATATATGTGCCAATGTTATCCGGCAGCTACCGCTAGGGGGCGACGGAGCTTCACAAGCTGTCTGTATACTCAACTCTGATGCTGGTTGCAAAAGTTTTATGATCTTTTCCAAAACTGGTTTGTTTTGCCTACTGTCTACACATTCAGTTATACTGCTCTAGGGTCTGTGGTAACACCTGTGCTTCGGATTTGGAGCACGGGTGTCACTACGCTATGTGAGATGCACCAGTCTTTCCTGTCTTCTTTTTCTTCCCACTGATAATTTCATTATACTGTGTTGCTATATACATCATATGGTATTGCGGGATTCTTCCCCCGTACTGTGATTTTTCACACCTATTAGTGCAACGGAGATGACGCAATCTCTGATGTTTCTTTTACTGGTTGGAGTTCAATGTGTTTTGTCACCACGGTTTGGTGATTTAGTTACAAAGCACTGGGACAGTGAACTTTTCCTCTTTCTTTTCTCACTCCACACACCGCATAATAATGTCTATGTTATTCTATGGATTGGACACCTCTTAGTAGGGATGGTCCTTATTGTTTATTATAGGTCCTGGGATCAGATATGGCGTCCATTACGGTAATGTCTTGGAATGTTAGAGGCCTGGGGACACCAAGGAAGTGAGTTATGGTATTTTCACATATCAGACGGTTTAACCCTCACATTTTATGTCTGCAGGAGACACACCTTACTCCTAACACTTCACATAGGATGAGGAGGCAATGGGTCCAGTGGTCTGAACATGCATGTCATACTTCTTATTCTAGGGGGGTGTCATTGTTCATTAACAAGTCTCTGAAGTGGGATCCTATAGCTGTCCGGAGGGATAATGAGGGGAGGTTTGTGTTTGTTTTCGCATACATAGATAATCACCCATATGTGCTCCTAGGCATTTATAATCCCCCTCATGCTTCCCTACATGTGCTACATCAGGCTGCGGTGTTCGCGGCCACATACCCGCAAGCTTTGTGTGGGAGACCTTAATATGTTGGTTAATCCCCTAGTGGATAAACACGGTGCGGGCCCGCCAGTAACCTCTCAGTCTGCTTCGCCCCTGAGAGCACTATTGGATGAATTAGGCTGGGTAGACATTTATAGGCACCATCATCCCAACGGGAGGGACTATTAATGTCATGCAGCGGGAAGGCATACCTTGTCCAGAATGGATCATGCACTGGGGACGCCGTCTATGGCCTCTGCCGTGTCTCGGGTTTACTACACTCAGAGGGGAATATCCGATCATTCAGCCCTGCTTCTGCATGTTCACACTACTGGGTCTCCTAGGATGCGGAACCATAGGAATAATCCATTTTGGCTATCCCTGATAGGCTCCCATGATAGGATCCCTGACCAGATCTCCCAGTTTCTTCTAGCTAATGACCCTCACGAGAATAAAAACACCTTGTGGGAAACATTTAAAGCGTATTTACGGGGATGTGTGCAGTCTACTGTTTCGTATCTGAAGCGTGAGTCCACCCGGGAGGAGATGGAGTTAGCTGCCCGATGTCTGTATTTAGAAACGCAATTTACACAAAATCCCACTGAGGCACATAAGCAAGCATGGTTAGTGGCGGGCCGTCAATACCTTTTCCATATAAAAGAGAAAGCTAATAGGAAATTGTTCTTTACTAAGCAAACGTTTTTTGAATTGGGGAACCAATCTAGTAAAATGCTCGCACATCTGATCCACCAAAATTCTGCCTCTCCAGCTGTTATCAAAATACGGGACTCTCAGGGTGTGATTCACGCTTCGGACGATGGAATAGCTGCCTGTTTTACAGATTTTTATGTTGATCTATACACGTCCAGGGTAGATTACACCCAGTCGGAACTGAGAGGGTACTTAGACGATTTAACCTTCCCCACCTTATCGGCTGACAGTAGATTAGAATTAGAAGCCGCATTTACCACAGAGGAACTGCTGGACGCTATATCGGATATTAAAACAGGCAAGGCACCCGGCCCGGATGGAATCCCGGTTGACGTATTTAAACGTTATGTAGATCAGATCCCTTCTCTTATGCTAAGCATGTTTCAGTACGCTTTTGACGAGAACAAGCTTCCAGAGTCTATGAATGAAGCTACTATTATTGTGATATTGAAGCCTGATAAGGATCCACTGGACTGCAGCTCGTATAGGCCCATTTCATTGCTCAATCTAGACTACAAAATCCTTACCAAAATGCTGGCCAAAAGGCTTAATAAATATATTACAGAAATAATTCATTGTGACCAGTCGGGATTCATTCCGGGCCGATCCACTTCAGATAATATCCGCAGAGTACAATCCCTTGTCCAGGTGGGAGGTGCAAAAGGGGCAGACTGGGCCTTGGCCTCGCTCGACGCGGCCAAGGCGTTCGATTTCGTAGAATGGGGATATCTCTTTGAGGTGTTGGCTAGATTTGGGTTTGGCCCTAATTTCTTCAAATGGGTGTCCTTACTATACCAGGCTCCGAAAGCACGTCTTATGGTGAATGGTGTATATTCTCGTTACTTCTCGTTGTCCCGTGGCACCCGTCAAGGGTGTCCACTGTCACCTTTGTTATTCGCTCTGGCGATTGAACCCATGGCGTTGAGGTTACGGAGAAACCCGTTGTATAAAGGTATTATCAATGGTGATCGGGAAGACAGGGTAGGATTGTATGCTGACGACACTATTCTTTTTATGTCCTCCCCTCTTACTACTCTCCCTCTGGCGATTTCCCTCATCAACTCCTTTGGCCGCTACTCCGGTTTATATATTAACTAGTCTAAATCTGTATTTCTGCCTCTATGTCCAGATGGTTGGGCGGCTAACGCCCATGGGTTGCCAGTTGTGGCCCAGTTTAAGTATCTGGGTATCACGATCTGTAGACAATACTCCCAGGATCTCGCTAAGAATATTTATCCCTTATTAGATTTCATAAAAGCCAAGTTTAAGATCTTGGCGACTCTCCCTCTTGCAGTTCCGGGGCGTATTAACCTCATCAAGATGGTTATACTACCAAAATGCCTGTACATGTTGGAGCACGCCTCGGCTCCGATCCCAATATCCTTCTTTAAGAGCATCCACTCCCTCTTCCCCTCCTTTGAGAGAATCTTTGTTTATGGCACGAAAGACGATAGCAATGAGATGGATGGACATCAGACCCCCATCAGTGATTAAATGGAAAAAACTAGTCAATTCGTTTTGTCTTATGAGTTTATTATATATAAACATAGAGGGTGTTCTGCGAAATTCCGCAAGGTGTGGGGATGGTGGTGTGATTCGCCTCTAACTGCATTCTAACCTGGTAGGTTTGTGCGGATGGATGAGCGTAACATCCCTTCACCTCGCGGTGATGAATAAGGCATTATTGTGCCGCCCTGGTGTGGAGTTGTCCTTCGCTATGGCTTTTCTCATTAACCCTTTTTCTTGTTTTGTCACTGATTTGTGTGGTGTGATTACTTTCTAAACCTATGTAAGTTGGTTCTCACTGTCCTGTTTCAGTGTTTGTACCCATTTTACGGACACAGGAGTGTTTATATCTGCTCGGCTGAGCTGTCATGTACATGATGGAAATGATTTGACTTGTTACTTGTGTCTGCTATTTCTCCTTCAATAAAATGAGTTTAAAAAAAAAAAAAAAGAGTTGTTTTTTGCTTGCAACTGCTGGGGAGGCACAGAACTCTCTTAAACCAAGATTAAATTGAATCAAACTCTTTTAGCTCTTTCCTAAATGACACACTCTTCAAGGAAGAGAGACAACTTGTGCTTAGTGCTTCCGTGTTTGTAGTGTGCAGAGGAGTGCACTGGTGACAAGGGCACACTACTTCTGCTGACTGCCTGCAGAAAGATCAGGTTGGCTTCGAATGTAAGGACACCTGGAGTAGAAAGATGGTTACACAATGCCTGTTCTAGTTATGGCAAGTAACTGGAATCAGATAAATAAACTTTCCAAGGGTTTTATTTGGCAGTTTCTCCGGACTTTAATGTAAAGTGCCAGTTCATCCAAACCCGAACCCTAAATGGGCCACAGTAAAAAAAGCTAAATGATTGCAGGCGTTTTAGTGTAGTTCACATAGTTCACTCATCTATACTTACCTGTCCTCAGCTAGCCTTCTGTGTTCCCATATAATAAAGGCACCCTCTATGCAGCATCCCCATGTAGTAAAGGACCCCCCCATGCACAATCCACATGTAGCAACCCTCAATGCAAGATTCACACATAGCACAGACATCCCTGTGCAGCAACTCATTATAGTAATGACTAGTGATGAGCGAGCGTGCTCGTCCGACCTTGGTACTCGTTCAAGTATTAGGGAAATCAATGGTACTCATTACTCGGACGATCATCTCGCGATACTCGAGAAAATCTCATCATCTGTTTCCTTAAGTTTGGGTGCAATTTCTCAGCGAATCAACATGCAGGAGACTCTTTAGTACATCCTGCGATGACGTTGGACACATACATATCGATAGCAGCGATTGGTTGGCAAGATCAGATGACCCTGGCATATAAAAATCTCGTCCGGGAGTGCTCGCTTCAGACGTATGCTGGAAGAGATTAGGGACAGAGCTGCTGCTGGTCAGGGAGAGCGTTAGGGAGGGAATTAGCGTACCAGTAGGCAGGGAATACTAGCGAAACAACCAAACAGCCCTTATAAGGGCTTAACATGTTTTTTTTTGTTTTTTTTTTATTACTACAGACTGCTGGCTGGGACTTGCAGTGCAGTTACCACGATTTCAGCAGCACACTGTGGTGATCGGCTGGTGGGAGAAAGGGGACATTAGGTGTTGCATACAGACCCTTAAGGGTGCCTTCACACCTACCGACTCGCAGCGTTAATAACGCTGCAAGTCGGCTAGGTCCTGGCAGATCACTGTCATTACATACACGCAGCGGTCTGAACGACCGTTGCGTGTATTTTAATCTGTTGGCCCCTTAACCCCTTCTGATGCCGGCCGCCTCCCGCTCTGCTCTGTATACATACCTCCGCGCTCCACGGGGTCCCGGCGTCCTGCTCTCCCAGCCGGCCAATCAGTGGCTGCGGCAGGGCAACACACTGATTGGCCGGGCGCGAGAGCAGGACGCCGGGACCCCATGGAGCGAGGAGAGGTAATGTATACAGAGCGGAGCGGAAGGCGGACGGCATCAGAAGGGGTTAAGCGGCCGGCAGATTTACATACACGCAGGTCGTTCAGACAGCTGCGTGTATGTAATGACAGTGATCTGCCAGGACCTAGCCGACTTGCAGCGTTATTAACGCTGCGAGTCGGTAGGTGTGAAGGCACCCTAAGAAGTGTTCAGTACTCTTCTATTATTTTGTGGCTGGTGGTGCTGCTGTCGTAGATTGTATTGCTGTGATTTGTAGTACACCTGCATAGATCTTCACTGCTCATTGTCCTGTGTAACAGGTGCCATAGACCACAGACCACCACTTACACACAGACTATACGACAGCCTCCAAATACTAGTGTGACCCTGACCACCAGTATATTTTCTGATTTCTGTATTTCTACTGAAGCCATACCCAAGCTCACTGCTAATTGCCCTGTGTAAGGGGGTGTCACACAGTGTATAGCTGCAGTCACGAAAAGATTGTATACCACAGCCCCCCAAAAAACTAGTGGGACCACCAGTATATTTTCTGATTTCTGTATTTCTTACTCAAGGCATATCTAAGCTCACTACTGATTGCCCTGTGTAAGGGGTGTTACACAGTGTATTGGTGCAGCCACAAACAGATTGTATACCACTGGTTCCAAAAAACTAGTGGGACCACCAGTATATTTTCTTAGGGGGCATACCCAAGCTCACTGCAAATTGCCCTGTGTAAGGGGGTGTCATACAGAGTATAGCTGCAGTCAGCAACAGATTGTAAACCACAGCCTCCAAAAAACTGTTGTGTCCACCAGTATACTCCATATAGCAGTACTTACACACAGACTCTATACGACTACTTTCAAAAGTAGTCTGAGTAATATATTTTCTTGGCTTGCTGTAATTTGTAGTGCAGCTATCTCAGACTTGACTATGCAGTGTTCATAAAATAGTGTACCCCAGGGGTAAGGGTCGAGGACAAGGACGAGGGCATGGGGTTCTAAATGATGCAGTGGGCAGAGGCCGTGATTCTGGGCAGGTTGACACAGCAGCACCCGTTAAGGAAGGAGCAGTGGCACACCGCAGACATTCACTCCCTAGCTTCTTCTGGCAATTTATGGGGTCTCAGGGTACACCACTATTGAAACTGCAAAAGTGTGAACAGATGCCGACGTGGATAGCGGATAATGTGTCCAGTAACTTATCCACCACCCAGTCTTCCACGCAGTCCACCCAAGCTAGCCAAGGGAGTGGAACCCTTGCTCCCGAAGCTCAGCCTCTTTCCCCACAGCCTATGACCACCAGTATATTTTCTGATTTCTGTATTTTTTACTCAAAACATATCTAAGCTCAGGAATGATTGCCCTGTGTAAGGGGGTGTCACACAGTGTATAGGTGCAGCCACCAACAGATTGTATACCACTGGTTCCAAAAAAACTAGTGTGACCTCCAGTATATTTTCTGATTTCTTTATTTCTTACTCAAGGGCATCTCCAAGCTCACTACTGATTGCCCTGTGTACGGGGGTGTCACAATGTGTATAGGTGCAGCCACTAACCATCTAGCGCAGTATTCAACTGTCACTACAACAGACCTATGAACGGAAGCGCAAATACACTGCAACTCAACCACATGCACAAGCCCTAAATGTGCACATTGGCAAATTGTTGAGCCTGGAGATGCTGCCCTATCGGCCGGTAGAGACAGAGGCTTTAAGTCAGCATGTCAGGCACTGGCACAGTTCAAAGGAACAGAGAGTGAATATGGTGGATCCTAATTTAGCATCCTTTTCTTCTCCATTTTTTGACAACAACGATTACTGGCTGTTCACCCTCCTTACTTACAGTATGATCTGACAACACTAGCGCCAGAGGATGTAGTTCTGTGGGCCAAAAAGCGGGGGAGAGGACGGGTGGAGCAGGCAGCTTGTCAATGGGCAGGGGAACACTCTCCAAGGCTCTCCAGGGCTTTTGACTGTTTCATGGCACCCCAGCAAGACTATGTCACCTGTCCCCAGTTTAGACAGAGTAGGGGGTAGGCCTTCAGAAAGATAGTGATGGAGTACCTTGCTGACCATATCAACGTATACAATCTGGGGGTAATTGCAGCTATATAGTATGCCACCATCTTACACAGGGCAATTAGCAGTGAGCTTGGATGTGACTGCAGTCATAAATGAAGAAATAAGAAAATATACTGGTCACACTAGTTTCTGGAGGTTGTTGTATAGAATCTGTGGGTAACTGCAGCTATATAATATATGCTAACATCTTTCACAGGGCAATTAGCAGTGAGCTTGGATGTGACTCACCACTTTTCCCCACCACTGATTCGATTTTGAGTTTGACTTGGAGGTGCTGGGCTACTCTGCCTCTAGCGTGTTGTCAGAGCAGGTCTTCAGTGCAGCAGGTGGCATCATCATTCATCACTAATAAGCACACCCACCTGTCAACTGACAGCGCTGACAGGCTGACGTTTATTATTTTTCTTATTTCTTTATTTCTTATTGCAGCCATATCAAAGCTCACTGCTAAATACCCTGTGTAATTAGCAGTGAGCTTGGTTGCATGTGTGTTAGAATTTGGGCCACTCACGTATCCTCTTACACAGCAGTTGTAAAGAAGATGACAAGCTTAGTCCATGTGCTCTCGCTCAAAAGATAGGAGCAATGATTTAATGAACAAAAATACTGAGCATACAAAAGTTATAGGTATAGATAAGAATAACAAGTTATCTTACAAAGGTTGTTGTTTCAAGCAGAGTCCATTATCTGGAGTTGAAGAATGTCTTTCAGTTCATGTGTCCAGTGCTAGATGTTCCTGGGAGGGGTCTCACAAGCCTGGTGTGCAGATGGATAGCATTTCCAGGGTCTCCTCCATCTTATCCTATATTTCCTGCTTATATAGCTGAAACCCCCACCTCCCGTCTCTGAGCCTCAACTTATATGGTGACTTCTAAGGAGCTACGTGACATCCCAGAATATACTTCTGCTTCTCCCTACAAATGTATATATATCTATATGACTGATGCTAGCATATGTTACCAGCAATGCAGTAAACAAGTTATTCTCAGAACTAACTCCCTGAGACAAGATGGCTGTACAGTGGTTCAAACCTTATTATATATATCTACCCTCTTACTACCAACTATAACTTTAAACTATGTCTTATGCTTTAGATTGACATGGTTATACTATGTTAGTTAGAGACTAGTGATGTTAGTATATTTTACAATGTGACAACAGGCTGAACCTATTGGTGGCTCTGCAACTCGGCAGCCTTACACATGTACCATTCCTGGCCCATGTCTTCAACCTAGTGTTGGTGCGGTTCCTTAAAACCTACCCCAATTTGGCTGACTTGCTCACCAAGGTGCAGCACATCTGTGCGCATTTCCGCAAACCAGGGAAAGTTACCCCAACTGCTACAGTCAAATTCAAAGTCAAATTTAAACTCAAAACAGTGGTGGGGAGAAGTGGTGAGTTACTTGATACAGGGAATGTGATTCCAATTGCTACAGTCAAATTTAAAGTCAAATGTCATCTTACGGGTGTCCTCTGCCGTCCTTTCACCAGTGCCTTCTACCTTCCTTGGATGTTGTAGCCGTTTTGAAGGCAGGATTGACCAGGTCTTTTTAATAAAATTCCGGGGCCTCTTAAGAAGACTGTATAGTATTACCCTGTGTAATTAGCAGTGAGCTTGGTTGCGTGTGACAATGGACGGAACCTGGTGGCAGCTCTGCAACTCGGCAGCCTCACACATGTACCATGCCTTGCCCACGTCTTCAACCTAGTGTTGCTGCGGTTCCTTAAAACCTACCCCAATTTGGCTGACTTGCTAACCAAGGTGCACCGCATCTGTGCGCATTTCCACAAGTCAACCAGGGAAAGTTACACCAACTGATGCAGTCAAATTCAAATCAGCGGTGGGGAGTAGTGAGGAGTGACATGATGCAGTGAATGTTACTCCAACTGCTACAGTCAAATTCAAATTCAAACTCAAAACAGCGGTGGGAATATAAGTGGTGGGTGACATGATGCAGAGAATTTTAACACAACTTCTACAGTCAAATTCAAACTCAAAACAGCGGTGGGGGGAAAGTGGTGAGTCACATGATGCAGGGAATGTTACCCAAACTGCTACTGTCAAATTCAAACTCAAAACAGCGGTGGGGGGAGAAGTGGTGAGTCACAAGATGCAGGGAATGTTATCCCAACTGTGGATGTCATCTTACGGGTGTCCTCTGCCGTCCTTTTACCAGTACCTTCTACCTTCCTTGGATGTTGTAGCCATTTTGAAGGCAGGATTGACCAGGTCTTTTTAATAAAATTCCGGGGCCTCTTAAGAAGACTGTATTGTTATTATTCGTCCCTACCTCCAAAGATATGTTTCTCACGCACAACTGCATGAGGGTGTGAGGCTAAATCTAGCCATAATCTATTTTAGCTTTAGGCGCAGCAGCACGCCAACAGGCGGTGCTCAAACTGCTGAACAGAACCTTCTACCTTCCTTGGATGTTTTAGCCGTTTTGAAGGCAGGATTGACCAGGCCTTTCACCAGAACCTTCTACCTTCCTTGGATGTTGTAGCCTTTTTTGAAGGCAGGATTGACCAGGTCTTTTTAATAGACAGGCTACGGCACTTGCCCTCTCTTAAAGACTCTTTAAAGGATTGAAAGTGTATTTGTTCAAATTCCAGGGCCTCTTGAGAAGACTGTATCGTTATTCTTCGTCCTTACCTCCAATAATATGCTTCTCACGCACAAATGCATGAGGGTGTGAGGGTAAATCTAGCCATAATCCGGCTATTTTTATTGGATGATTGTATTGTCCATCTTGGTCTGGGTCAGTGGTGTCAGGCTAAGTTTTTGGGTGGTCCATATGCTACCGGTGTTTGAATGGTTCTCTGTGTCCTCACTGCCATGCTGTATCAGGCCAAATTTTGGGGTGGTTCATATGCTACCTCTGTTTAATGGTTCTCTGTGTCCTCACTGCCATGCTGTGTCAGGCCAAATTTTGGGGTGGTTCATATGCTACCTCTGTTTTAATGGTTCTCTGTGTCCTCACCACCATGCTGTGTCAGGCTAAATTTTGGGGTGGTTCATATTCTACCTCTGCTTTAATGGAATTCTGTGTCCTCATCGCCATGCTGTGTCCGGCCTAATTTTGCTACCTCACTTTAAATGGTTCTCTGTGTCCTCACCGCCATGCTGTGTCAGGCAAAGTGTTGGCTGATTTAGATGCTACCTGTATTTGAATGGTTCTCTGTGTCCTCACTGCCATGCTGTGTCAGGCTAAATTTTGTGGTGGTTTATCTGCTACCACTGTTTTTAATGGTTCTCTGTGTTCTCACCGCCATGCTGTGTCAGGCTAAATTTAGGGGTGGTTCAAATGCTATCTCTGTGAACCACCACACGTGGTACATGGGGAAATATGGTTTCATCAAATTATATACCAACATCCTGGCGTTGGTTTTTAAATATAGATGAGCGGCATTAGAGTCAGCCATAGGTGTGATGTGCAACAGATCCTCTCTCTCTATGTCGTATTTGACTTCTCTCCCTTTTCTTTTTTTTTAAATTCTTTAACATCTTTATTATACAAAAAAAGAAAAGTGTATTCACAACAATTGGAAGATAAAAAACAAAGTTAACATATCTTAAAAAAGAAATACAAAAATAATCAATATTTTCACCCTTCCCCCCACCCCACCCAACCCCCATATCCAGCACAAGCGAAGGAAAGGAAGAAAAGAGAAGAAAAGAGAGAGAAAAAAAAAAAAAAAAGAAAGAATACACACAGAAAAAGGCCAGATGCGCGTAACCAACTATCCCTCAGAGAGCCTGGAACTTACTTTACCCCACTTCTCCCAAATTTTACAGAAACGAGCAAGAGACTTACTAGATTGTTTTTTAGCCAAGAATTTTTCATACTTATATACCCTATTCACTAAAAGTTCCCATTCCCGAAAGACCGGGGAAGAGGGACCCATCCAGTATCTAGAGATTAAGACCCTGGCCAATAAAGTAAGTTTATTGATTAACCTGCTATCGGCTTCCTTAACAGGAAACGCCCCTAGAATAACTGGGAATAGCTCACCCGTAATCTGCAACTATCCCTCAGAGAGCCTGGAACTTACTTTACCCCACTTCTCCCAAATTTTACAGAAACGAGCAAGAGACTTACTAGATTGTTTTTTAGCCAAGAATTTTTCATACTTATATACCCTATTCACTAAAAGTTCCCATTCCCGAAAGACCGGGGAAGAGGGACCTATCCAGTATCTAGAGATTAAGACCCTGGCCAATAAAGTAAGTTTATTGATTAACCTGCTATCGGCTTCCTTAACAGGAAACGCCCCTAGAATAACTGGGAATAGCTCACCCGTAATCTGCATACCCATACGGTTTGCCATAAAATCAATCACTTCCTTCCAGAAACCCTGAACAGATGAGCAGTCCCATAATAAATGAAAAAAATCTGCATGTTCCTGCTGACATTTTGGACATCTTGAATCCTCTCTACACCCCATCAGAAACAGCTTTTCCGGGGAAAAATATACTCTGTACATCATTTTATAACAGATCAAGCGATGTGAATTACTAACAGATATTGATCTTAAATTGCGCTTCATCTCTTCCCACTGAGAGACACTTATGTCGCCTATCCTGAGGGCCCACTTATCTCTCATTCTGGACAAAAACGGGTTGCTCCTCTCCCGAACCAGATATCTATATATACCTGACATTACTTTCTTACCACTGGGGAGGTTCCTAAGATACTCAAAGAAAGGGTGAGATTCTATTTGGCCAACTACATCCATCCCCTGAGAACTGAAAAGCATTAAACACTTGTACATACCAGAAGTACTGTGAATCATCTACATTATAGTGCAATTTACAATCTTCAAAAGAAATCAAAGAGCCATCCATCACCAATTGTCTAATATATTTCAAAACCTCTATTTATCCAGAAACGAGGTTCTGGAATCTTCAAAATTCTTTCAATGCAATGTTTCCCAAAGTGAAGAAAAGCTAAAGTTATAATGACAATTACATATCTTTTTTAAGTGCTTCCAAATATTATAGTATTTCTCCACCTGAACCATTATTTTACAACCACCAAAGCCAGCATCTGCCCCGACAAAAGCATCTTCAAAACCCCAGTGAGTGTGATCTAGGATATACCTTAAGATGGGGGACTTCCGTCCCTTGTGGTAAGTCCTGTGCGCCAATAGCTAAATAATAAATAAAGAAATCCGGCATCCCAAAACCTCCCTCTTCCAACCTTCCAGTGAAATTTTTATACTTCAATCTGGCCCTTCCATTCCAAATAAAAGAATTGAGCATAGTGGCCAATTTCTCAAACCATGACCTGGCAATCCAAATAGGAGAAGAGAATAAAAAATACAATACTTGCGGGAGAATAACCATTTTTATTAAGGCCATCCTATCCACCATAGAAATATTCAATTGTGACCAGAGACTTAGCTTACCCTGAATCCTCTTCCGAAGGGGAAGAAGGTTCAGCTCAGGAAAGTCTTCAGCCTTACCCGATATTTGGACGCCTAAGTATTCAAAACTTCCCCCAAATGGCACAGCCGCGATATTTAATTCCCTTAATGAGACCTCTGGTTCGAGAGGGAGCAACACAGACTTACTCCAGTTTACCTCCAGGCCTGACACAGTGCCAAATCTATCCACCAACCCAACTGCTTTACGGATTGCGCTCTCTCCCCCTCTGACAAACAGCAGAATGTCATCCGCATATAACAGTACTTTTTCCGCTTCTCCTCTAAGACCAAACCCCACAAAATCTGAAGATGATCTAATAAGAGTAGCCAGAGGCTCTATATAAAAAAACAAAAGAAGGGGGGACAGAGGGCAACCCTGTCTAGTGCCTCTGCAAGGGGAGAACCAGTCAGTTACATCATTATTAACCACTACCTTAACCAAAGGCTGAGAGTATAGCAGTTTTACCCAAAAGAGAAAATTTTTACCTACCCCAAATCTTTCCAAGACTCTCCATAGGAAACCCCACTCCACCCTGTCGAAGGCCTTAGTGGCATCAATCGACAGGATGGAGCGGGGAACCCCAGAATCCAGCTGCACATTTGCGAAAACTCTAGAGATATTGTCCCTGTATAAATCTACCCGGGACAAACCCTGCTTGCTCCTCACCTATCATATCTGGAGCAACCTGCGCCAACCTTTGCGCCAATACTTTAGCTATTATTTTACAATCCGAGTTAATAGCGAAATGGGCCGGTAAGAGTCGACTTTTGTGGGATCTTTGTTCTTTTTTAGATATCAGGACTATACTTGCCTCGCGCATAGATCGCGGTAACAGCCCCATGGCACAGGAATCCCTAAAGGTTTCTAGGAGCTTCGGAAGGAGGATATCTTGAAATTCTTTATACACCTCGAAGGGCAGCCCATCAGTTCCGGGGGTGGAGTGGCCCCTGAAACTATTCAGGGAACGTTTTAGATCTTCTATTGTTATAGGTCTATTCAGAATAATTTTTTGTTCAGGATTCATTATGGGAATATCTAGACCTTCTAACAATGCATCAGTCAAGTCTACATCTGTCTGCCCTATAGAGCTATAAACTTCCTGAAAATGTTGAAAAATTATGCTTTTAATCATCTCAGGATCATTAGTAGAATTACCTTGTTTATCAGATAATAATGTAATACATTTTTTGGGGTCCTGATTTTGGACCACTGTGGCAAGAAACTTTCCAGGTCTACCCCCTTCAATAAACTGAGACTGCCCCTGAAAGAAGGACTTATGCTGAGCTTTTGCTAGTAATAATTCTGAATATTCTTCTTGCAACAGTTTTAACTTAGCCCCATTCTCCCCGGAGGATACACTGCCAAATTCAGCTTCAGCATTATTCAGATCCGCTTCAATTCTCTTTCATTGGTGCTAAATTCTCTCTTCTTCCGCTTGACCTCCCTATACAACAATCCCCTCAGGAACGCCTTAAGGGCATCCCAAACAAACTGTAAATCAGTTGACCCTTTATTTTGGCACCAAAAAAATTCTAACTCGTCTCTTATGACCTGTTTTCCATCTATAACAGAGAGCCAATACGGATTAAAGCGGAAGTCCTTCCTAGCTCCAGCTCCCAACCCGGGAAGTTTAATATATAACACCATGGGAGAATGATCAGAGATCGACCTGGGCTCATATTTCAATGATCTAACCCATTTTATAGAGGAGGAATTGCAGAATACCATATCTATACGGGAGGCCGCGAAATGAGAGGAGCTGAAACAGGAGAATACCGAGGCATCACCGTATAGACATCTCCACACATCATACCAATTCATCTCCTCTACCATCTTTGCCAGAGGGGAAGGGCGAGGGCCCGCAGTCCTCATCCTACCTCTCCTATCTGCGTAATTATCCATAGGGCAGTTGAAATCACCACATATAAAAAGGGGGACTTCCCCCTTATCATGAACAAACCCAATAAGCTTGAGTAACACGGTCAATGAAAAGGGGGGGGGAACATAAATTACAGCCAGGATCATCCTAACGTCATAAATAATACAATCTAAGAATATATATCTTCCCAAAAGATCAGTCCTGCAGTCCAGTTTCTGAAAGGGAATCCCCCTGTGAATATAGATTGAGACTCCCGAGGAGAAACTGGAATGCATCGTATGATATTGAAATGGGGCCCATCTTCTTTTTATCTTATTTACATTATCATGTGAGCAGTGGGTCTCAACCAAACAGACGACAGCAGGAAGGAATTTGTTGATCCGATCGAAAACCGCACATCTCCTAGTTCGATCCCCCAACCCCCTTACATTCCAGAAGAAAATTCTAAGATCAGAGAGAGCCATATTTAACCTGAGGCCTGGACAAACAAAAAAAGAAACAGAGCAAAGCAGTACAGGAAAAAAAAAGAAAAAAACCCAAACTCAACCCCCCTTATCCACCTCTGCTGGACTACCCACCCCCACCCCATACCACCCCATCCCACCCCCTCCCCCCAACCCTCCACATGGTTCCCTGGGCCATACATACCCGGCAGAACCTCTTCTTTAAACGTACTACACAACCAACTGACTCCAACCCTCCCCCCTCCTCCATAAAGACCGGATTTAACAATAATTATTTTATCCCCTCCCCGTCCAGCCAACTCAGGGCCTCAGCAGGAGAAGGGAAAAAATTCACCCTCTCCTTATATACCACCCGGAGTTTGGCAGGGAACAACAGTGAAAAAGGGATATTTGCTTGATGGAGCCGCATTTTTATATCTTTAAATGATAGTCTCTTGACTTGAGTCGCTCTAGAGAAATCTGGAAAAAACGAGATTTTAACTCCATTATATAAATGTCCCCCTTTTTTCTTGCCAACTTCAATATAATATCCCGATCTCCGGAACACAGTTTTAATTAATAATACTCTTGGAGGGGCACCCGGAGGCAGAGGTTTCAGCGGGACTCTATGTGCTCTCTCCAATCCAAATAGGTCTGAGAAAGCCTCCCTTCCAAACAGATCAATTAACCACTTAGAGCAGAACTTTACGGCATCCTCCTTCTCTGAACCCTCTGGGAGACCAAGTATCCTTACATTGGACCGCCTTGAGCGATCCTCCAGATCAGTGATTTTATCATTAATAAATTTAAATTGCTTATCATGATCCTGAATTGACTTTTTTAAATCTGCAGTAACCGCTTCCAACTTAGGAACAGAAATCTCCAATGACGAGACTTTTTCTCTGATCTTGTTCAAATCATCCTTAATCAAGCCAACATCTGTAGACAAAGTCCCAACATTGGTTGTCAAGTCCGATAGAGATTTACTACAGACCATTAGCTCAGCCAAGATGGTGTCAAGTTTTTTATCCATCTCCCTTCCTCCTCCATCAGTCTCAGCACCCCTCCTTTCCCTCCTGTAGCACTGAGAATCGTGACCCCACAGGGCCCAGCATCGGTGAAGGAGACCGGGAGCTAACCGCTTTAGAATAATTCCCCGGAGATTTCATAAATTCATCAATTTTGATGGCTTTATCTTTGTTGGAGGGGGCCTTCTTATTACTAGCTCTGGAGGACATTGCATTTATTTCTCCAAGACGGCCAGTGTACTGCAATTCAAAAAGTCACTGTGAGATTATATACTAGCAAGGTAAGGCGGCATTGGAGCATTATCAGAGCACATACTCACAAACAGCCAAGACTTTACTCTGAGGCTTATATCAGAAGGGAGCGGCTGTTGACTAGTCAGCAGCAGTATATCTATATCCACGTCTCCCTAGAGAGAAACAGATACAGTAAGGGCATCATATCAGTCTATTACTAATGTCCCACTGTAAAAACCTGTTTGCCTGTAACCAGTGATGCACCTCAAGACGACTTGTGCTTTACACTATACATTGTAATTCATATGGCCTATAGCCCACTTAGAAGGAGCCGTTGCAATGTTCACCAGAGCACGCTGTACACCATCTTCTCCTATATTGGAGGAAGAGGATGGTTGCATCGGAGTCTGATTTTATCCTTATCTGCAGCCATAGCTCTCAAGCAGTCTATCATTTCAAGAGAAGGGGAGGAATGCAACATGGGAAGCTAGGCCACGCCGCCACATGAACCCGGCGACACCCGCCCCCCCCCCAACCGGGGGGGCCAGCACCGCCGCAGCCCCACAAGCGGACCGGCCCAATCAACCCCAGCAAACCCCCCCTCCCCGCGTCCCCGCCGGAGCACCACAGGACAGGCATGTCATCAATGTTTACTCACTACCGCTCTTGTAGCAGTTCTCGGGCTCAGCGCTGAGATCTCGTGCAGGATAGTTCAAGCCCCTCTTAGTCCGCGCTTTATATGGAGCCAGAAGTCACGTGACTTCCCGAGGCCGTCCAACACAGTGCCTGCTAAGCACGGAGCGCGGCAGCCGCATAGCCAGTCCGACTGCCATCCCCGTCCGAATAGGGAGAGACACTCCAAGTCCGCCCAGCCGGGCGAGAGGCCATCCAGAATCCGGTAGGGAGCCCTCGGTCCGGCAAGCGATTATCTCGGGCAGCCCAGGACCTTCTTCCGGGTCCTGCCCTCCGGCCTCCCGCGGTATGAGACATCCGTCCGAGAGACTGGATCCATCCGCTGACCGCCAGTTCGGGGAGGGAGGAGAGAGGGAGGAAGGGAGAGCCGAGCAAGCCGTGTGCGTCCTACGTCATGACGCGCCGCCCCCCCCTCTCTCCCTTTTCTTAGAAGTTGGCACTCCTCTTTGTGAGACCCACATGACCCAAATTAGCAGGAGTCACCTGGGCATGTCTAAGTAGCTCCTATCTTTTCCATTCTACCTGCAGGAGCAATGGTGAGTGCAATACCATATTCATACTTGTGTTATTTGGGGG